>NC_045651.1:10493071-10796102 GCF_009829145.1 Chiroxiphia lanceolata
CTGTTCTAGTTTGCCAGCTGGAATACTCATCAGAACAGGGAATTTTAAGCAGAGATTGGACATCATTCAACAAAAGCAAAATTAGGATGGTATGATATTCCCCAGGAAAGCTTTTCTGCATGTTTCTAAATTCATTCAAATAAGAAAAATACACTAAGTGACTTTAATGTGCAATAAAAATAGTACTGTTTTACCACCTGATATAATATGTCGGTTACAGTGTGTCACGCACCAAACTCTGATTCCAGAAATCATTGAATTAATGTAGGCAAACACCAAAAACCCAGAGATTTGGAGTGATCTTCTGGCTCACAGTTTGCCAGAAAGAGACAAAATTCACTGAAACACCTTTACCAGAAAGAGACAAAATTCACTGAAACACCTTTTCATTTCAAAACCCCTTTGCATAATTTGAAAACCCCAGGGGATCCCCCCAGTATTGAGCATGAGGTCCAAAACAAGCTGCACATCATCTGTCATGTTGGAGAAAGGCGGAGAAATCTCTCTGAATGGATTCACCAGCCCCACTTTCCCACTGTAAAAGACCCAAAGCTGACCTGTCATGTCAAAATTCCCACATCCTCTCTGTGAAGCCAGGCTCACTGAAAAACCAGGAATAAATTTCTAAGAGAAAATTCCTTCTGTATTCAACACTTGGGGAACAGGAGGAAAAATCCCAAAACATAACAACAAATCACTTGAAACGTCAACTGAAACATCCGTGGGACTTTCCCCGTGACAAGGAAATCCACATGTCAACCTGCACAGTCCTGCTCAGCTCACTGTTCCTTAGAGCATCCCATAATCAAACACAAAGTCCACTCTGCATCTTTGTTTCAGTCTTCTGAGCACATGTAAATAGTTTCACCTTCACCTTCTCGACATTATTCAACAATGAAGCAGATCCTCAGTCGACTGGAAGCAACATTAATCATATTGCAATATTTCTCTAAACAAGGACCAAAAATTAAGTATAATTTGAGGCACTGTATTCATAACTCAGTTTCCCAGTGGACCAGGCAAAGCCTGTGTGCACACCAGGGGGTATCTTAAAGGATAAAAAAAAATATTTCAGATATGATAAAAGAATGGATTTTCATCTTCCTTTTTTGGAAACCAGAGAGGGACCTCTGACAAGTCTGGCAAGTCTCTACTGCTGTGCCTGCAGGCACTCACTACCTGGATCTGCCTTGATCTACAGAGGCTTTTAGCTCTCCAGTGCAATTTTCAATTTATTTTTTTTAACCAGAAATATGTGAATCAAGTGCTAAACACTGCTGAGGTCTCTTGCATCTCCTCTAAGTCATCCCTGCAGGAGCAGCAGTTTTTCTGCAGCAATGTCAGCTGAGGTCAGACACGGAGAGAACTTTACAAGATCTGAGCTGTGACAAGGACAGATGAAGAAGGGACATCAGTTCATTTTCATGTCCTACAGTGCCCAGTTCCTATTCTCTTAAAATACCATGAAATAAACACCTTAAGACAATATTTCCACAAATTTTCCAGTCAAAACTCAGCTGGGTAGCAGAGAAGAACCACAGAACGGCCTGAGTTGGAAGTGACCTTAAGGATCATCTGGTTCCAACCTTCTGTCATGAGCAGAGACACCTTCCACTAGACCAAGTTGCTCCGAGCCACATCCAACCAGGCCTTGGACACCTCCAGGGATGGGGCAGCCACAGCTTCTCTGAGCAACCTGTGCCAGGGCCTCACCACCCTCACAGTAACCAGTGTGGTATAACCCAGTGTGCTGAGGGCCAGGACCAGTAATTAAGTGATTAGTTGGCAAACACAGGGAAATTATAGATCTGCTTGTTACAAGGAAAATAACAAACACAGTTCATGAACTGATACACGAATCATGGGCAGAGCATGAAAAAAAGAGAATATAAAACCCAATTCGTGGTATTTAAAGACTCAGAACACTGCACATTTAAATGCTTTTTATACAGAGAAGCTGGCAAATAGCTCAATGTTTCTTTTAAAGTCTTCTATTTTCTGCTTCTCAAATTTTGGACACCTCCAGACTCAGGAGAGCAGAGATGGAATTTACATGAAAATTAAAAAGCATTTTGCATGTTCAATCTGTGTCACTTTCTAAACGTTACCTTCATGAGGGTGGAGGATGTGAGATTGACAGCTCTGGATACTGGCATCTCTATTTATAGCCAAGGAGCAGGGAAACCAAGGGCAGGAGCAGGGCAGGCACCTGCCCAGATGCCCTCATATTTCCTCCCTTTGCTGCCTCATCTCCTCCTCCTCCTCATCTCTGCCTTGTCTGGAGGCTCTCAGGGAGCAGCAGACGTTGGACCTCCTGCTCTCCCTGCAGAGATGCCCATGGAAGAGGTGATGACCATTGGCTGTCAAATTGGAGCAGACTGTCACCCTGTGTGTTTGGGTGCTCACAGCCCAAGGATGATCATGGAGCACCTCTCCTATGAGGAAAGGCTGGAAGAACTGGGATTGTTCATCCCGGAGAAGAGAAGGATTTGGGGTGACCTAATTGTAACCTTCCAGTACCTGAAGGGAATCAACAAGAAAGATGAAGAGAAACTATTTACAAGGGTCTGGAGTGACAGGAGAAGGAGGAATGACTTCAGACTGAAAGAGGGTTAGATTAGATATTAGGAAGAAATTCTTCCCTCTGAGGATGGGGAGGCCCTGGCACAGGTTACCCAGAGAAGCTGTGGCTGCCCCATCCCTGAAAGTGTTCAAGGCTGGGTTGGATGAGGCTTGGAGCAACCTGGGATAGTGGAAGGTGTCCCTGACCATAACAGAGTGTGGGAACAAGATGATCTTTAAGGTCCCTTCCAACCCAAACCATTCTATGATTCTATGATATGAAGAGGCCAAGAAATGTAACAGAGAAGCTCAAGATTATTTTTCCAGGATAATTCCTATAAAAATAGTCTGGGTTGGGCTGTTTCCAGGCTATAGGCAGAAAGGTGTAGAAATAAGGCCACTTCAATTTACTGCATGGGACTGGAGAGCAAGGGTATCATGACAGGATGAGTAATAATAAAGCAATTAGTGTGGGGTGGGAGTGGTGCTTGTCACAGAGTAAAAGACCAAAAAGTTTGTCACAAATTCACCTGAAACCAGGGATCAAGGGGAAATGTTCAGGTAAAAGTAGTAAAATTTCTCAAGCCTGACCCAGCACAGTCTCCATAAACCAGTGATTATCTCTACAGCCACATTTCTGGGGACAAAACTTCACATGCTTTCAAGGCTGTGAGCAGTTGATTCGATTGTCAGCTGTGTTTGAATATCTTAACATCTCATTTTGGAGAGGCTCTTGCTTTATTTTTAAACTCTTTTTAAATTCCAAGAGCATGTCAGTTTAAAACCAAACTGTCCTTTCTTTTTATTTACAAATTGAATCATAGAATCCCAGAATGGTTTGGGTTGAAAGAGACCTTAAAGATCATCCAGTTCCAACCCTCTGCCATGGGCAGGGACACCTTCCACCAGACCAGGTTGCTCCAAACCCTGTCCAACCTGGTCTTGAACACTTCCAAGGATGGAGCAGCCACAGCTTCTCTGGGCAACCTGTGCCAGTGTCTCATAGTGAAGAATTTCTTCCTAATATAGAGTAGTATAAAATTAAGACAACTCCTAATATAGAATTAAGACAGTCACTAGCATAGATAAATGGTTACTGAGGCAATTGAAGGAAGGTAATAAACCAAAAAGGCCTGGAGCAGTGACTGACATAAATTGGTTAAAGATCAGACAATGGTCATTAGATCAGGAATTGGTCATGCAAGAGATCTGAAGGATCTGGAAAACGAGTTTATGACAATGTTAATATAAATGCTAAAACTGCAAACTGTTCACAAGCACTGCAATTTTAATTACAGGAGTTTTTAACCAAAGAGTTTGACTTAGTTTACAAGGAAAGGGATTGAAAATATAAAAAGAGATAAAATAATAAAGCTACTAAAAGAACACAATGAGTTATAAACAAAACAGAGCAGCTATTTACTGAGAAATGCTGTTTATTCAATCCAGTGAAGTTACCTAGTTAATGAATAAAAGGAAAAAATAAGTGATACAGTGAATCTGAGGTTTCCCTGAAGAAGGTCCATCAAAAAGTGTTAGTAATAAAACAAAGTATTTCTAGATGCAAGGTGACAGCATTGTCCTGGTTGAAAACTGGTGAAGAATCCAGTTCTTCACCGCAGAACTGAATAGAAATTACCTCAGCAAACCTGGAATCAGATCTGAAGGAAGGTGGAAAACCAAGGCTGGTAATTCACATCTCCTGCGAAACCATAATTTTAGCTGAAGAACCTTGGAAACCTGCAGGGTAAATTTAAAATTGGAAAAGAGAGTTGACATCAGTTTTGCAAACCTCCAAATGTCACTAGACATCAGCCACAGCACTCTGTGAAATCCATGCATGCCTTTTTCCAAAGAGTTGATCAGACCCTTCCACACTTCAGCTGGCTCTGCCTTTAGTCACAAGCAGGGTCACTGTACCCACCTTTAAAAATGTGTTTTCCACGGTGCTTTATCCTGATTCAACATCAGTGGGTAAGCTCTTGTGGCTTCTTTGGGATTTACTTTTGGGTCTTTTCAAGCAACCTGTTTAAGAGAGGAAGAAAAGGCAAACAGTGCCTTTCCATTCAGCCTTTCCAGCACATTCTATTGCACAAGGCTGTGGAGAGACAGGAGCAGGAGAGGGAAGGGGAACACTCACAACAAGCCCAGTGCCAACCAGACCCCATGTTGGAGTGGGGGGAACTTCTCCCCAGGCCTGCAGCACAGGTGCTGCCTCAGAACAAGCCTTTCTCCCGAGGCAGGTGGCTTCCTAAGCAAGCAGGATAAACAAAAAGTGATTTGTCAGACTGTGCTTTCCCTCCTAGGATTTGAAAGGAAGGCTTTTAAAGTTGTGCTGAAGGCAGCAGTGACTCTAACACTTAGTGAGTAAGAAGTGTAACATCAGCGTGAAAACTGAAGCCAAAGAGGGGAACAGGAAGGAGGAAGCTTATGAGTCAGAGTAGTGATTGTGGGGGTGTATCAATATTTATAGCAAAAATACCCAAGCTCCAACTGACTCTATCAAGCAGCACAAAATAGATTCTTTTAAATCTTTTTTTATCACTAATCAGGAAATCTGTTTGACAACAATAAGGACCTGTTGATTCAAACTTTGTGCTCTGCACAGCTACATTAAGATCTGAAGACTATTTTCTGATACTTCTGTGCTACTGACGGTATATTTTAAAACAGAAATGTTTTCTAATAGCTTCTTAAAGGTCAAATCACTTGCCTTTTTATAGCCTACAATGATTGCTTGTACTGGATCTTACCTATTTATTATCCTGTAATTAAGGCAAAAGAAATAATGAAATTATCCATGTATCATTTGTTTTCCAGATCCCAAATGTTCTTTCCATTTCAGAGCTGAAACATTCTGAGTTTGCTGAATCTGTTGCTAAGCAATTGAAGCCATCAAAGTTTAAATCTTGAATTATTATCCTTTATTGTCTGGAAATAGGATGCAAGTGAATGGATCAAAATGTGAGCTGGTATGTTTTAGTTCCAGCTCCCAAGGGCTTCTCCCAGTCAAATTTCACCATGATCCTCCTCCTGTGGCACAGGAGGAGGCTCATTTTGAAAAGAACCAAGTTTTCTTCATGTTGAGCTATCCCTTTCCAAATAGCATTTGTCAAAGAGTCTTTTGAGGTCATAGAAGCAACTTTGATTTACGAAATGTATAAGTGTATCATGGAGCATGTTAAATGCTTTTAACACAGCACTCAGCTTACAGGGAGGCATTTTTAAGGGTGGAGAAAACAGGACTTAATGGAACAGACAGATTCTCACGTCCAACCATTATCTTGTCCCACAAATGAATGTTTTTTTGCTTACAAGAGCTAATGATACCCTACGCTCTGTTTGTGTTCAGAGTTGTGCTTTGTTTCCTAAATACTTCCTAAATAATTCTATTTATTATCCACAGACATTTAATCACCCCTGGCTTAACTTTCAAAGCATGTTATCATCACTTATTGGCTTAATCACTTGGTTCAGACAGGGTTTTCTGCAGGAAATTTTCCTCAGGCAGTCTGATAAGTTTGGGTAGCCACTGATGAAATCCAGTTTGGGAATTATTGATTGCTGATATTTTCATACTGTGCAGATTTTTATTTCAGGCTGTTAGGGATGTGGGGTTCTGTGCTCTCTCGTGTGCTCTGAAAAGATATACACCAACAAGAATATTATTGGAAAAAGCAAAGCAGAATTAACACACTCCATATTATGTTTCTGGGTTGAACTAGCTACTTAGTGACTTTTAAAACACAGCTCTTGACTGTAGAAATACGTCTGGAAAAATGAAATTAAAGTGGATTTTTGTTTCCTTTTAATGCTTCGAAAAATTTCAAATTTTATGTCACATATAAAAAATGCACAGCATGAGATACACAATTCTTTATTCCTGCCCAGTCTTGCAATATTATACAGCAATTGTTCAGTGTAAGATATTGGTACAGTATCAGGTATAGAATATAGCCTGGAAAAGCTTCATGACAACCTTTGGGGTTTTAAAATGGGATAAACCTACATTTACAGATACCCAGGGACAACTGCAGGAAACTGAGCTTTCTATTTTTAAGTGAAACCATCTTGGAAAGCGGCTGAGAATTTGGCCTTGCATGCATTCACATAGCTCAAGCTTTTGTGGATATATCAGACCAAAACAACCTTAGACACAGTCTCATTAATCAAACATCATTAATGTGTTTCAAGGAAACAATCTGATGCAAGTGAAACTTCTCTACTAGATACATTTTCCACCTGCTCACCAACAGCAAGGGAACAGCAGAACTCCTCTTCCTATAGAAAATTTCTCTGTTAGGGTTAGGACAAATGCTCAATCATTTTGGCATCATCTTCTTCCTCCTCGCTGTTCATTCACAGGCAATGCATAAAGCCCCCAAGCCCTTTGGAACTGCAAAAGACGAGACTAAACACACATTCAGAAGCTGATCTCTTCTCACCCACAGATCAAAGGGATTCATGTTTATTGATGATGTGGAAAACATAAGGAATTGAACAACTGACAAAACACACTATAAACAAAAGCTGTAGGTCATGGACTGTTAAGTTAATTGACATTTGAATATTGAACTATGGGAAGCTCTGGAGGCAAAAGCAAACAAACAAACAAAACCACTGAGGACTGCATCTTTTCAGCACAGATTTTTCTCCCCTTTCGAGTACTTCTTAAAGCATGTCACAAGGCTGGGAGAGCAGCATTTCCTTCCAGCACAAAGTTGGGCACATCAGCATGTGAAGGCCAAGATAAGAATCTTTAGGAGGATGTTTCAGGAAGCTTTTGTTTCTCTTTCCTTTCTGTGGATGCTTCTCTAACTCACGGCCAGGTTTTAGTCCTTCCACCCTCTGAACCACTGACACTCTGATGTGATTCACGGGTGTTAGAACTGGTCCTTGTTGAACGGACCAGAGCCAGTTCAGTCCTAAGCCATGAGGAGCAGCTGAAGGAACTGAGGGTACTCAGCCTGGAGAGAAGGAGTGGGGGGGACCTGGAGAAAAATCAGGGGAGACCTTCTCACTCTCTCCAACTCCCTGACAGGAGGATGGAGCCAGGTGGGAGTCGGGCTCTGCTCCCAGGGAACAAGGGACAGGACAAGAGGAAACGGCCTCAAGTTGTGGCAGGGGAGATTCAGGTTGGACATCAGGAGGAATTTCTTCACAGAAAGGGTTATCAAGCATTGGAAGGGGCTGCCCAGGGAGGTGGTGGAGTCACCATCCCTGGAGGTGTTCAAGAAACCACCGGACATGGCACTCAGTGCTCTGGTCTGGTTGACAAAGTGGAGATCGGTCACAGCTTGGACTTGATGATCTTGGAGGTCTTTTCCAGCCTAAATGATTCTGTGATTCTGTGAAATTATGGTACGAGTCACCTAAAGGCAGATGAAATTAAATATACTTTTAAAGAAATTGACAGTTCAGCGTGGAAGTATTTCTGGGCTGAATCCATCTGATCAGATGGATCGATCAGCAGCAGTGGTGCCTGTCAGAATGACGAGGCACCTCTCTAATTACCATCACTGCGTAGGTACAGGCTGCCTACTTACTCACAGCAAGAACATTTCTCAACAGGACCCTTATTTAAAAAAAAAATATTAAAAAATTGAGGCTTTTCTGTGGAGGTTTTCTCATACTTTCCTATAATAATAGTATACATAATACATGTGCTTTGTTGCTTCATTTTCTTTCCTTTTACTTTTGATAAGGTAGATTTACTAAAATCTGAATTTAAATATTTATACTGTAGGCTTTTTGATTAGCATATTTTGAAGCTAATCATAATAGGGCTTAGCTCATTTAGTGGATGTGTCAGTAAAATGAATAATGAATTCAATGACAGGGATGAAAAGGAAAGGGTGAAAAAGAAGTAATTTGTACTTGTGAAAATGATAATGTCTGTTACATGGGGACAGTCCTACAGAAATTTAAGCAGAAGACTGCTCCTGCTCCCTTTCCAATTCAAGGAACAATTTTTTAGCGAATGCGTTTTTGGAATATGAAATATTTTAATCCAAATTTTAAAACTTCCCTTTTAAAGATTCCCTTAACTTTAATGGGAAAGAATTCAGACTCTTACTATACGTACAAAGTTGATCACAGAAAGAATTTAAATCCTGGTTTGAAAGTATGAATGGACAGAGCTATCATGACTTGCCTTCTGCAAGTCCAAGACAGAACATTAATACAAATGTTCTGTTATCATCTATTCATATACGTATTTTTATATATATTTAATCCTGAACTTTTGGAGATCTTGTTTGTTTATTCTTTGCAGCCACAAAGGTCAGAGGATTATTAGGAAGCCAAAACTGATATATGTGCATGACTAAAAGTACTGAGCTTTGAAAGAAATGCCTGGCATCACATGATTTGTCACAAAATGATGGGAACAAGCAAAACAGAAGTCAACTAAACAGGAGAGAAGGATTTATTTTGTTTCATCTCAGACAACTCTGACACATAACATTTTGTCTCAGATAGTCAGCCCAGACAAAGAGCATCTCTAGAGCATCATCTCTTGGAGAGCTCGACATTCAATGAGGGGACTGATGCTTGGTAATGCCTCTTGTTTGCCATCAGCCAATTCCTTGATTTATGTTTTTTCCTACCCTTGCCAAATTTCATGTGGGAACATGAAAGGTGAAACTAATGAACAGATTAATTGCCTAAGCTGATAGATGAAGACAATGTTGTGCAAGATTTGCCACTCAGCATTACAGAAAGTCAAAGAAAAAAGCTCTTCATTTACATCATCTGAAACCATTCACAAGTATGACAGAAAAATTCATTGGTTTAGCTAAGAAAGCCAGACACAGAAATTTCAAAATTTAAAAAAAAAATGGCTCTAACATTTTTCTAATGAAAAGTTCAAGGGCTTCTTTAGATGAAAAACATTGCATTTAGAAATTAACTTAAATATATTTTTAAAGGATGGAACTATCCCTAAATGAAACAAACTCATGAATGCACTATTAAAGGGTCAAATGGGATGCAATTTTTCAATCCAAACCTAATTCATCTGTTTTTTCTTTCATCCAAATCATATTTGTAATGTAATTAATGAATTAATTTAGCCAGGCTGATGAGCTGGCACTGTGACAAGCTCCATTCAGAAGCCAGTCCATTTCTTTTGGTGAGTTCAGGATCAGGAGCAAAATGCAGGCCTGGTCCTGTCAATGTTATGCCTGTATAAGGACAGATTTCTGTATTGGTGTGATGACTTGACAGTTCCTTCCCTCAGCTACTTCTCAAGACAAGCAGCTGAGCCCTGTGCTGGACACTGCACACACTGCAGCTCCTCTTCATTTCTTCTCGGCCTTTCAGCTGGGCTTGAGGTCCATTTAGAAACTCTGGACCAATATAAAAACCCTTACATTCTTCCCAAACAGAATTTGCAGGTGGGAGTGGAGGCAGCATTGCTGTGTCACATTTCGTGAAGCCCTTCATTGCAAAGCAAAACTACAACTGATCATCCCAATGGGGAGGAGAACAAATCATCCTGTATTTTTAAATGAGATACAAATCATTAACTTCTAAACAGTTGTCTCTGTAACAGTATTCAGAAGGGAGCTTGGATCTATTTAGGAGACCAGAGGGATAATATTACAATGTTCTTATGAAGTTTAATGAAATTTGAGCACCTAATTCCCCAAGGCTTCTTTGAAAATAGCATTCAAAGTTATTTACCAAAGAGACTAAGATCTTTTTAAAGCAGTTTCTTTAGTCTACACTTGATATCTTCCTTCTTTCCTTTTGTTGTGGTGGTTGTTATAAATATTCAGTGGTTTTCATGAGCCTCAGAGGACCTAAAATGGTCTTCAAAGAACTCACTTACATGTATTCACATATTTAGAAAACCCTAAGAGTTTCTTTAAAAGAAATATTATCTGAATTTCTGCAAGTCTATAGCTAGTGAAAAGAAATGTTTTACAGTAAATAGTACTTTCACTGAGGAACAAAGGAGCAGAAGAAGGATGAGGAGATGGGAGAAGTGATATATGTTCAAGGAATTCCTGTTACGGAGCTCTTGAGAAATATTTTTCTATCCCAACACAAAATGTCATTAAACTAAATTTCTTCAAGGTTTTGTTGTGCAAGATAATGAGAACTAAAATTCCACCGAGATAAACCAGAGGCTGTTTGTTCTCTATCCTATCTATTTCATGTTGACAATGAAGGGAAAGGGTAAGAAGAACTGCTAAAATAACCCTGAAATGTTGTGGTTTGCACTCACACCTCCAAAGGTGATTTATCTGATGGACATTTCAGTTAAAGCATTTACAGCCTGCTGAAGGCAGTAGAAAAAAACTTTTCCAATAAAACAGCAGGTGTCAAATGGAGTAATTCCAGGACAAAGTTAGGAGACGAAATCCAAGTGTAGCTATAAATGAATAATTAAAAAATTATAAGATTTTCCTGTCTGTATCTTTGTGTGTGCTTCTCAGAACTGCTGCTAAACAAAATCTGGGTTATCCTGATGCACATTCTGCTCATCACAAGCAAAAGCCAACATGAATTCCCAACACAAAAGCACTCCCCATTACAGGGTTGCCAGCAGCAGCAGCCTTTAGAGATCCCTTGAGCAACAGCTCCAATATATTCTGGTATCTATTTTATATCCTTTATCTTGTAGGCTGGTTTGTGCAATGACATGCATTTCTCTCCTGAAGCACAGCAATCCCAGCACATATTTCAAGCTCAAAGATATTATTTCCCTTTGGGTTTTCATCCTATTGTTTGCACAACTGTTGTGAAATCCGAACAAAAAGTAACTTCAGCAGTATATGCTGTGCACATTTCAAATTTGAAACACAGCTCTACTGCAAAGCTCTCAAGAGTCCTTAAAATCTTTGGGCTGAAAAATCACTTATTTGGCTCCATAAGGGAGGTGCTCTAGTCCTCTTATCAACTTCAAGGCTTCCTCTGGATTTGCTCCAACAAGTCCTTCTTATGTTGGGAGCACCAGAACTGTATACACTGTTCCAGGTGGGGTCTCACAACAGCAGAGTAGAGCAGGACAATCACCTCCCTTCAAGGATCCACCCTCCAGGCCAAGGTCAGGGCAATGCTGGTCCTCCAAATCCTTCTGCATTTGTTCTGATGACAGTAAAAGCAGACTGGGGTGCTCAGAATTTTTCCTGGTCCAAAATTTCAAGTTTTTCCAAAGGCTTACAATTTTGCCTTGTGCTTGACAAAAAGTGGAACAGGAACACACCACTTGAGCAATACCCACAGGGTAATCAATCACTGTGGGAGAAGATTGAAAACAATCTGGCCTCCCACAGTAGGTTCAAAGCCACCAGCACCATTCATGATATGTTTTATGCATCTGTTATTCCATAGTGGGAAGCCATTCAACAGATGGTTTCATTTACACTTATATTAGGTATAAAAAGTTGTGAGCTTGTTTGTAACAAGTGATAAAAAAGTTTGAGCTATTAAAAAGAAAAAAGTGTATTTATGCCAACCAAATTTTCAATACATGTTTGCTGCTACTGTAATAAGAGATAAGGTTTCAAATACTCAAAGACCCATGCTGGTAGGGACACAGGAGGATCCACCCCTGCTGGTCCTCCAAATCTTCTGATTTAGCTCTGATGACAGTAAAAGCAGACTGCGTTGCTCAGAATTTTTCCCAGACTAAAATTTCATGGTTGTCCAGAAGCTTAAAATTTTCAAAGCTCAGAAATTCACCAGGGTCAGTTAGAACACAAGAGGTGCATCTGCCCTCTGGCAGCTTAAAGCCATTGCCTCTGAAAACACTGATCTACTGAAACAGCCATTGAGCAGGGATTTAAACAGAAAGGGCTTTCAGACAGCATCCACCTGGGTTTAACATCAGTTTAGGATTCAGGCAGTGGCTTAGAGTTTGAAAACCAGTAGCTGGGTCATGAGCAATGAAAAGCATAAAGTTGAACAACTTTTCCAAACTTCTAGTTATAATCAAAAATGAAAACTGAATATTCTTCATACCAACAAGCCCCAAATTCTTTTGAAATTCTTGTCAAAATTCTCATTCTCAATGACAGTGGCTTAAGTGAACATTTTGTGAAATTATTCCCCACCGTCAGCAGCTTCACACCTTCCACCTTGATAAGGGTAGCATGACACACAGAGAAGCTTCTGACCCACTGTTCACTGATCAGACTTTGTGCCCTTCCATCAACTTAAAATAAAGAATCCATATAAAAATTCCATATATAAATTCCAGGGAAAGGGTTCTAACTATGACCAAAAAAAAAAAGTTAGTTTATGTTAACATTTTAAGCAATGATTTGTACTTAATAACTGAAATGACAGAGCTGAGCTGAAGTAGTTTCTGAATGCAGATATTTAAAAAGCGAATGTAAAATAACTCAGAGTGGATTTGTGGTGGCCTTGGGGAAAAAAGTGAAACATTTTTGACAGTGATGGTGTAGCATTTTTCTTATTTTGTTTTCTCCTTTTCTTTTCTTGCCATTATCAAGTTTCACTCAAGGTAAAAATTTCCATTGCTTGAGGAAACAGGCAGATAGGCACTAGCGAAAAAATGGGTAAGATGAGCAGGTCAAGGCATGTGGCATTAAAAGGGACTTCAGGAGTTTTCAAGCATCATGCAGCCACTCCCACGACTCAGTGGAGCTGCTGAGATGTGCTCATAGCCCTCATGTGAACCTCTCCCACCCACATTACACCTCAGGAGGAGATGAGCTGCCCCTGAGCCACAGCATCCCAAGTGTGACACCATGTCATTTCCTGAAGTTCATCCATGATCTCTGTGTACCAGCTTGTTCATGAGTTGCCCTTTTAAATAAACGCTTCTCCTGCTCACTTTCCAGGGTATTTATTCCCTAATGCATCCACAGTCATACATCCCACCTCCCCTCAGCCCCTGTGCTGGGAGTGGAAGCACACCTGGCTTTCTCTTCTCTCCTGACCACCCTGGTGGAACATCTCTGTTCATCCCAGAGGGCCTCTGCTCATCCCATCATCTGCAACATCCCAGTTGGCTTCCCATCCCTTCACACCATTTCACCTGGCACACTTCACTGGGTCAAGAATTCTCTACTTTGAGCAAACTGTTCTCGTGAGCCTCCTGGTTTCTTGGGCGCGAGGAGCTGCTTTTTTTTTCAGCGTTGCCTGAAACCTTCAGTTCTGCTGGAAAAAATGTTGGTGTTCTTCGGTGACATTTCCTGGGCTGCTTGCCTGGAAGGCTCTTCTCAATCACACACTCTGCCCGTGGGGAAGGAAGGAGCTGACAAGCCCTGGGGAGGGAGAGGAGCTGGCACTGGGAGAAGGGCAGGTGAAGGAAGGTTGGGGTGCAAGGGAAGAGGAGGAGGGTCTGCCATTGTCCCCCCAGACAAGCACCTTCCAGCCTTACCAGGAGCGAGGACCTTCACGAAAATCTTCTAATCCCTCAGCCAGCATGTCAAAGGAAAAGAAATAGAATAAGAAACCTATTTTGGTTTCTTCAAAACAGCCAGAGATTCTCTCAGTGCAGCTGGTGCAGAAGATGACAGCATTTTTACCTGGAGCAATTTTCCGTAAGACTTTTTTCCCCCCATCTCCAGCCAAAACTCATCACACCAATGCTCTCTTTGCTCCCCTCACTTTTCACAACTCTGTTTCCTCACTTACCCTTTATACTCTAATCTCATATTGAAACATCTTCTCTCTTGCCCGCTGGCAAAACACAGGTTATTTTTATATCTCCCAAAGGTACAAAGCATAGAAAATCACAGTCCAAGGCCTCGTTTCTCCTGCCTTGTTAACTTCTCTAACTACAGTTTAAGCAGCTCTAGGGGAGCATCCTCCAGCCCCTGCAGCCTGGCCAGAGCTGTTACCTGAGTCTATCCTCCTGAATTATTGCTCACAGACCCTCTGTAAGCACCTTCTGCCACCTCAGGCAGTGCTTCCCTAGCCTTGACAGCACATTTTTGTGCTGCCAGATCACCCAGCCATGCAACGTGCTCTGGATGAGACAGGGACATCCAAATGCTTTGGACAAGGTGTTAAGTTTCCCAAAGCCCAAAAAAAATCACATTTTCTCAGTTTTGTAGCTGTGTGCTTTCTCTGCATTTCTTTTTCACAGGGCCAGATTTTAAAAACAGCATTTTGATGCACATTTTTTCTTGCCAAGAACATTGTCACCCAGACAAGAGCTGGAGATTTCCTTCTTCCTGGCTATAAACTGACTAGCGTGCTTCAGGAACAACACATTTCTAACCTGTGCTTTCTCATAGCATCTCTGTGTCCATCTCTTCCAGTCACATGTGCCAAGGGAAAAGTTGCACTTAAAGGAACTATGAATTTGGAAAACAAGGATTATTATTGTTGTTATTATTATTATTCTCCCCTCGTTGCCCCAGAATTTGAGGGTTCATTGCTACACTGGCTGCAGAGTGGGGATGCCAGTCAAGAAGGGGACGAAGCAGCCAGCCCTGCCAGGGATAGGCAAGCAGGACCAAAGGTGACAACAGGGCAGCACCCCCAGCTACAGGAGATACAGCCCCCCAGTAATTTGGCAAGAACTGAGCGAGTCCAGTGGCCACAGACAGGGTCTACCACAGTCCAGAGCCCCAGAAAAGTGATGGAGCTCCTGCCAATCAAGCCATAAGGTCAGAGTGTGTTGGCATCCTCGTGGCCATGGCTGGGAGGGGCTGCAAAGCATCGTGGTGATTCCCTTGTCCTGCAGCCCATGATGTTGAGCCTCACCACAAGTCCTCACACTAGAGTGGCTCCCTGGAGCTTCCTTGCCCCAGCCAGCTGGTTGTTCTGCAGCAGAAACATTTCATTCTTGAAACATTTTTGGCTGCACTTTGCCTTAAAAATAAAATGTGCAAAATCAATCTGTGCTGCAATATTGAAATCTGACAGCATCACTCTGCACAGGGCAACCTGGTTATTAACACAACCACTTACAGCAATTTTCCTACCTTTCTCTGGAAGCATTGCTACAAGGTGAGATAAAAGAGCATGAGCAATTTTGCCCCTTAATTCATGTGGGTCACCCAGTAAGCAAGTTTCTGCAAAGAAATTGGTGCATTCAATATCTTTGCAAATACGTCTTCTGGGGAGTTGCAGGGGATTATGAGATCCCCTCAGTCAGCTCATGTCAGTCAGCAGATGTAGAGCAGGGGAGTGCTCTTTCTGGGCAAGGAACTCATTAGCAGACTTCAGTGACACAGTGGTGTAAATCAGAGGTGAATCAACCTTGCAACATAAATTCAGGGAATGACCAGGCGTGGCAGGCTAGTAACAAGAAAGTGGCGATTCATAAATATCTGGGCAGTTCTGTGTAGCCAAGATGCCTTGAGAGTGTGGAGCCCAGCAAGACTTTTGACATACTAATTCATGCTTCATTTGTTTGTTGACTTGCTCGGGAGGACTCTCTGGGATATGACATCCTGAAAGACTTCACAGGAAGAGCTACAGAACTGCAGGCAAAAGAGTACATGTCATTTATTTAGTGGAAAAAATAAAAGATGCATGAAAGCAATTTCATGAAAGTTGTTAGGATGCAGCCTAGCTTTAATTTGTATGTGTAAGATCATGGGACTCGTTTCTACACTGTCACTTCAGTTACATCATTGCCATCATTGGCATCACTCATTATTGGCAGCTCTGAATATTTAATTACAACCTCACACATACATTCTGCCTACCAACAGGCTCTGATTTCTCTGTATCACCACAGCTTAGGCAAGATCCTGCTGGATCTGTCACGGATCCTACACCTTTAAAGAGAAATCACGGAGCTTCAGTTTAAGAGTGGTAAACTCTGTACTGTTGCTCACTGCTTAAAGCAATGACAGTCACGTACTTCATCTTAGTGGCAGGCTGTGTTAGGCTTCTTTATATGAGCAATACAGAAAAGCAAAGATCTGGCTCTCGCTGCTTAGTAAAAAATCCAGCAATTAAATTCAAACAAATAAAAAAGAACCAACAATTAGTATGAAGAATTTCTCCCCTTCTGTTGAGTAATTGTGTGAGCAGCTAACTGCCTTCTACCTAAAATTCTCCTTCAAAGATAATAGATACAGCATATTTTCTCCCTTCTTGCCCCAAGCTGGCTTTCAGTGAGTGATGTACATTGTAAAAAGACTGTTATTTTAGCCCAGCAGGGGTTGTGGGGAACTGGTGGATAAAAGGATGATTTTTTTTAGACAGTTTCTTAGAAAACTGTGTTGAAAAGGACAATAAAAATATATTACGATGCAATGTGTCCTCAAGATGTTCTGAGAAAAACCCACATATTTTGCATAGTGGTTGTTCAGTTAAAGAGGACAAAACTGCACTTGATATATTCAGGAATCACTGCAACAGAATTTTTAAAAAATTACTCAGGGCTGTATCTTGTCCAGATTTTGATGATCTATGCCACTAAAAGCCCTGTTCATTGTCTGAGCTGAGTCCTCTTAAACAAATACTTTAATCAGTCTTGGAATATAACCTGAGGAGTGATGGGGATGCAGCTGGATGCAGCTCCGTGTCCTCACTGAACCGAGCAGTCAGACTCCGTGGGTTTGTTAACATGATTAAAGCAAATCCTGGGCATTAATTTAATGGGAGATGCCTGTGCATGGCAGAGGTCAGAGATGCTGCAGAGGTCTCAGAGTTCAGCAGCAGCTATTTGAGCCCCGGAGAGTGAGTGATTCTCTGTGATAACCTCTATCTGACAAGGGGAATTTCCAGGGAAAATGTCACGACAAACTGCCCCCTTTAGCACGCTGAGCACAGCAGTGGAGCTCCCTCGTGGAAAAGGGAAAAACAGATGGTTTAAGTCTCTCTTGCAGGGAAGGGAGTGGGGGAGCGGCTGTGAGTGCACAGTGGAGGAAAAACAGAGCTTTGGGGGCAGAAAAGCAAAGGTCTGGCTGATAAAGCCTAATATATTTGGGCAATATAAGCAAAGGAGCTGAACTGGGGAGATGCTGTTATTCAGGAACAGACTGAAAGAAACTGTCACCAACAAGCCTTCAGGTTGCCTTTAAAACAGCCCACATTTTATATTTGGTGATTAATAACCTAGATATTTTCTGAAGTGCTAAACCCCATCTTAATCTTAATGCTACTCTGAAAATGCAAATTTTTTTTTCTTTTACTTTTCATTTCTGGCTCTTTCCCTTTATTTCTAAATACATATTAAACTTATGGAAGTTTTACTTTTGCTTGATGTTGCTTTGAATTTGTGCTCTGGGCAAATAGCCATGCTGACACATAAACAGGTTAGAAAATGTCCTGTAAAAGCACTGCTTGGAAAATATCACCTTCCAACTGAAAATCTCACAAAACCAGCCTTGCTTTGTATTTTCAGGATATTCAAAAATGCTCACATTTCTTTGGGGAAAGAGCTTCAATTTTTAAGACAAAAGGTTTTATAATTCTCTTTTCTATTTCAGGAGAATATTCACACTAAATAAGAATTCGTGCTTCTATAATCAAATCATTTATCTTTAAATTTTCTGTGGGAGGAGATCTTCATCCAGACTCAGAGCCTGAAATCTCATAAGAAATTCCAAAGAGGTAAGGGCAGCATACATAAGAAATTATGCTTCTTATGGTTGTTTTGCTTGTATATGAGGAAAACCATCGATTTCTGAGAGCATCCTTAGCCCAACCAGCTGTGTTTAGTGTGTCCTTATCAAAGGGGAGGAAGGAGCAGACGTGGAGCAGAAAATGCCTCAGCTGCTACAGCACCAGGGGCTTGGGGTTCACGGGCCAAGAGAGAGAGCATCTCTTGCTGTGGGCAGCCTGGGATGGGACATCAACCTCCCAGCCCAGGGATCACCTTATTCTCCACCCAGCCCCAGCTCACCGGCATCGCTTTGCCTGGTGGCTTTTAACGTTTGAAAGGAATAGCAGGAGTTATGCAACATAGCATATCTGAAGCACTTACAAAGAGAGAAAGGGGGGGGGAAAATAAAAGAAGGAAAAAGAAAACTTTAAAAGGCCTTTAAGGCGGGAGGGGTGGAATTTTGAAAGGGTTAGGCTTGAAGCATTTGTTTCACGTGTTGTGTCAGTGGTTACACATTGACATGGCTACAGTTCTGTTTGGACCTAGTGCTTCTGGAGAAGGGGAAGGGCAAGTTGCTGCCTTCAGAGGTGAGACTGGACCTCCCCATGCTGTGGACCAGCAACCACAGAGCACTAAGAGCAAACAGTGGACTGAGAAAGAGGGTTTTGTTTCATTTGAAGCCCTTGCAGAGCTCTCACCACTCAGCCTCATAGTATGAGGTTCTAACAGAGCCAGAGGCACATTCCCTGCTGCACCCTGGTGCACTGGGTGCTTGTGACTTTGCCTTTTCAAATAGCAGAGGATGCTTCCAAACCTCCTTGGGGAGCCACATGTGACTCCTTTAGCCTGGAGTTCTCCTTTTAACCCCATCCCCACTCTGGCAGAGAGGTGTTCACCCTGTGGGAAAGTGAGGGCAGCGAAAGCTCTCAGTGCTGGTGTGGGTACCCAAACATTTATTTTCCCAAAGTACCCTCCTCTATTACAGTCTTTCCTAAAGAATGGATCTAACAGTTCCTGCACTCATACCACCCATCCACCCCCAGCCTCCTTTGTGTAGCACCAGGCAGGGTGTCAGGTCTGGGGTCAAAGCAGCAGCAGTTTCCCATTGCTAAGGTGCAACTCCAGAGCCAGGTGCTCCTGTGCCCCTCACTGGTCTCCCATGGTGCATGGTCTCTCAGTGCCAGAGCTGAGAGTCTCATAAAGTAAATCAGCTCTAAAGTCAACAGCAAAATATCCAGAGCACAGCAAACATGGATCAAGTAATAAGGCAACACAAGAATGCTCTTTTTTTTATTTACACAATAGGGTAAGTGGCACTGTTGGAGGGCCAGAGCAACACAAATTACATCTGGGTGAGGATTTTATCCCAGCCCTCCTAAAAATGGCACGGCAGAGGTTGGAGCAACCAGAACTCTGCCCTCAGACACCTCTCTGTGGCTTCCCTTGTTGAGCAGCCCTGGGCTGAGCTCCCCCAGCGCTCCACACGGCCGCCCGGCTCACACGCTGGTTGCTCTTCTCCTGCTGCAAATTTTCCAGTTCCTCTCTTGAACAAGCATCATCAAATGTCTCTTTGCCTGAGTCATTCCTGCCTGGAGAGGATGGCTGAAAATCTGAGCTCATTTTCTATCTCTCGGGCTTGTGGTTGGGTTCCTGTGACTCACCCATCATCGTCTCAGACTTCTTTGGGTTCAGGCTATTTTCTAATTTCTCTCCATAAGACTGTAAAGATACACTGTCCATGACCCTTTTTTGAAAATTTAGTTATATTTTGGTAACTTTCTGCTGAACTCCTTCACTGTATGTTGCTATTTCCTGCATTTCAAGCAAACAGTCTGAGCTCTATCATATGTCTACACATACAAAAGAAACCTCTCCTCTATTATTAGCATCACAGAATGGTTTGGGTTGGAAGGGACCTTAAGGATCATCCAATTCCAACCCTCTGTCATGGGCAGGGACACCTTCCACTAGACCAGGTTGCTCCAAGCAACATCCAGCCTGGCCTTAAACACTTCCAGGGATGGGGCAGCCACAGTTTCTCTGGGCAACCTGTGCCAGGGCCTCATCACCCTCACAGTAAAGATTTTTTTCTGTATATCTAACCTAAATTTCCCCTCTTTCACTGTCAACCCATTACTCCCTCTCCTATTACTGCAGGCTCTGATGATGAGTAGCTCTCTGGCTTCCTTTGCTCTCTTTTACTCTGATTTCCGGGACAAAGTGGACTCCACAGCAAACACCAAATTGTTCCAGAGACCAATTGCTGCTCTTGTTGAGTATATTTTCCAGTAGACATCCTATTTAGCTTTTAAAGCTCTTGATCCTGTCTGAAGACGGCCATCCATCAGCTGTGACTGCCACACTGGTTGAGGAAATGGCTTCAGAGGAGAGTATTTTGGAGACAAATCAAGCCTATGGCAGTGCCTGAGCTCCTTAAATACATCTCAGAATACAGATCCTGGACTATACTGTGGTGAAATACTCCCTTCTGTGGTTATTTGAGCACTCAGCCAGAGCACTCAACCCCCAGGACGGATTACAACATGCATGAAGGGCAGAAGCACATTACAGAAAATAAGATGCTAAATTTGAAATTTGTTTTATTGCTTGTGCTCAACCACAAGCTGCTTTCTTTTCCCTTTAGATGTTTACCTTAGTCTACATATGCTACATTAAGATTTATATTTCAAATCTGAAAACAGCCATTTCTTGAAGAGATAAACAAACAATAAGAAATTGATTCAAATCAGAGAATTTGGTTTTCTTCATTTTTAAAACCCCTCTAGAGTTATCTATAGCTCTCTGAATAATGCAATTTCTTAATGTTCACAGCCATTTTTAAATAACATTCATTCCAAAGGGTTTCAACACAAGGTGCCAGTTGTAAATGCAGTGCTATTAAAGCCAATGGAGCTGTGAAAATTTATACATAATTCTCCATGACTGTACAAAACACTGGTGAAAAATGGGCATGCACTATGCATTTATAAATTCTGATTTTGGAACTATTCTTTCAATAGGTACTTGCTTTTCGTGTTCATTTCTTCCTTCATTGGAGCCTGACATTCAACTGAAATTATCTCCTCTCATTTAGAAAGCAGTATATCAGGACACAGTAAAACGCACTTCGGCTTTATTATTATCTAACAGAGGAAACAGTGGTTAATGGACAGCAGAATGAAGGGGGATAAAACAATTACAATATTAGTGTCTGCCTCACATACAGCGGGGTACTACAGAACTACAAGTCCATTACAGGGGATTTCTCAGATGCTAAGAAGGTTAAATGGTTGAACGACTTATCCAAAAGTGATTGCTTTTCTGATCCCAGGTCTCTCATGCTATGGCAACATTATCTCATTACTTTCAAAATCACTCATGTGGCTTTTTTTAATTATGCTTTGACTCTTCTGTGAGGCACCATCTCAACCATCTGGAGCCTGTCAGCTCCACCCAAGGTATATAAAGCTCCTTGCACCAGCACAGGCAGGACAGTGAGGGGCAAACAACCCCAGGTCTGTGCCTGCTGGTGCAGTGACCAGGGAGAGGTCAAAGGTTTTGTGCTTCACCCAAGTCACCCAGATGCAGGTTATTCCACAGCTGTCACAGCCTTGCCCACAGGTCAGGGTGGGACTCAGCCATTCACTCCAGCTGATGGGAAATACTTGTCTTGATGAAGCATGAGGACATCCACACATAAATGTACACATCCCACTGCTCCCTGCAGGAAATGGTCAGGGCTCTGCTTGCTCTGGCTGATCTGGAATATTTCATGACAGGGAGGTGGGTGAGTGGATGGCTCATAACAGGAAAAAACAGTATAAGTGCTGAAAATGAGTGAGGAGGGGAGACCTGCAGGAATACGAAGGTTGGCTTGGTCCTCTCACTCCTTCTCCTTCTCTCCCTTTGAGGCTGCAGCTTTTCCATCAGCTCAGATGATTCCTTTCTCTTTGCCCAAGCTTTCCATGAGCTTTAGGATGAAATAAGCAAACCAGCCAAACCTTAAGAAGAAAACCATGCCTGAGGTGGTTGGACTATTATGTGAGGTCATCTTGCACATGTGACAGTGGAGTAGATCTTCCAGGCTTTCTCTCTTCTCTCTAGAAAGCTTCAAACACTGGAGAAGTTGATCAGGAAGAAAGTAAAACACAGCACTAAAATAAAAGAAATACTTTCAGAGAGAAAAGCAACAATGTGTCAATTCCTTCTGAAATTTTCCAGAAAATGAAAATAGGAGCTTGATCCATTTCTGGATTTTTTCAGACCAACTCAGATCCTCAACCTAAGCAATTCCTGTTCTCCTCCCTTTCCTAGGGAGACCTGAGTTTCAAGACTTGAGTACTTGAAATGGAAATGAATCGTGTAAAGGAACTCCAGATTTGAATTTCAGTTTTGGTAATAAAAATCTTTCTTTGATCCTGTACACATCTTGTAAGATGTCATTCTTGTTGCCTGAGAATGTCAGCAAAACCAAATTAACGAGCTGTCAGGTTTTTGCTGTCTTTCAATTCCCATGATACAAGAATTGTAAAGGATTCTGGTTTTTTAGGCTCAGATAAATATCAACAATTTACTTGCTTTGCTTAAGCTTGGGTTTAGAAAGTTGATGGGACCATTAGTAAAACAGGGTCACTTAAGCATTTTTTTCAGTCAGCTAAGAAAGAAAAGAAAGTAACTATGATGCCTATAGGCATAAAAAATAATTTAAACAGTTCTCTCCTCTCTCCACACTCATTTTCATATCACAGAAAGGCCACATCTAATTGGAACAGAGCCAGAATGCAGCATGCTTCTATTTCAGACTGCTTCATATAGTCTTTATCATCAAATCTCCTGTTCAGAGAGACTAGTAACATACAGAGGAGATTTTTGTATCTTAATATCAAAGATTATTTTAAATGTACAACATTTTGCATGAAAATGTAATCCTGCAAAGCTGCTGCCAGCAATTCTTTCTTCAAAAGGCATATGTGGGGCCTGGAGCCAGACAACAGAAACTCTCCTCATGGTGGGATGTGAACACAAGTTGGGTATGTTGCTGGTATGAGGCAAAATTGGTGTGAATTCCAACCATGCAGGCTGACAGCCCTGTGGGGATTGTTTTTCCCTAAGATTCTGCCCAAGGAAGCCTTCTGGATTCAGGCTTGGGCATCACAGGTGGGAGCAGCAACTGCCCAGCATTGGTCTGTGCTGCTGGCAGCACGAGTGGGACACAATTCTTTTCTCTCAAATTCACCAAATCCCTCGTGCCTCTCCCCCATCTTTTGCCTCAATGTGAATGGAGCTTCCAGCTGTTCATTTTCCTTTTTATTTCTGTTGCTTAAGTCCTCTCAAGCTGCGTCAGCTTTAACAGAAAAATTTCTGCTGACTTCCTTTCCTGGATGGCAGCGCTGGAATCACCTTGGGCACACAGCGAGGTGCTCATTAAACACACACATAGAAGCAAGCGATTGGCAATATCTTCCCTCTCTCACACTCTGGTGTATACTTTCATTAAAGATTTTTAAAATGCAAATGACGCCTCCCTCCCTCTTTGTTATTGTTTAAAATTAAATCCCTAATATTGGAAAACCCAGCTTTGCAGACAATGTAGTGGGGCTGGGAGTGGAGGGACCTGGTTTCACAGCCCCCACCCTCACTGCTGTTTTCCACCTGCCTGTACCTTTTCTGTACCCTCCACTTAGAGGTCCCTTCTCCAGCTGGACAACCTCCTCTGGGCAGGAAGCTTCCTCAGCCCTGTTCTTCCACCTTTTCTAATGACAAGTGGAAAATACTTTAACTCGTTTCCGTTACACTACTCATCCCATGAGGTGATGGCACTGCAAAAACAGCAGTTTTGATCTCATGTTTAAACTGAAATGTCTCAGGTAGGAAGGTGCAGACCTCCCCGGGCACACACAGTGTGAGGTATTGTCAGAAACACATACATTGCTGAAGTTCAGGTGTCTTTTTCATTGATGGAACAGCAAAATGCAACAGAAGGCACTGCTAGACCCAGCCACCTGCAGAACTGCCTGCTCTCACTCCAAAACATGGCAACCTTTGAGATTGTCCTCACAACAGCCACAAATTTGCATGTGGGAAACACAACTCTCCTTTTCTCCTGTTCTCTTACGCTGCATTGACTTCACTGCTGTGACTGACACTTTGAAAGTTTGTAGGTTTGCCTGAGGCACAGATCCAGCATAGAAAAATCTCTCTTCAAACGGTTGAGGCTCAGTAAAGAGATAAGCACTGAAAAAAGGGTCTTCTGAGGGAAACATCAGTCTTAAGGTGGTCTGGACCTCACCCGAATCGCATTGTGCTAATCAGTGAGGGGGGAACTGTGCACACAGAGCTCTGCAATCTCATATATGTCAGGTTAAATCTAATGCAAATCCCAAGGAGTAAATTATATTACTGTGGATTTATTCAGCTGTAATAGACCAACATTTGTCCCCAAGTGACTCCAGCATTTCTTCCCTGTGTGTACAATCTCTTCCCTGCTAATGCGTCCCCATGGGAGGGAACATTTCTTCTGCTAAGCAGGAAACAGGGGAAGAAACCAATTGCTTTTGCTTGATGGGAGAATTTCAAATGTACAATTTCTAGAAGACAGAGGCTCCTGTCTGAAATGAACACAGATTTGTAACCATGCCCTCACATGGAAATCACAAGAAACTCAGTTTGTGAAAATCTGAAACAGAAGTTCCTCAGAGCTCAAGAGGCTTCATACACCTGCATTTCTCTCTTTGCTTTAATCCAGAAAGACACCAGTTGCCCAGATCCTTGTAAGAATGTACCCTGCTTTCTGCATGCTCTAGGATGGATCAGGAATTAAATAGCTGCTCATCTGGTACCATCTCTTTCCCTAAACTTGCTGATTAGAAAGTGCTCCCAGACAGAGCAGGGATCGCCTGAGCTTGTTTCTAATCTAGTTCCAAATGACACATTTAACCAGATGCACTCCACACTAATGCCATGGCAGAGCTGCTCCCAGTCCTCACCATGAGACAGGAGTGAGGGAACACTTCAGTGCTGTGTCATGACAGTAGCACGGCCAGATCTGGCTCCCTCTTTCTGCTCGTGGCTGAGGAGAACAAGCGCAATAAAGTGAACATTTCAATGCTCAGATTTTGCTTAACTCGTTTTCCAGCCAACATCCTAATTTTATGTGACTCTATTTCAGGTGATTCATTAATTCTTTGCAATGATTCACCTTTCTAGGTGTGACCAGGTAGCTTTTGCAATCAGAAAATCTCTGCAATGGGAAAACTCACCAGAGAGATCAGGTCACAAACCACAGCCCAGACTGAGTGAGAAGCAGCAGGGGTGGCAGCTAAGACACAAAATCACCACCAAGATTTTGCTCTTTCTTCTCATTCAAGCACCCCAATACCTTCATCTCCCAGTTCACATGGAGAAAGCAAAGTTAAATCTTCCACCTGCTTCCTAATGACTCTGGATAAGGTTTGGCAACAGTCCATGACCCAGAAAGGTTTATTTTGTGGGGCAAGAATCTCTCTCCATGTAGAGCATCTAGGAAAATCTTTAATCCTCCTCCCCCATTTTTTTTCAATTATGTATTACTGAAAGGAATCACAGATGTCCAAGAATCAAATATGTTTGATTCCACCTGACAGTGAGATCTGTATTGGTGGGGAGGAAGTTTGGGATTTTTTAGAGGGTGGTTTTCCTTATTAATATTGTTCTGCCCAGTTCAGAATTCAGATTTCTGAAGCCTGCACATTTAATCACAAGTCTTTTCTACAATTAGGGAGTAGTTCACAGCATGACCAGAATGAAAGAAAAAAAATAATGTTTCTCAATGTTAACTGAAGGTTGGTGCCCATGTCTAGACACACAAATTTCCCTGCAGTGGTAAGCATTGGTTTTGATTAGAAAATTGTTCTTGCTCTGACTCTAGCCTCACAAAACAGAATTACTACTTGGCAGCTGAGATTTGAGATGGGTCAGGAGTCAGCCAGTTAAAAGTAATATTTTCCAGTTTTAATGAAAAAATATTATTTCTTGTATTTTTCTCCATCCTGCTTGGAAGCAAATGTTGTTTTACTGCAGGGCTCTGACTGCAGCTCTGCATCACATGGGAGTCCAATGGCAGAGAACAGCACTTAGAGCATTAAAAATGCATTCTCAATGTATCAAACCAAAAAAGTGTGCCTCTTGGCAGCACTGCTGGCCTAATTTTGGCTGCAGAATGAATAAAATCAAGGCTTCCATGGAAATTCCAGCACGTAGCTCCTGAGCTGCAGACAGGGAAATAACAGGATGGGTGTTTGGGCAGCCTTTGGGGCACGGGGGTTGTGGGTGACCCCTCCATCAGGGTACTGTGCTGAGTGAGGTAGCACTTGCTGGACATCCCAAGGGCTCCATGTCCAGCTGTAGAGTCCATGGGATTGGATCACTAACATTAATCTCCTGAAATCACCATGTTTTTCCAAATATCTTTGCCCACACAAGCAGCACCAAGGCAGCCTTGTTAATTCAGCAGCAGCTCAGAGCAATGATTTCAGGGTTGTCGTCCCTGGAACTCCACTGACAGGAGGTACCACAGAGCAGTTGCTTTGGTAGCACCCACACTGTCAGTCATCATGTACCAGCTACGTGGGTGGGAATGTCTCCATCTACTCAAAATGGAGCATTCAGGATTAGCTGACCTTGTCCCCAGAAATTCGGTGTTGAGGGACTGCCACAGGCAACTCTTTTTTTCTTTTTTATGGGAGAGGATGATTTTAGTAAGAAACAGAGGAAACAGAAGCAGTTTGGGATGCCAGCACATCACAGAATCACAGAATGGCTTGAGTTGGAAAGTACCTTAAAGATCATCTCGTTCCATCCCCCTGCTGTGGGCAGGGACACCTTCCACCCGACCAGGTTGCTCAGAGCTCCATCCAAGCTGGCCTTGAACATTTCCAGGAATGGGGCAGCCACAACTTCTCTGGGCAACCTGTGCCAGGGCCTCACCACCTTTTGAGTAAAGAACTTCTTCCTAACATCTAATCTAAATCTCTTCTCTTTTAGTTTAAAACTGTTCCCCTTGTCCTATCAGTATTTGTCCATGTAAAAAGCAAGGGGCACAACCTGATGGCTGTGATGGAGATGAGTGAGGGGGTATTACAGTGACACCCTCATAGCAGACCAAACACAGGGTCTCCAGATCCCACATGCCCAGGATCTCTGTGATAACAGGAGCAATGGCTCCTCCAGGATTGACAAATGATAACGACTCCATGAAAGCAACATTTAAACCTCCTCATGGATGTTCCTCCCACCTCAGCTTCCCACTGAGACAGATGTGATAGATTGAAACAAGCTGGAATTAAACTATGAAACGGCATTACACCTTGTGCCTGCAGGAACAAAGGGGAACTATGGCCTCCCTGCCACACCAAGTAAAAGATCGTGCATTCATCACTGGATGCTGACTTGAATAACAGTCACGGAAACCACAGTAAGTCTGAGCACTGTGAATATTCCCAGATCTGTCTGTGGTGACCATGAGGCCTATTAATTTGTATCTTTTTCCTGTATAGTTTTTCCATGCACTGTATATGCAGTGACAAACCAAGCTGTGCCCAGTGCAAACTGCAGCTCACAGGTACCTGAGAGGGAACTTCAAGACTGAGAAACTACTCTGCAGCATTACATCTTGTTCTTTTATTTTCCTTAAGGAGTGAAAACATAACAGGCATTTTAATTAATTTAACTATGGAAACAATTACAGGCTGTTTAGTGCACTTGAGTTATGGATACAACTAAACATCTACTTGCTGCTAAAAAAAG
The DNA here is from genome assembly GCF_009829145.1 of Chiroxiphia lanceolata. Lineage (NCBI taxonomy): Eukaryota > Metazoa > Chordata > Aves > Passeriformes > Pipridae > Chiroxiphia > Chiroxiphia lanceolata. The sequence continues at coordinate 10,520,910 of NC_045651.1, forward strand.
AAGCAACATTACATGAGGTTGCAATATAAGGGAGTTCCCTCATAATAAACTGAGACATTCAGCCCAAGGAAGGGAAATCCTCACTTCAGAGGTCAGAAACAGCTTCTCAGAGAAGAAGGTCCTCGTTCCTAATGTTACCCTCCTCCTCAGTTCAGTGGCTCCAGGTTTCTCCACGATATTCCCTGGGCATCATTTCTGGAGCACCTTGGGCAGACCTTAGCAAGTGAGCTGGCCTTCATTATCTGCAGGTGCTCATAGTTTTAAAATACTACATACGGCACAAAGGAAAGTTGCATTCAGAAATGATTTTCTGTCTTTTCTGAGCAAGGAAAAGTGGTAAAATAAAATCACAATATAAAATAAAATAAAATAGCACCGAAGCCCTTCCATTTATACAAAAGTGCATTTTCTCCCCAGCCATCCTATGCATTCCTCTGGCTGCGCTATAAACCTCAGAGGCTTTTACTGGTGACTCTTTCCTACATTTAATTTTGAGCACAGCCAGCAAATAGAGGTGGAGAGGAATCACCAGTAATTTTGAAAAAGGAAGTGATGGAAATATTGAATGTTCCATTGATTGCAGTCCGTAATGTGTAAAGTGTTTCTTTTATTGTGTTGGTTTAGGAATGGGAATGGATGGGCACTGCAGAGCAGACCCCAGCACTGTGACCCTGCTCTGGCTCCTCGCTCATCCTGGGCAGAGTTTTGGTTTCCCTGCCTTACATCCCTGTCAAGGGGGTGGGAATCCAGCCCTTCACCTATGGGTTTTTTCCTGGGTGTCAGGATTGATAACTTTATATTCTATTTGCTTTTATCCCCCAGCCATGTCTTTGCTTCACTCATGTGCAGGAGTTCGGTGTGTTTGTGCATCGGGGCTGGGGAAATACTGCAAAATAAAATCAATTTCTGCAAATGTTTTTTGAGCTGGGAAGGGCAGATGCTTGGAGAGCACTGGAGAGCACTATTCCAGGGATTAAGTATACTGCCACTGACCAAAGGCTTTAACTTTTTAACAGACTTTTTAGCCTTTTCTTGAGAATGCCCCAGTCAATTCACTGACAGGGCTCTCCCCGTCCCACCCCAACCCAAAATGTGCAGTGTTCACTTCAGGATGTGAGTGGAGAGGTCCCAACAAACAGGCTCCCCGGGATGCTGCATCCATGCACGTGTGCGTGTGTGCCAGGAATGTCCCAAGGGTCAGAGTAAAGCTCAGACAATGGATGTGTTCACAGCAGGGCTGGCTGGGTTACAGAGAGGATCTTGTGCTGTTACAGTAAAAACCTGTTCACTGTACCGGTTCAAATCACATTCCTACAATTTACTTTATCCTAATAAGTAAAGGATAAAAAGGCGGAAGGGAGAGAACATGCAGAAAAGACAGGGAAGGGGGAAGAAAGAATTTTCTCCTACTGAAAAGCAGCAAGACAGTCACAGAGGGCAGGAATTCCTGTGCTGTAGCCTGGGTACAAAAATGCCATTTGGAGAGGTAAAAGTCCATTGAGACTCCAAGCAAAAGGCCAATTAATTGAACCTCTTATAATGAAAATTACCTTCACATACTCATTTAATCTATTTTTTTAAAACATAATCAATATTGTACAATGAGGGGGACTAAATAGCACAAAATTACTAGATGTCTAAATGTGACTGCCTACACTATTTGCTAGGAAATGCTTTTACTGGTGCTGCATGTTACCCCAAAGCTTCCTGTCACCATATTTTAACCCCTCGAACAAGAAAGAAATATGACTGAAAGTTTCTGCATTAAACTGTTCTCATCAGAAATTGTTTTCTTATTTTGAAGAATGTCATACGTCAGCAAAATCCATCGAAAATGTTCTACTCTATAAGGATTGTAATCATATTTAATTATTCCGGAAATTATAACTGTTATAATGTTAAAGTCTTTCTCAGTTAGAAAATACTGGTGTTCTTGAAGCCATAAGCCTTGGTTTTCAGTAAATTAACTCAAACTGTTTGCAAATAAATCAGGAAAAATATGAAAATGGATTAGGTTTTGGACCTACAAAACAGATACCAATAGAAAAGTCAATGGTTTTGCTCAAAAATTATCTCCCACTGTTCAAAAGCAGCTCTTTCCAGGGGGCTGCTTTCACTGTTGTCCCACATCCCAACAGAGCCAGTGGGATCCAGGGTTTCAGCAGGTGTCATCAGGCTGGAGGAGCTGCTGCAGCAGAGTCTCTTCAGCTGGGAACACAAATGGATGTCAAAGTCTGATACAGCACAGAAGAGCAAAGAATGAAATTGGGTGGTCCCATTTACTACTCTGAAATCATTACAGATGTAGTTACAGAAACCTTAGAAAACAAGGAAGTCAAAAAGTACGTAACAGCATCATTAAATCATTTTAATTATTATTTAAAACATCTTTTATGGAGCAATTTCAAAGTGTATGTTTTTACAATTATTTTAACTTTTTGCCTCTCAGGAATGGACTGCTGGCATGAAAGATCAGGTTTGTCCATTTAATGCAGGTGATACAGGCCTGGTTCATCTCCTGCTTCTGTAGCAAAGAAATACTGATTTAAGTTCACCACTCGTCCCTTCCCCATGCTCCATGAATCTACTAATTGAGAAGGATGGATGTGCAAGAAAATAAATTATTGCTACTGACACAGAGTGGCACCCAATTCATTAAGAATATGGCACCATTGGGAACTCCTTTATTAAGAGAGAAACAAAATGAATACAGAGGGAAATTTCTGAGTGTCTGAATCCATAATTCCCTCTGAAATTAAGAGAAACTTTGCAGTGGTGGTGTAGGTCAGCAAAATGTTTGATTCCTCTTTCTCAGTGAAAGGAGAATCTGGGAAGCAAATATTTCTCATTCTGTGTCGTCTTTCAAGACCTCAAAAAATTTCCTTCTCTTAGGAAAATGTGAAATTAATAGGAATTTTATTATTTGAAAATCAAGGGATGGGAGTAGGAAAAGATTTTTAACAATCAAATTTTTTAATGCGAGTCATATTAACCTGTTTCCTTTTATTTTTAACATTTAAAATTTTTAACATTTAAATCCATCACCGCTGCACCCTCGGGCACCAAGGAAACTCCTTCACCAAAGAACCAGCAGGAACATCCCTCCTTGAAACAGGGAGGAACAGCCTGGCACGACTGAAAGGGAAACACAATCAAAATAGAAAAGCGGTGGCCAGAAGCACAGTAGGGCAGCAGTGCCATTGCCCAGAGCTTTTCCTAGAAACAGAGTAAGAACAGGCAGACCAGAAACTTCCCACTTCATTCTGACTGTGACTGTAAAAACAACCAACATGAAAACAACCACCGTATACTTGATTTACATGTTCAGCCTCAAAAAATACTGTAGAAATCTGTAGAAACACACTGGCAGCAGTGGTTTGGAAGGAGCTGTGCCTGGCAGGGGAGGGCAGCAGGGCCAGCAGCACAGGGCTCAGCAGATCCCTCTGGGAAGGCTGGTGTTCACAAGTGCAACCCCAAATTTGAGATACGGGGTGTGGAAAGAGTATCATCATGCACACCCAGCAGCCACCTGTGAGGTTCATGAGGCACCCAGAGAGCCCAGACCCTCTCTCAAAAGAGGGTATCAGCACCAACCTTATCCAAAACTGGAGCTCAACACTTGGTTCAGCCCACAGCCCACCTCTACTGCAACAGACCAGTACAAGAACACTTTGGATATCTGTTTTCATCTTTTAAAAGCTATGAAATAGATACCATTGTTCCTTATTTGTTGTCACATTCATTGTGTGGCCACGTAGGTGCTATCGCTAGGAACATATTCTGCCATCATTATATTAAAAACCAAAATAATTAATGGAATAATCTGCCTTTCAAGATACCTAGCATAGAAGGTTTTGGAGATTTCAATCAGATTTGGGTGCTTCTGAAAACTATTGATTTGAAAAAAATCCAGGACTGGCTCTCAATAACTGTCATTAAAACTATACCTCAGCAAAGGCATCCTTCATCCTCTATCTTTTGCATGCTTTGTCACGTTAGAAAATCAAATCAGCATAAAATGCTTGACAGGGAAGGGAGAAATATATTCAGATTTAATCTAGTGATTACGGTTCATTCGTTGCAAACAGCTCCTTCATCAAGGCCATCAGGTGAATTATTAACCTCTTCCATCCACAAACAGAAAAATACCTTCAGTCACGAGGAAGCAATGCAGGAAAAAAGGTTGCCTGGGTTATCTGCAGAAAGGGACATGGCAAGGTTCACTCTGCAGAGGAAAATACTGCTGGGGGGAACAAGGCAGGGAGAAAAGGGCAGACCACTGGTTTTGAGCAGCTGGGGAGCAGGCACAGAGCAGGTAATACAGCTTCTGAGCAATTAACTCAGCACATAAATAGAGCAGCAGTTAGCAGGTACATGCTGTTGTTCCTTCTAGTCACTCCTGACACTGATCTCCAGGCTCTGCAACAGGTAAGAGGCATTTCTGAGTGCAGGCTGTGGGAAGGGGACTCTCGGCCGTGCTGGGGGGAAGGATTTTAATTTGGACTTTCTTCTGAGCAAAGCATTACTGTGGCAAAGAAAAGCCAAACAGACAGAAAGGCTCTGGCGGTGCTGGAAGGAAAAGCAGAGAGGACAGGTAGAGAAACCCACTGGGAAGGCTGGAAAAAAGGGGTAAATGAGGTACATTGGTAAACGAAGATCAAGGCCAATTCGTGATGTTTTAAAAGGTATATAAGAAAAAGGAGTCAGAAGCCAAAATAGTTTAAACAGAAGTAGAGAGAAAACAATAAACTAAACTCATCCAAGTGCCTCCCCTGCCCTGCTTCTCACAGAGTGCCCATCACTCCAGCAGCAACAGCACTTCACCAACTTTCACAGACCCCCCTGAAACTCAGCTCCATCTGCAAGGAGGAAGGTCCTGGGATGGCTCCTGGTTGCAGCAGAGCAACTATTTGTTTCGGAATACAAATAATTCCCTATAAACTAAAGCAAAAACAGCCTCTTGCTTTACATGACGCCCTCAAATCATACTCTGTATTTTGCTACTGTATTAGACTGCTGGGAGATTTGAGAATAAGTAAGAAACCACAGAACTTTATTTTTGGCCTATGTACTTTTTAAGAAGTAAAGTAATTCCTCAAAGGTACCCAGAAAAAAAAAATCTGCATTACAACATGCAGGGGAATTTCACTGAAGGAGCTAAGACAGGTTGGAGGCAGCCACGATGCCCTGTCTACCTCAGACCTGCTGCTTCATTGACCCCCAGGAGCACCCAGGGAGGGGGAGCTGGACATCCCAGCAGCTCCTGCACCAACTCCAGTCCCAGGTGCTGGATGGGTCCTGCTGTAAATGCTCAAGGCAGAAGTGACAATGTAGGTTTGTTTCTTCAATTCAAAATGAATCTGCTGACAGAGACAAAAACAAAGTACAGGGCTGCCAGGAACAGGAGGACACCTCAGCTGCACCCACCATCACGTCACTTCTGAAATTATTCATTTTGCTCCAAAAAAACAGAAACTAGCAGTGGGGTTGTATCAGGCTTTGAGAAAGACTCCACAGCTTGGGGAAAAAAAAAGGGGGGGGGGGAAAGAAAGGAAAAAGCCAATAGTAAAAGCATTCTATAAACCAAGTTCATTATGCCAAGGCAAAAAATACCTTTGAAATAAGAGTCACCAGCAGGTCGAGCTTTACACATCTAAAGCGAGTGGTTGTTTCCAAGCTGCTTTTACTGCTTTCAAATCCTAGTTTAGAGCAAGGGCTCAGAGGTCTCCAGTAGGGAGGTTTCCCCTATTTCTAATAGGAATTCCCATCAGCCTTATGGAGGTGATCCCAATTAAAGGCAAATGGGGAAAAAAATGAACTGTCCTTCCCTTTAACACGATCAATACAACTGCCAAAAAACAGCATGAATTTAATAAATGCAATGTAGATTGTTTTATTTGACCTTCTGTTCACAAAATAATTTTATTATATGTATGAAAGCAGCATACAGGCAATAAAATTATGAAAACATTCACAATACATAAATACACAGACCTGATGCAGGATGTATATAGTTTGTTAGATTTTTTTTTTTCCTCTCAGTTCTCTTTTCCTGACAACACATTTTTTTGATATATGTTATGAAAAAGTTGCTCCAAGGGGTATTTTCTCCCATTCAGAAAAGAAATCGATTTCTTTGAACTCTGCTGACTACTAACATCCAATGTTCCTGTTGCTAATGCTCACCGATTGCTTTTGGCATTACAAAGGGAAGCAGCAGGGAAGGACAATGGAGAAGTAGCAGGTTTTTTTAATTAAACATTGGCAACTTTTTTGGAGTTCACAGGAGGATTTTGAGGTGGGGGCTGCAGTTCCATCCATATTTAGAAATGTCTTAATCCAAAATGGTAATGAGGCACTATTCCTTATTGAATGGACTATTGACACGGCAATTACTAAAATGTAATGTCCTCCCGGTTCCCAAAGTAAAGCACCAGGTACCTCACGTTTTAGTTCTGACTGTGATAGAGTAGCAGACAGACAGAATGACCCGGGTGGTCCTGCAGTAACACCAGTGATAACGACGTTTGGCATCTTTACTACCATTATAACCCATTGTGTTTGTTCAGAAAAGATATCCAAGACTTGAAATAAGAAAAGTCTGAGAAAGCTGTTTATCTTACATAGATACAAAACATTATATACTAAGAATTGTTATCTAAGACGCTCTCCTTCCCAAATTGGATTCTTCTTAAGGTTGTAGTCATATTTAAGGTATTTACAGATCCACAAACTTGACATTCTAGCAAAGTCTTTGTAACATGAAACTTTTTAAAAATAAATAGCAGCAATTTCTTTTATTTCTATAAGGGAAGAGAATTCACAACTCAGTCAACACTGGTCCTATCTTTTGAAAGAAATCTCACTTAAAAATAAAAAAAGCCCACAAGCAAACGAACTCCACACAGCATCGGTTTAGTTGATTCCTTCATTTCTTGCTGAGCTTCTTAACATTCCTCTATTCCCCTCACCAGCTCTCCAGACTATCCGAGCTTGTAATAAAGTGCTGACTGGTTGACTGGTCAAAATGCAGTTATGACACTCCAAAAATATCCCATTATTTAGACATCTTAAATAACATAAATAAAGCTAGATCTGTTATAACATATGAAAAATATCAATTTAAAACAATAAATAAATAAAACCAGTATCAACATATTACCTCCCAAAGCTTTAAAAATAACCATTCTCATTATAAGGCTCAATTATTTTTCAGAAATAATTTTAAGAAGGCATCTACCTACCTTTACAATCTCTCAGTCTTTAATTAGGACCTGTTAACACCCACTATCACAAGACACAGCAATCTTTTTACTTCTAGTAAACATTAATCTTTAAATACTCAACATTTATCTTTTGCCTCACTTTCAGCTGAAAATTGGTTTCCCTGTGTAGAGAAGCAATATTTTCTTTGTCACTGCACTGTATCTAAATTTGTGTATTTTCCTCAGTATGAACAGTACAGTTTAACATCTTTTTTAATAACCAATTTCCAGTATCTTTTTGTGTTTATTGTTTAAAATGTTAAATTTGCTTTGAATGCCAGGAAAATGAATTCTGGGCTTGGTGTAAATGTGTATTTTTCTCCCTAGAGCTTAGTTTCTTACCAAAAAAATCTTGTATTTTTCCCCAAAAGATTATTACAATATACACCGTTGGGTCTGGCTTAGTAAACCTTACTGTTCAGGTTTTGTGCTGCCCATTTTGTGTAATGGGATTGATCTTTTCCAAAGAAACATCAGCTTCGTAATCCAAGATACCCGACAGTGCTGGAGACATTTTCTCCAAGGTCTTAGATAGTTCACCCTCTTCTTCCTTTTTGAGAGGTTCTTCCTCTGGACAGATAATTGAATGTGGAATCAGATAAACCAGATTAGACTCCTTGGGGCTGGACCCTTTGGGCTCGTGTTGGCTTGAAAAAACTACTGCCCCATTGTTGTTTATGCTCACAGTCTCTATGGCATTGCCAGACATCGGGCAGAGCCTGTAGCAGCCCAGCAGGGTCGAAAATGCCTTGCGGAAGTCAGCATTGAAGGCATAAATGATGGGGTTGAGGGAAGAATTTGCCCATCCAAACCATATAAAAACATCAAAGGTGGTGGAATTAATGCAGAAAGCCTCTGCTCCCTTGGATGGCTGGGTAGGCTCGCAGAAGGGAATCATGCAGTTCAATACAAAAAATGGCAACCAGCAGCACACGAACACCCCCATGATCACTGACAGAGTCTTTAAAACCTTTGTTTCCCTCTTGAAGGACATTTTGAAGTTGCTCTCTGGCTGCTGGCAGTCCATACTGCTCCTGTTGCCACTCGTGTTCTGGCAGTTCTTTGCGTGCACTGCTGCTCTCTCCAGAGCTGAGATGCGTCGTATTTGCTTCTGAGCAATCCGGTATATCCTCGTGTAAGTCACTATCATGATGGCCACAGGTATATAGAAACTAATTAGAGAAGAGGAGATGGCATACATCCTGTTTAGGCTAGAATCACAGTTGTCCATGCTTACACCTTGTAAGCTGGCATTTAAGTCCAAAAAGCTTGTGGTTGTAGCCTTGTGCCAGTTCAGCTGCACGGGGATGAAGGAAATCAACACGGACAAAGTCCACGCCACGCTGATCATGATGAAGGCTGCCTTGGGGGTCATTTTCCTCTCATACCTAAATGGGCTGGAGATGGCCCAGTATCTGTCCACACTAATGACACAGAGATTTAAGATGGAGGCTGTTGAGCACATAATATCAAAGGCCACCCAGATGTTACAAAATGAACCAAAAGGCCAGAAACCGGCAATCTCAGCCACAGCTTTCCAAGGCATGACCAAAACTGCCACTAAGAGATCTGACACAGCCAAGGAGATGACAAAGAAGTTGGTCACCTTGGACCTGAGGTGGCGAAACCTAATGACAGCTGCACAGACCAGCGTGTTTCCCAGCAGCGTGGAGAGGATCAGCAGTGAGAGGAAGCAGCCTGTGAGGATCCGAAAGGAAGAGGAGTCCCTTTCCGCCAGCAACCCTTCCCCGTCCATAGTGGTGTCGTTCCAAGTCATAGTTTCTCCTGAGGGAAAATCATATCATGATTTTCATGACGACATCAGCTCCTCGCCTTGCAGAGATCAAAGACATCAGACGTCCATTAATTACTCATCACCAAACAGACCAAAGGTCCTTTCTTATAATCCCTTCACCCCCAGATGGACCTCACCCAATCTGAATTATCCTGAAAAACATCCTGAAAGCTCTGCAAGCAGGAACTGAAAATGCATAAACACAGTCCACCCTACAGACTGGGTTTTTTAGCAATCCCTTCTCAAACACACTGCACCACCCCAGCATGAAGTAGCTTAACTCAGACAGCTCACCTGCAAATGTTCTGCTGCTGTCCTCTCCAAACACACCCCATAGACAGGAAAGCAATCACTTTTCCATGCTTGCATATATTCCCACTTAAATAGACTATTGATCGAGTGTTTCCAGTGTCCATTGCACTAGCCCTTCACATTTACTGAAGCGTATTATACAAGGTGCCTTTTCACTAGTTCCCTAAATGTCTCACTGATGAAACACTCCATCCTTCCTCCTCAGTACATTCCTGTTATAAAATGCATCAGTTCTCTGTTTCTTGGCAGTGTCAGAAAGGAAATCTTCACACTGTTTCAAACTCTTTTACCTTTCCAAGACAAAACACATAAACATACAGTAGGTGTGTTTTAAAGATTTGCAGTAAGAAGTAGCTCAGGTTATTTAGTTTCATTTAAACAAGAAATGCTGGCTCCTACCTTTCACCTCTGATTCTCTGTTTGCTCTGGGATGCAGGGCCGTCTCTCCTCCTCTTTTAGTTTTGTAATTGCATAGCAAATCTTATATACAAAACCAGCACAGGAACACTGCATTGCATGCTCTGTGTGTGGGGGGGGGGGGGTTCCCTGAAAGTGCAAATTGGCAGGGGAAAAGTAAGAGTTGGACCATCAAGGAGTTAGTTTTCAAGGGAGCAGCAGGTCTGTGCTGTCAGACCGTGCGTGACGGACCCTGCTGGTGCGTGCCCAGCTCCCTCCATCCCACGGCCCCTGCTGATCACTCTGCAAACTTTGTTGGCCAGATCAGTTCCAGTCGCACTTTGTACATCCCGTGGAAGTGGCACATCAGGGCAAATCATCCCAGGCAAAAGGCACGGTATTTTCCCAACACTGGCAAGAGCCGACTACCAGTTCTTTCTACTGCCGTTCGCTGGATGCAGAAAGAAGGGCGAGAGGAGGAGAAGGACGTGAGTGACCTTCCCTCGGCCACAACGCCGGCGGTGCCCTCAGTGGGTTCCTCTTCCAGCAGGGACAAGTCGCTTTAACACTCCACTGCCAGGTTATAGCTCTCCATAACTACTCCGGAATAATCCCACCTCCTGTTCAGCGGGGCTGCGCTCCAGGGATCGGGTCCAGCTCTTCCCATGCTTTTTCCCTCTCGGAAAGGCGCAGGCGGAGGCAGCTCCTCATTCTCTCCCGCAGCCCGCCCCGGGCCACGCATCTCCCGGCTTCCTTCTGCCCGGGGCAGGGCTCGGCAGCATCGCCCCTTCAGGAACGCTCTGTCTGCTTGGCGACTCCTTCCTAAAGGATTAAGACAAGGGAATGACAGGCATGGAGGCACGGAGCGGGCAAAAAGCCACCCCCCTTCGCCTCCTCTAACATCTTCGGTTGGGCGCAGCTTCTTCTGGGCAGCTTTTCCTGCCTTCCTGGGGAAAAAACGTCCCGGGCAGCCGGGACGAGAGGCAAAGCCGGGCTCCGGGAGCGGTTCTCCTGGAGTTTAGCGCAGACGGGATTACTTTGCCCGGTCCCGAGCCCCGCCGAGCTGCGGGACGCCCCGGGCGCTGCGCGATGCCCCGGCGCTGCGAGCCGGTTCAGTGAACTGATGCGGACAGTGAGTACCGGCACCGCGCCCCCGCGACGGGCGATGCTCGGGGGGGGCCGCGGGACGAAGGCACCGCGGCTGCCCCGACCCGGGGGAGCAGCGTTCCCCTCGGGGCAGGCTCGGGAGGGGCGGCCGGGAGCCGCTCCCGGCGCGGCGGGGCAGGGGCGGCGGGAGGCCGGGGCTGGGGGCTCCGCCGGGGCCGCGCTCCCTGCGCGCCGCCCCCCGCCTGGCGCAGCCCCGCGGCTCCTGGCGCAGCCGCGGCCGCCGGGCTCCCTCTCCTGGGCGGCCGAGGGGTGGGCACGGACGGGGGCCGGCAGCCAGGCCCGCCGGGGCAGCGGCGGCACCGAGGGGACGGGACGAGACGCGTCCGCCTCGCGCCCCCCTCCGCGTCCTCCCCGCGTTCCCCCGTCGTTATCCTGCGGGCATCGTTGTCCTGCGGGCAGGCAAGGGAGAGAGCGGGGAAAATCCACAACCCAGGCTCCCGGGGCGTGTGGCTTCTGAGGAGCCGCATCCCCACTGACTCGTGCGGGTTCAGGCGAGGGCAAAAAGAGGGGACAAACACTGCGGAGTCTCCGGAGCCCCAAACGGGCACCCCCGAGGTGAACCCAGCGGCAGTGGGACCTGCCGCTCTCTTCAAAACCATTTTTCTCCTTTGCAAAAATCCTTCCCGTTCAGTAGTAAGCACCAAAACCAGAGCGGTTATTCTTCGAATCCCTTCGTTTTCCACAAGGGTTTTTTCTTGCTTACCTTGGCTGCAACAGGCAGTGAAAGATGAACATGCTGATTTGCAGCCTTTGCAAAGGAATCTTACCCCCCAACAATCAGAAAATAAATATAAAAGACATCACAGAGAGGTTAAGAAACCTCCTAGAAGAACAAATACTCTAAGCTGTCAACATAAATTTCATGAGGCTCAGCACTAGTGAAGTCGCTTTTGTGCCAACTGGCATTTTTCATAATGCCAGTTAAAGCAGACACAGTGCTAAGCTAACCTTGACTAGTTAACTGAAACACTTATTTTCCTTTCTCCTTCTTTTTCTTTTTTTATAAATTTTAACTGCTTCTCAGCAAGTTCTCATTCCCCCCCCCTGCCCTCCTCCTGCTTATTATCCTGTCCTTTAATCATCATTCATCCTCAGAGGAGGGTGAAAATAGACAAGAAAATGAATCCTGTGCTGTTCAGTAATAGAGATCTCTAATGAAAGTCACTGTGAGTTTTCTCTTTCTATTTTCAAGATTTTTTTGCTTTTGTCTCCTTCTTGAGGCACCACAGATGAGGATTGCCACATGATATGTATATTCCAAAAAGGTAGCACACTCTTTTTTTTTCCACAGAAACCCTGGGCTGAGGGGAACATTGCTGGGGGGAACCTGGAAGTCACTAAGCACATTTGATTTTACTTGCAACAAATTCCAGAGGCTCTCCTAAAATGACTCTCTGGATTATTCCAGGAGAAATCACAACTCCCGAGCACACAAAAAGCAGAATTTTCGAAGCATATTGCAGAGAAACACTGAGGTACACATTGCAGAGGAGAGACCAGTTTGCTCTCAAGCATCTGCTTATCAGCTCCATTCAGTGAACTCTTTAGTTCTTTTTTACCAGGGAGTGGTCTTTCCTCAGGAAGAGGCTGAATTCAGCACTGGAGGAATGTAATGCTGCTCAGACGAGTGAGGGTTTCAAAATTTCATTTGACATTAATTTAACTTCCTACCCACTAAAGCCTGTAAGACTCTCACAGGCCCTATTTTTTTGGCAATTCAAGTATCAGTTTCAGAAGCCAGAGCCTGTTTCCTGTGTCTTCTTTAAGTTTGTGTGACCAGTTCAGGGATGAACAAGAAGTCTGGGTCAGCCCTGACTGCACTAGTGGAGCAAAGCCCCTTCAGCAGCTACAGTGGTTTCAAACACCAGCAGTTCATGCAGGGCACCCTGCTGTACTCATTTGTCATTTCAGCTAATTTATAAGCTTTTAAAACTTTCAAGACTTAATAGTCATACCCAGGTGAGGAACAAAAGTGAAATCCATTAAACCCCTATTATTATTTAAGTAAATTTAGTGGTGGCATTAGGAAGCTGATTGATGTGAGTCTGGGAACCAGTTACACGTGAATTTTCCTTTTGCTGCTCTCTGACCAACCTGCCCTCAGCCAGTGCGAGAAGGATCAGCTCTCATCCAGGTCTGGACTTGCCTAAAACTGCCAGCAACAAGCTGTTGGTGTAGGTGTTTCCTGGAGATTCAGAAACAAGCACAGAGCTTGTTTAATTCTCCCTGGGTACCAACATAAAACAGCTGCTTAATTTTATGTCATGCTTTTCAATCACTTCTGACTGATGCTGGAATCAAAGCATGCCCACCAAAGGAAAGCTTTTGTGTCTCTATTCTCACCCTGTGAGGCACCTGCTCCTGCCAGGGGACTTTGTTTGGAGAAGATCCTACTTGGTCCATATGAAGATTTAAAAATATAATTTATAAATACTGAGTAGCACCTTGATCCAAATGACCTTCATCCAAACAGTAATTAGCTACTAGAAGACCAAGTCAGAGTTCCACAAAGCCCATAGTAGAGATTCAGAGTTAAAACATGCTTTAACCTAAAAAATAGTGCACACACTAGAGCTGGAGAAAGGTAACTGAATTTACAAAATATATCAGTACATGGATACAAATTGTACTTACATCATTCTCAGGGTGCTTTTTTTTGTCTGCATGCATGGGATTTATTAAACATAAAATCAGCTGAGGCATGTTATCAGAAAAATGTCTAAAAGAACTGTCAGGTTTGTAAATAGCTGGTTGTACTAATAAGCCAAGATAACTTCAGCCTCAATGTAACATTCTCAGGAAAATCAGGGGTTCCTGGAAATGAAAAGAAATATATGAACTCTTTTAAAGATCACTGAAGCACATTGTTTAAATTGATATTATCATGTTGGCCATTCTACAGGGAAAACTAGAGTAGTGAATAAAAAAGCACAGAGCAAAGAATGGCAGAAGAAAAAACTATTATTAACATCTCCAAGGATCTCAAGATAAGTCTTGAATGATAAAGGTCCATCAGCAGGGAGAAAGGATCATTGAGAGAAATGATTTCTAGTCCCCAGACACTGACAAAGAGAGGCCTAAATATTCAGTATTGAGTGTGGGCACTTTTTTTTGACTGTAAATTATAGGTATGTCCCTCCGTGTCTGGGGGATTCAGTAGGGCTGATCTCAAAAAGCACATTACTGCCCTTTTGATGTTGACTTGTGAACTATTTCCAGTGGCAACCAGTGCACGAAGCATCCCCAGGTATCAATCAGGTCACTGGTGTGAGGAAATCTGAACACTAACAGGGAAAAGGAAAATGGAAAAAGTCCAGACAGAAACACCATGTATGAAAGTCTGAATTTAAATGACTCATTTGAGGCAGCCAATTCAAGCAGTGGCAAAGCTGGACACAGAGGGTAATGCAGGAGGGTATGAATGGGAAGGATTTGCTCTGCAGTGTTACTGCTTCCTGGGATCTGGAGCTCATGCACTGGCTGCAGGATGCTCAGGAGGCAGGACCAGGCAGTGCTGCTCCTCTGGCATCTCCCCTCCCAGGACACTGATGCTTGACTCTTGGAGCTCAGCCCTGATCCCAGCCAGGAGAGCCCAACTCCATCCCTGGGCCACAGAGTTTGGAGACTGCAGAAAGGATTTCTGCTCTGTGGGAATCCAGCAGCAGCCTTTCAAAAAGCAGCCTTGTGTCACGCACAAGCTTTAGGAGTGGTGGAAAACCACTCCTAAACTCCTTGTTTGTAAAGGGGAAGGAGCTGTGTTCACCTGCCATCCCCTTCCTGCTCAGAGCCCCTTCAGGCTCTGGTCTCCTTTCCCTCCCTCACCACTGATCTCTCTCTACACCTGCAAATCCAGAGCAGAGCTGGGGCGTTTCAGCTGTAACCCCCCAGATTGTACAACAAAATGGCTCTTTTTGGAGAGATGAAGAAGACAGGAAAGAAAGAGAAGTACCAAACCTGCAGCCAGGGGTCCGAGCAGAAGCTGTCACCTGAACAGTCCCCAGCCCCAGGAGCTGTGGGTAATTTCAGCTCGGTGCAATGCTGCCAATAACTGTGTTATTTAATCGGCAGAGCTTATGCAGTGACTTTTTATGGGGTTTTTCCAGTTCCACCCACTCACTCCCACAGGACCAGAGAAAGAAAAGTTTCCCATAAGAAACACTTGGAGTGACCTTCCTCTTGCAGCTCGACCTGCTCCATCAATGCAAAGGCCATTAATGGATCTTAAATCACCCTGGAAATTGCTCTAGCAGGGAAACCTAAAATTTCCCCCCTTCTCTTTCTGGGATTTCCATTTGCCAGAGATACGGGGTAGGAGAGGAATTACTGCCCTGCCAACACTTCCCTCCAGAGTGGGTAGAGAGCCAAACTGCAGAGGATGATGAGAATAAATTATAGCTGAGAGGAGAGGAGAGCTCTAAGGAAAGAAAAATGCTTCCTCTGACTGCCTCATCCCTGCAGCACAGCAGAACAGTGCCAGGAAATCCACAGCAAACTAACAAGACCCTTTCTTCAAAACCTAATCTACATCAACAAATACAAAATATTCTGATCATTTCACTGACAAATGTAGACACTGGATGTACTGCCGAATTTTTTTTGCCCCTACAGGGCTGATTGCTGAGGACCTACTATATGAAATGGCTCATAATCTAGTAAATCAACACAAAAATACAGACTGAGCCATTCCTTCCCAATTTAGGCTTTATTTGCATATGCTTTTTTTTTTTTAAATAGTGTATAGCTTTCATTTTTTCTTTCACTCCACACTGGACAGACATTTTAGGCCCTCAGAAAAAAATTGAATATATGAATAAAAGAAAGTCACGGGAAAAAATGACAGCAATTTTCATGTTAAAGATGGCTTTGACATATTAATTAGTATCTCAGAAATGAAATAAAGCCAGTGATACAGAATGATTCATTAGAATGATATTAATCTGAGGAATAATTAATTCTGAGGGAATGGATAAAAAGAATACAAATAGATATATTAGCAGCAAAACTCTTCAGCAATGACTGTGACAGTGATTTCTAGCAGCAGTGGATGAGACTGTGGATAATACAATTTTCTCAGCAGATGGTTTGGTAGGTGGCACTCTCTCCTAAGCTGGTGTTACAGATTTACTCCTGAGCTGCCTGCCAGCATCAAATAGATCCTAACCCATATTCCAGCCCAGCCCCCTGACTGTTGGATGGAGAACTGTTTAACAGAAGATTTGTGTGGTTTTCTGATGTAGGACATGTGATGATGAAGAGTGTCCTTAGTACCTACAACAAGTGAGCAACAGTTTGCCCTAGAACTGATTGTTAAATTCACATTATTACACATCCAGCATGGTCAGACTTCACAGCTTTGCCACTGGCAGGCTACAAATCCTTGAATTAAACATAATTAAACTAATACATACCAAAAAAAAGAGAAGCATCACTTTTTGCTCATAGTGAAGACTGACAGCAGCATTTCAGACCTTCACTGCGGGGAGCCACAGGAGCCCAACTAGGGCTCTCTGCATGGGGAGCAGCCCCAGGTGCCCAAGGAGCACAGCAGGTCCAGCTGTGGTAGAGAGGGTCAACCAGCAGTCCAGCAATGACCAGACCACTCCAAATGTCCCACTCCTGAAGCTCTGTCTCAGGCAGCATTTTCCCATCTGCAGCTCCCCAGACAACCCTGCTGTGGTTGCAATGTCGCAGTCCCACCTTCAGGTTCTGGGATTAAACTGTTCTCCAAGGCAAGATGCTGGTTGTCAAAGTCAAGTCACACAGTCTGGGCTTGACGGCAGTCAGAAACATTCCACCAAGTTCAGTGAAACACTGGGACAAGAATCCAAACAAGAATCCATCCTGAGGTCTAAATTCTGGGCTGCTCCAATCCTCATGACAAACTTCCATTCAAACTTTTGAAAAACCCACTGATCCAACTGGATTACCCCAAACCACAGTATAATCCTAAATCCCCTTTCACCCTAGGTCATCTGGATATGTTATCCTGTTCCAGCCTCCGTGCCTGTCCCACCACATCAGGCAGGACTGTTTCATCCCACAACATGGGCAACATCTCCCTCTGCATCCCGCCTCAATGCCCTTGGCTTTTCCCTGCCCTGTGTTGCAAAGAGCCGTTGCTGACACAGCCTCTAACAGACTGTTTCCCAGGCTGGAAATGTTCCCTGAGTTTCACCATCCATTTGTCAACATCTGTCCCAAGGTCAGGGGCCTTCCAAGCCAGTCAGTTCTCCCTGCTCCCTTCCTGCAAAGCTCAGCTCCCCAGGGCTGGGCTTTGCAGGTCAGGGCTCAGCTTCACCAACACAGCCATCCAGTGTATCTTCCTCAGTCCATCAAACCAGTCCCCTCCACCTAGGAGACACTAAAATCAGGGATGTCTTCTAGATACAAGTTCCATTTCAGGAAAGGCTATAGGATCTGTTCCTATCTACTTTCTAGTTTTACTTTTTCCCCTGCTCTTTACACGATTTTCTCCTGTGATTTTCTCAGCATTTTGTTCTAAGAATTTCCCCTGTGTCTTTAGGAACTATGGACAGCTCAGCCAGGATTTTTCCATCGTTTTCTTGCTCTTTCCACACTCAGTGCCAGCATAGTCATCAGCAGAAAAATCCAGCACAGTGCACAGGGAGTTTCACCAACCAGGGGAACCTCAGGGGAGCCAAGAGAGACACCAGAGCCTGCGACTGATGGGACCCAACTGGGACCAGGAGCAATGGCCTCAAATTGCTCCAGGAGAGGTTTAGATCAGATATTAGAAAAAATTTCTTCACCCAAAGGGTTGTCAAGTCCTGGAACAGGCTGCCCAGGGCAGTGGTGGAGTCACCATCCCTGGAGGGATTTAAAAGACACACAGATGTGGATCTTGGAGATGTGGATGAGTGGTGGCCTTGGGAGTGCTGGGGGAACAGCTGGACTTGATGATCACAGAGGTCTTTTCCAACCTAAATGATTCTATGATTCTATCTTCTTAGGAATTTCACATGCCTTTGTAGGATTTTCCTAGTGATCTCTGGGAATATACCCTCCAGCTTTTAAGGAGTTTCCACCCAGTTTTCAGGAAATTTCATGTTGCCTTCTAGGAAACCTCCCCACTGCTTTTCAAGTGTTTCTTTTCCCTTACCAGGAACTTAGATTTTCTTTCTAGGAATTTCCACATGCTTTCAAGAAATCCCTAATGACCTTCTAGAAATTTCCCTGATGCTTTTTAGTAATCATGTTCTACTTATAAGAATTCCTTTCTGCTTCCAGAATTTCCCTTCTGCTCTTTAGAAATTTGCAGCAGCTTTCTAAGAACTGTGCATTTCTTTCTAGGATTCCTCCATTGCTTTATAGCAATTTCTCCTTACTTCATAAGAAATTCCCTCTAGCTTTCTGGGAATTTGTAGCCAATTTTCTCAGAATTCACATTTTGTTTTTCTGGAGTCCTCCCACAGCTTTCTAGGAATTCAGTTTTGCTTTCTAAGAATTTCCCATGGTTTTTCCAGAAGTTGCCTGTAGTTCTGTAGGACTTACATGTGGTTTTCTAGACATTTTCCATACCTTTATAGGAATTTCATGCTGCTATGAATCTCTCACCACTCTCTAGGCACTCCTATCCCCTTTCAGGTATATCTATCATGCCGTGACACAGTGTCAAGTGTTGTTCCATGCTGTTTGTGCTGCTGCATGTGGTGACATGCTGTGTGCTATTCCAAGTTGTCCTGTGGTGTCTTGTTTTGTCATATGTTGTGCTGCCATGCCTTGTTCTCACCTGTTTGCTCGTGTTGCTGCAAGCAACGTCTTGTGTGTCTTCTGCTTCTGCATCCTAAGTTCCACCCTATGTGCCTGCAGGAATAAACATTTGAGAGTTCCTATTTTTAACTGCTATTTTATAAAGCCATTAGAAAAACTCAGGAGCAGAAAGTATAAGGATTCAGCAATATCTGGTCTCTAGATGACGACGAAAAAAATTGACAAGTCTGGTTGGAGCAGTTGTAAGATCCTGTGGCTGTTCCATGTGCCCTATGGGATATTCCTGCACCTCCTCTTCCCCCACAGGTGCATATTGACATCCCAGATCCCTCAGCCTAGTCAAGGGTCTTGCTGCCAACAGCAGCTGGCGCAGACACACAGATGCTTCAGGGCACAGACAATCCCACAAGAGGCATTTATAAAATAGCCACATCATAGAGGAAATGGCTTCCTAATCCCCTTGAAAGGCTGGTTTATCCCTTTAAACATAGTTTTATGTCCCTTCTAAATGCAGATTGGCTTTTCATCTTCATTTTCTTCCATTCTTATCCAATATAACTATGCATCTAGCGAAACAGGAAAACTGAATGTGCATCAGTTTAGCTTGGCACAGTATAGCATGAGTAACCTAGAGCTGAGTTCAAATATTGCAGATGGAGCCAAAACATTTAAGTGATTTTGTAAGTAACATTCTCTCAGCTTATATAAGAGTTTTATTACAATTTATATTGCCAAAAAGTGTAGTGTTACTTGTCCGTTTGATCAAATTTCCCAAGATAATAGTTTACTCCTTATCTGCTGAGAATGAAAAAACCGGGTGATGGTTTTGACATACTGGCACAGCCTCACAGGCATCTCTAGCTCATTTACAGAAATAATCCTTGAACTCTCCCAGACTGTACTGACGTCCTTTCCAATCTGGGCTTTGGATTTTCTACATAAAATTAATGTACATTACATCAGGAGACCACAGGAAATGCTGTATATACATGGTTCACCTTGCCCAGCATTCTGCTCCTGATGGCAAAACCCAGCACAAAGCCTTCACAGGCACTTCCCATCAAGTGCTAATGAACAGTTCCCAGAAATATTGCTGGTTTCTTCTGGCAAACCCCTGATAATGCCCAGCTTGGTGCCAAGGCCAGTTTCTGATACCATATTCCAGAGCCAGCAGCTGAATACCTCCCAGTTCCTTGCACTGTACCTTCAGGAATGCCATCACATCATTTCCCCACCTGCTCTACAACCACTTTTTTCATGGAACAGATAAGTCTTGACATCTCCCACGCTTGCTTTCACTCTCTGACTGCACTGTTTATCATCCAGGGTTTGGAATTCCTGGTCCTGCAGTGCCACTTACTGGACAATTATGTTCATAAAATCAATCTGCAGCAGTTCTTCATTTTCTCCATTGATTCCCAGAGCCAATTTGAAATGGAGAAAACCAAAAAACACTAATGACCATTTAAGAATACAGGAGAGCTTGAGAAAAGCAAATACAGTAAAACTCATTTCTTAGATGAGGCAGTAATTATAGAGGAATAGAAATCCTCCTTTTCTGGTCACTGTAGAGAAGAATTTGCCCTGTAATAGTCTGGGAATTCTTCCAGGTGGAAACATGTGGATGATTAAATTCCTCCCTGGTTCAATAAATACACCTGGGGATTTGCAGGAATCTTATTAATATATTCCTTGAGAAATAAGGCAACTGAAAGGAATGCTTCAAAAGGAGCTGGGGTAGGGCTTATTTGATTAATCCAGTCATACTCTCTAGACACGTGTTTTCTGTACGTACCGTTAGTACTTGTCTGTAATTTAACAAGGAAGACACTACACTCTGCATGAACCTGTAAGAAAACACACACGTGTGTTCACCTATGAGGTACTGACTGATCACATGAGACTGGCTGTGTAGGAGTCTTTTGGGGGGGCAGGACTTTTGAAGAACAAGTCCACAATATTCAGTTTTAGATCAATGTGCTCAAAACCACATTCTGGTGTCTGTCCCTCCTGATTCTTCAAGGTAGAGAGCTGGCTGGAGACCACAGGAGCCCCTTCAGCCCACCCACCCGACCTTCTGCTCATGGAAGGCATCAGTAAGATCAGTACACCAGGCCTCAGTGTAGAACAGAAACAGGATCAGGTCAAAACCCCCATGTGAATCTGGGAGCTGGCACATCCTCTTGGATTCTGCATTTTTTAATACAGCCAAAAATATTATACTGTGAAAATTACTGCAGATGAAAAAACACATGTAGTCAGAGGTCAGATATTTTTTGTGACTCCTCAAATTCACCCATTTGCCTGGCAGTTTGTAGCTCAGAGCCATCTGAGTGGTGGTTGCTCAGAGCCATCTGAAAACTCTTCAGGATTCCTGGCAAAATATCAGATTTGTTTCTCAGCAATGGGAGAAAATACTCATCTAGTGAAAGAGAAGTTACGTAGCTGTTCAAAACCATCTGCACTGAGTATAGAGCAAATTATTAACTAGAGGAATGAATGCAGCTTTGCATGTACAAACTCAGAGAAAGAATTTAGGTATTCATACATCTACATTAGAAAGTCTGCAAGCAGAATTTCAATTGTAAAATGCAGAAACGACCCAGGTGTGCTTTTAAAGCAGATTAACAAGTTAGTATCTTTGGCATATAAGAAAATTATTAGAGGCAGAACACATCAGTCCTCAGAATGTAAACCATATACCACAACACCAGTTATACCCACAGACAACTAATTTATTTCTGTGCACGACATCCAGCTGTTTCCATTTTCTGAAGAAGGTATCTTTCCTGCTCAGTCATTGCAATGTTTTTAGCAACAAGTGTTATGGACGGATACCATCAAAGATATATTCAGTGTTGGATCTGTCAGTGGTCGTGGAGACTGGGATGTGCCTGACAAGATTAAAAAGAATTAAAGACACTAGCAGGGAAGTACACAAATTGTGCACAAATTTTGTTGTGCAAGAAAAATGCAGTGCAGGGGTATCAGTGCTAGTTTTTACTCTTTCATGATGGACTCTCATGGGTCGGATTGGCACGGTCTGAGCCATGCTGAGCTGGGTGGGGACCTGTCAGGTTGGTACTGGTCGGTACTGGTCAGTACTGGTCAGTACTGGTCGAGTCGGGTCCTGTCGAGTCAGTACTGATCGGGTTGGTACTGGTAGGTCCTGGTCAGGTGGGCACTGGTTGGGTCGGGTCAGTACTGATCGGGTCTGGTCGGCACCCAAAGGAGCGGTGTCATCCCACAAAGGGCACTCCTCACACCCGTGGCAGCTGCAGGACAAGGTGCCCACCCCCGTGATCCTGCCCGGGCCGACCCCCTGCCCTCCCCGTGGCTGTGGCCGTGCCCCCACCAATCCCAGAGGTGCCTGATCGCATCCCTGTGCTCACACTGTGCCCCTGCCAGCCCCAGGGACAGTGTCACCTGCCATGACATGTTGAGTTACAGACTGTGGCCATGAGGCAGAAGGTTGCACAGTACAGATGTGGACTTCAGGAAGTGAAAGAGGAAAACAGAAGGGTTGAAATTCCTGAGTGTTTCTACTGTCACAGCAGCCCAGCCACCCCTGGGAGTAACAGAAAGAAGGAAAGTTACAGTGGCGAGGCCACCATTTGTCCCAGTGCCGATTTCCTCTTCCACAGCTGCATCCAGAACATCAGTTCTGGGTACCAGCAGCTTTGAATTGCTTAAATAGAGAAGAAGACACATCCTGCCCTGAAAAACATGGACAAAATAACAGAACCACAATGTGCAGATTAGAGTGTTGCTGCTTTGAGCCTGGGAACAGGCTGAGTCCAAGAGAAAAGCAACAGTGATGCTTTTATAGGAGCACTGCTGCCTTCCCAGTGCCCACATCAGACACCAGGGTTATGGGTTGGGAACCCAGCTGAGGAAGGGATGTACTGCTTGAGTGTGAGCAAGCCCAGCAAGGGGGTGACAGTGACACGTGGATACTCCTTATGTGGCTGGTAACGCATTTTTTATCTCCTCCTTTAGGGGAGAGTGACATGATAAGTCCTCTTGTACTTGAGCAACCTTCGGTGCTGTCCTCGTACAAAGCAGTTTATTGTCATCTCATCACCAGGTTTGGGGTCTTTAGTGTGGCTTGGGTTTCTAATAATAAACCTGTAACCACAATCCCAATCCAGTGCAGCCTGGAAGAGACCGAGGTCAGACCTCAGCGGAGTCTGCAGCTTTCTCACGAGGGGCAGCAGAGGGGCAGCTGTGACCCGGGACATGACCTGAGGGAACAGCCGGAGCTGTGCCAGGGGAAGTTGAGGCTGGATGTTAGGAAAAGGTTCTTCTCCCAGAGGGTAGTTGGGCTCCCCAGGGAAGCCTGATACAGCTCAAGGAGCGTTTGGACAACACCCTCAGGCACATGGTGGGATTGTTGGGGGTGTCCTGTGCAGGGCTAGGAGTGGGACTCTGATGATCCCTGTCGGTCCCTTCCAGCTTAGGAGATTCTATGGAATAATTAATGTAATTAACTGTGAGAGAACCGTGAGACACTCCGGGCAGCTCCGGTGCCCCAAGTGAGCTGGCGAGCGTGCGGAGCGCGAGGCTGCCCTGGGCGCTGCCCGCACGCCGCGGCCCTGCCGGGCCCTGCCCCGCCGGGGCGGAGCGAGGCGGAGCCGGGCGGCCCCGCCGCCTCCCCCAGGCCCTCGCCCGCGCCGCCGAGCGAGGCTCTTCCGGGCAGCGGGGCCAGGGCGGCGCGGGGCCGGCGGCCGCGGTGAGTACGGGGGCCGGGGATGGGCCGCGGGCGGAGGAGCCACTGCCGATGTCACCCCCACTGCTGTACCGCCGGCTGGGCGGGGACACAGCCCCCCGTGTCGCCTCAGCCCTCTCCACAGCACACCAGCCCCGCGTGTCGCCCCATCCCCTCCACAGGAGACCAGCCCCATCGGTCTCCTCTGTCACCCCGGCAGAGGCCCTGATCTGTTTGTCACCCCTGTCCCCTCCACAGGGGTCCAGCCCCATGTGTCATTTTGTTCACTCTGTAGGGGTCTCTGCTCTGTCACCCCTTCCCCTCCACAGGCACCCAGCCCTATCTGCCACCTCAGTCCCCTCCATAGGGGACCAGCCACCCATGCCACCCCCTGGTCCCTCTGCAAGGGCCCAGCCCCATCTGTCACCTCTGCTACCTCTGCAGAGGCCCTGATCTATTTGTCACCCTGTCCCCTCCACTGGGTCCGGCCCCATGTGTTATCCCATCCCTTCCGCAGGGTCCCAGCTCCATGTGTCACCCTGTCCTTGTGGAAGCAGGGCTGGGCACTGGCAGTGCCACACAGCTGGCACTGTGGGGCTGCCTCCTCCCTGCACACATCGCAGCTCCCTGCTTCCCCACCTGCTCCCAAAATCTCCCCCTGACCACTTGCTGTCCCCTGAGCATGGGCTCTGTGTCACAGGGATTGCGTGGCAGCTGCACAGATCCCAGGCCTGCAGGATCGTCCTTTCAAGGGGAGGAATACACCAAATAACTTCAAGGTCAGCTACCTGATAGCCAGAGATAGGGATTTTAATTATGAGTATTAATATTTTTATTTTTTTTAATTATAAACAATTTATTTTTATTATAATGGGAAGGGGGGGTGAAGACTGGCTTTGTATCACTGCGCAATTAAAAAATCACCCATATGGATCCTGTTAGAAAAAGATACATGAAATAGTGAAAAAGTGCAGAAGAGGGCCATGAACATGCCTGGGTAGAGCCAAACCTCCTGCAGTTTACCGGTGGGGGTGTTAGAAACTAAGGAGCAGAAACAAGCTTGCAGCGATCAGAACTGAAATAAGAGCTTGCACTAACCCTGTTTAGCAAAGAAGGTTTATTTTTCTGAATGTGGAGATGGACACGTGTCGTGTCTCTGTGATCTACCTCATGTTTGATGGGGATGGGAAAAGAAGTGGCAGATTGAAAGCTGACACTGCTGAGTTGGCTGCAGGAGCCTCTAACATCTGGAGGTGGCTTTAGTGCAGAATGACGAAATCTCTGGTCCAGTTACACACCAAAGATGGCTCCTGTTTTGAGGAGAGAGCCCCAGCAGCAGGCTCCATCCGTTTCACCCAGGCTGCTGCTTTTGTTGCTAGGCTACAAGTGGGATGTACATTTATAAGCAAAAGAAGAAAAAAAAAAAACAAGTATCTTGTAGTGTTGCCATGATTTGCCTTCTCCAGCGTTTCAGTTAGGATTGCAATAGGAAAAATCGTAGTGCAGACAAAGATGCTTTTTTTTCCTCTGGTGATTTAAGTAGGTATTTGATGGTAGAAGCTGCTTTGGGGAATGAAAACTTGGCAAGTGGCTTTGTTAACGTTTGGTGTAAGAACATTGCATCATACTTCTCCCAGTCATCAGCTGTGCTGCTTATTTCGAACTGTGGCAGCAAACTAGT
Source organism: Chiroxiphia lanceolata (assembly GCF_009829145.1). NCBI lineage: Eukaryota > Metazoa > Chordata > Aves > Passeriformes > Pipridae > Chiroxiphia > Chiroxiphia lanceolata. The sequence continues at coordinate 10,545,965 of NC_045651.1, forward strand.
GCAAATAGAGGAATACCAAATACCATTGCTTACCAACCCTGGTAAGTCTGATATGTGCTCTTTTGCCACCACACAAAAATGCTTTTTTTTCCCTAGAAGTTCTTCTCATTTGAGCTAATTAACTGCCCTGACTGACATCCCTGGAGAAGGCCTCGTGTTCTGTTCTTTGCCAGAGCAATTAAACTCTGGGTAGTAGCTGGGTTTGCCTTTCCGCTGTTGCTTTGCCAATGTGTTGTAGTTTTAAAGTAGAACAAATCACCTTTTACTAATGGGAGGGTGGTTAATCTCCTGTCTTTTCTGCTAAGCCAACACAACAGCCATTTGGGTGGCCATTGAGGAAAACTGGGCATTGGAAAAGAAAAATCTGAGTTTGTTCAGACAAAGGAGCCCCCAAAAAGAACATTGTGTTATTTGAGGAATAAAGAGGCCTAACAAGACCTCTGAGTACTTCTCTATAAAAGCAGCATGCAAAAGCAGGGAAATGTTTCCAAAGAACTCAACTGTGCAAAAACAAACAACAATTTGGTGCAAGGGACACTTTACTAATAAACATGTTGGAGGAAGAAGAGCTGTTCTTCCCATTTTATAGCAGCAAGTACTTTTCTCAACCTCAGGGGTTTCCAGCCTACATCTCATTTTGCAGAGCAGAGCACGGATAGCTGGACATCAGGCTGTTAAGGCACTGCTTTGAAAAATAGAGATTTAGGGACCTAAGTGTGTCAAATCTATTTTTTCTCTCTCCCAATGAGTCTGCACATAAAATGTCAGCAGCATCTGAATCTAACTTTTGAACTATTCCTATAATAAAGAATCCTAAAGAGTTCTGTTAAGAAAGAGGTAATGCTGTTACCTTCTATTTTTACTGGATTTTCAGGGAAAAGCCTGACTCTCATTTTTTTAGAAAGGAATTCTTAGTTGCCTCTAGGAGATTTTGTGAATGATGATCTGATCTGAGCACCTTTGCATCACCTGAACTTAGGGATCTGAGTCCTGGTAAAGGACACCACACAGGTTATACCTTTCTTTCACTATTTGTGTTGGCTCACTTGCCCTCCTGTGTGCAGGCTGGTTAGAATTCTCTTTTAAGCTGGAATACCCAGCACATTCCATGTTTTGTAACTGAGAATTGCAGGTTATAGTTTGGGAGTTTGTGAGATGTCACAATATGCATTATCACAATTATATCTTCACTACTTTTGGATGTAGAATCTCTTCAGACTTCTCTCTGGGTTCACAGTTACATCACCATGAAATTTCTTTTTCTGTCACCCTGCTCCCAGTTTTAGCTTAGATACTGGAAAGAACTGATGAAGTTTCTTACTTATGGAGTGCATTTTTTTCAAGGCTGGGGTTAAAATACAAGGTGTCAGTGACATAAGAAAATATAAATGTTTCCAAGCAGGGTAGCAAAGCTGCTTTTCATCATTTATGTGCTGCTGCGTGAGTTCAAGTTGCCCAGAATTTCCAAGACCATGTGCCCATCTGGATTTTTCAGTCATGCAATACAGTTTATAGATGGTATAAAAAAATGATCAAATGTCTGAGTTGTTCAAAACTGTGTAGTATGTTACTGTCTGAAATATATTAAATAGTAATTGCTACTCTCTTAGCTGTTGCTTTGATTTGAAAAGTGGTTGCGTGACCTTCAATGGGATGTTTAAAACGTGAACTTTGAAAAGGAACTGCAGACAGTTGAACTCCTGACAACTCCTGAATCTGCATTTTGTATAATTGGTGCAACTGCTGTTGTTAACCTTTAAACAAGGTTTAAAGTTTTCTGCTGTTGCTGGTTTTGTGGCAAATCTAAACTTACTTAGCCTTTGTACCAAAACTGTTCATCAGACTTTGTGCTGGTTTTGTATGTAATTATTATATTAGTAGAGGCCACTCTCCCTTATTCTTAAGCCCTTTTCCCCCCTCCAGTTAATATTGCTATTAACCATTAGACCACAAACTGGCAGATGATTCTATCTGATCAGAGAGGGCAAGAAATTTGGGTATTCTTGGTACTGGGGCTTCCAGCTCAGTTCATTGTCACTTTCTGATTGAAAGTACAAGATGAAAAAGATAGTAAAAGCATTAATGATTTAAAATAAAGATTTCTGTATAAGAAGTTGAGAGTTTCTTTTCAGATAAATGAAGACCTTAGTCATCACTGAGTTCTAATGTGCTTTTTAATAAGTTTTTTTTTTCTGATTACTAGAGCTGGGAGAGCATTGGGCAAAGGTGAGGAGGCAGCAGGGAGATCTGGAGAGAGAGCAGTAGAGAAATTTGCTGTAAAGCACCTGGGAAGTGCAGTTTTGCACAGTGGTGTCCTCTCTGGGATCTGCCACCTGTATCCCCACATCTCATTGCCTCTGGTCTGCAGAACCATGTGCTGAGAAGGTGCCAAGTTTGGCTAGTTCTTTCACTTGACAGTCAGGTGAAATCACAGGATGGTTTGGGTTGGAAGGGACCTTAAAGATCATCTCATCCCACCTCCTGCCATGGGCAGGAGCACCTTCCACCAGACCAGGTTGCTCCAAGCCCTGTCCAACCTGGGCACTTCCAGGGATGGTGCAGCCACAGCTTCTCTGGGCAACCTGTGCCAAGGTCTCACCACCCTCAAAGTATAGACTTTTTTCCCCAATATCCAATCTAACTTTTACTCTGTTGGTTTGAAGCCATTCCTCCTTGTCCTGTCACTCCAGGCCCTTGTAAATAGTCTCTCTCTACCTTTCTTGTAGGCTCCTTTCAGGTACTGGAAGGCCACAATTCGGACATCCCTAAACGTCTCTTCTCCGGGCTGAACAATCCCAATTCTCCCAGCCTTTCCTCATAGGAGGAAAACACAGTCATGTGTTTATGGATAAATTTATGAACTCACAATCAGTTACGATTCTGAAAACACACCTTGGTACACAGGAAAAGGTGCAGTGTGAAATAGGGGTAATAAAACCTCCGTGTCGGTGCTGGGGACACACACGGTGCCAAAACCCACTCCTGGTCATGGGAATGCCGTGCCCCGCATTGTTAACTCGCTGAAGTGCAGCGGGAGCGGTTTTGCCCAGGACAGCTGATGCTCACCCAGACAATCCGGCAGCACGAGGGAGGATTTAGCTGCCGTTCTCCATGGGCAGTTTGGATACAGCCGCCCTGGTTTGGAAACTGAAAGGGTTTAGTGATGTGACTGTGCCAGAGAGCATAGTCCTTTCTTTATTGCTCATTTAATTTACTGGTGGGGACCGTCACCAGCTGCAGGGTTTGCAGGTACCAGAGCTTCTATTAAATACCTTTCTAATTGATCTGTTCTTTAAAACAGTGAAAATATGGCTAATTTCCTTCCTTACTGCATGTTTTCCATGATAGATGTTCATTGTTTGACTGTGTTACAACGCTGTCTTTTATCCTTTCCGTTACTGCTGATCCTCCTCTGGGAACACGACCTCAAAGTGATATTTCACTATGGGTTATTACAGTAACTGATGTGTTTGTAAAATTCACGTTGTTTCCCAAATCCTCTGTTAATGGCATTGTTTGTGGAGGAGAGTCGTTTTGGTATCAGCTTGGGCAATTTTGCTGTACCTTTCCACCCTAACATTTCAGGTGCTGTTGATTCAAATGTTTGTCCTCTTTCAGGGTGGTCTCCCCTCTGTTGGTACTTACTGAGTAGCAGCAGGTGGGAACAATAAATTCAGGTGTTTATACATAAGCTCCTTAATTAATTAATTAATAATAATGGTTAGGTAGTTATTGAGGTTTGCCTTCCTTAGTTGATTGTAACAAAGCAAACAGTTTTATCTCTGTTGTAGAGGAATTGTGGTTTTGCTTTCCAGTTCCTTTTCAAACTTTCTATTTATCTCAGGGTTCAGATGGATTTATTTAAATTTGATTTAACCAAAAAGTCCTTTATTTTTTCTTTACACAATTAAATTATGGATAATGAGAACTTAAATCTTGGGCATACTTAACACAGATGGAAAATTATGTCACTGAAGGTAGTGAAGGAGTTACACCCTTGACAAAGTATTGTAGTCAAAATAATAATTAAATCTTAAGTTGTTTTATTACAGTGCCTTTGTTATTATTTGAATGGCCTATGCAAAAAGCAGCACCCCTCTGAAATTGTATCTGAAAATTAAGGTGACAGGTAGGTAAAATAGTGTTGCAGCAACTTATATTGAGTGTGTTGTACCTATTTCTTGGAGGTTTACAGTCTCACTGTTTAAATAAAAAAAATTTTTAAAAAGCCATATAGTTCATAGTGATGACTGTGTGGCTGTTAGATAATATATTGATGAAACCATTTCTGTGCACCGTCACCATTTTTACTTTATAGTTGGACATTTTGTTCTATAAGAGGATCCCTTTTAATTTTATTAGCTTATGTTTTTGCTTTATGGGTTTTATTTCCCTTTTCAGCATTTACTAATTGGGTCTCATAGGTCATGAGTAGCATCATACAGTCTCTTTTAAACAAGAGGTGGGGCTTTTATTCTAAAAACATTTTGCTGGAAAATTGTAACAGGTCTATGACTCAGAGTCCCAAGACTGGCAAACACAGCCACCCTTTTCACTTCACTGCAAGTTTTATGTGGGTTCCAAGGATATTATTCCAGTATCTGAGTTCTTTTACACTCCCTTGTACATGTGACACCAGTTCCTTCTCTGTGGGCATTGGTGGTCTGTCTGGTTAATTTTAAAGTTCTTTAGGGCAGCAATGTTCCTCCTTACCTACTAAAAGGGCAAATCAGTTATATCAGCCACATCACTGAGAAAAGAAAGTGGGTTGGGCACTTAAATAGCTTTCACCTAAAATTTTAACCCCCTTTTACATGAGATCTAACCTTTCTCAGGGTAGACAGCTGTCCTGCCCACACATCCTATGCAGGATTGGAGGCTATATACTGTCCTTTATCTTTATTAAGATTGGTAATAGTGAAGTCAGCGTTTTCTTTTACCGCTTTTCTAAACACACACAGTGAGTTCAAGCATGAACTTTAGTTATAGCACATATATTAATGGATGTTGTCCATTTTCCTTGTAGGTTCCTTTTTGCTGCTGCAGCACTAACACTTCTTAGGTAGATTTACAAGGAGAAAGAAAGACCAAAGCATGTGCTGACATGCTCCTGCTAGCTTAGTCTGGGTAACAGCAACCAGAAAGGCATGGAAATAGGAATTTTACCTTGTGCTGGCAACCAGAGTGGTTGTGTATTGTCATTGAGTTGCTTTTATTTTGCTAGAGTGTGTTATGGCCACCCTGGTTACTCTCTTACCCCTACTGCTTAGATCTTGCTCTCTCTTCTGCCATCATACCTGCAGATATACAAGGGCTGAGAGTTTTTCCAGTTCACAGTAAGTTAGACCTCTCTTGCACCTCAATCTCTTGACTCTGGCACGTCAAAATGTTTAAATTAGCTATGCTCTGTGATCCTTGTTCGTTGTTTTCCCTGCAGATTTAAGGCTAGGCCTGAAGATTTGTAAGCCTTACTCCTCCTGCATCTGCAGATCTTGAACTTGAGTACAGCAGTCACCCAGGGTGGTCACTGGTTAGTCTGTTGGAGGATCGTGGGAGTGCAGACCTTCCATGCTCCCTGACCTTCTGCTGTGCCTCTTCAACATCCTAACCCAGGAGACTGAGCTGACCTCGCTTTGCTTTCACACAGTCACAGGATGGGTCAGGTTGGAAGGGACCACAGTGGGTCATCTGGTCCCACCTCCCTGCTCAAGCAGGATCATCCCAGAGCACATGGCACAGGATTGCATCCAGACAGCTCTGGAGTATCTCCAGTGGGGGAGACTCCACACCTTCTCTGGGCAATCTGTTCCAGTGCTTGGACACTGCACAGTAAAGAAGCTCTTCCTCATGTTCAGGTGGAACTTCCTGGGCACCAGTTCCTGCCCATTCCTCCTGTCCCATTGCTGGGCACCCCCGAGCAGAGCCTGGTCCATCCTCTGACCCCTCCCTGCAGACACTGACAGACATTGATGGGGTCCCCTCTCAGTGTCTCCCCTCGAGGCTGAGCACCCCCAGCTCCCTCAGCCTTTCCTTGTAAGAAGAAGATCCAGTCCCTTAATCATCTTTGTAGCTTCCACTGGAGCTCCATGTCTCTGTTGTCCTAAGGAGCCCAGAACTAGACACAGTACTCCAGATGTGGCCTCACCAGTGCTGAGCAGAGGAGCAGGATTCCCTCCCTGACCTGCTGGCAATGCTCTTCCTAATGCACCTCAGGATCCCATTGGCCCTCTTGGCCTCCAGGACCCCAAGTTCTCCACAGAACTGCTCTGCAGCAGGTCAGACCCGGACTATACAGGTGCAGATGCTTTTTTTTGGCTGAATTAGTTTCCTGCCAAGGTAATAAGTTCTATTAGCACACCTGAGTCAAAGAGCATCAGAGCAGACATGGAGTAGGTTGAGTGAGGAAGGGATAAAAAGAGGGTATGAAAGTGTTGTATTCTGTGTTCTGTAGATCCACCTTGAACCATCTGCAGTGAAGGAAGATCTTTACTGTTTAGATTTCTTATTGCTAAATTAGTTGGTTTTGTGGACAGAAGTATCAGAAGGTTATAAAAACAATTCACAGACAACCCGGTAGTGTATATGCTAGTCAGACTGAAAAGAAAGAACTAATCAGAGTGAAAAGAAAGAAAAGAGCTTTTATTTAAGGACTGCTTCATTCAGCATTCATTAGGCAGCTTTAAACATATTATCATAAGCTATCCTAAGCAGATTTTAATCTTTTCTTAATGAAACAGATAATTTAATTATAAAAATATTTTTACACTTGGACTTTCCTATAAATGACATACCAATAGGGAAGCATTCATAGAACAAGTTACCAGCCCTAGTGTCTAGATTTTTATCTCTTTTTTTTGGTGGAAAAGAATTTTTGAATAAATGAGTGCACTTGCCTTCATAGGGCTTTGCAAAACCAGCAGTTCCCCCTTTAGACCAGAAGATGGACTGTTGTTTCACAGTATGTAACTGTTCATGGGAGGGAATTTTCAATTATAAAGTAGTAAGAAAGGGAAGAGAAACCTGAGGAGCATGTCCTGTTCAGATACTCTGCATGAGGATTTCATTCTCCGAATCTGCCCTGAGTCGTCTCTCATTTCCATGATCTGTGTTCATCTGTGATGTGCCTGGTGAGAAATGTATCACATGAAAATTATCCTACTGATAAAAGGTCCTGTGCAATAATGAACTTAACAGTGAGGGAAATGTGAGTAGAAGAAGGGGACAAAGATTAGTTTCCCCTCCTGTACCCCATTTACTGGCCTTCTGGAATTATAGAATCACAGAATGGTTTGGCTTGGAAGGGACTTTAAAGATCATCTCAGACAACTTCATGGTGTTCTTGAGTTAAGATGAAAATGCACTTCAGTGGCAGCTTATGCTATATATATTAGTTGTCCTCATAATAATGATGTTTTTCCTATTAAAATGGATAAAATGCTATGTGATATCATCTGTATTTATATAGATCCAGTTTCCTTCAGCCATTGAACAAGCATTATTTGGAGGATGTTCTTTTTTTAACTGGCTACTGAATATGTTGCAGAAATTTCTCTTAAGACAGTTAAAATTTGTATAGCTTGTGCTGTGGAGGAACTGTCCTCCTTTCATTAGATGTTGAAGTAAACTTAGTCATCCTGAAGTATTTTTTAATTTTCTGGGCTTTATGCCCCATAAATGCAAAACTGTGTTAGCTCAGTGTCCTTCCTTGTAGTTCTTTAACCGTCTTTGAAGTATCATTAAGAGATCTGGTCATGTGTTCATAATGGGGCAGATTGTTGTATTATATAATCTCTATGTTGTTAAAACATGGATTTAGAGACATAACATTTATTAAAAGAACTTGGTGGGTTTGTGTTAATTCTGTTTTGTTTTGCTAGGCCAGAGAAATTGACTGGATTTTTACTAAATATTTCTTCTGTTACTGCACTTCAGGCATCTCTTGAAATATTTGATTTCTTCTTCCCTTCAATACAGTATTTTCAACAAATTTTCAGGTTTTTTTTACTCTAAACGTAACCACTTCTTGCAGGTTACAGATACATTAGGAAATAAGTAGAATTCTGAATTGTGCATTTTTCTGTTTTCTTCACAGAGTTTTAGAAGATGTCAGCAGATATACCATTAAATATTAATATCAAGGAGCCCCGATGGGATCAAAGCACTTTTTCTGGACGAGCCAATCACTTCTTTACTGTAACAGATCCCCGGAATATTTTGTTGTCTGATGCCAAACTGGAAAATGCAAGGAAAATTGTGCATGATTACAGGTATGGCATTGACTGCTTCTACTGCTGACCCAAAAAACGTCCATGTCAATGATAAGTACATGGTGATGTATTTAAAAGGAAATATTTAAAACACTGCTTTCATTGCACCACTCTTTTTTCTTACTTCAGAGCTTGAAACCCTTTTTTTAAAAAACAAATTTGCAAATGGATGGGGAAGAGTTGTGTCAACTGAGAACTCCTGTTAAGGGTTCTGAAATACAGAGGTGTCTAATTCTGAAAATAGTTTATATGACAGCAGAGCTTAAAACTTCCTCTTGTGTGTTGCATTGTTTGGAGCAAGTGGTGTCTTAAGTACTCACCAAGTGAATTTTTAAAGTTTCACACTAATGGCTCCAGAGATTTTAGCTCTCAAATCTAGTACAGGTTTGAGTAAATAAAAATTTGGTACTGAATATATTGACTAAGCCAACATACCACTGCTGGGAGCTTTATTCTTTTTATTTCAGCAGTCCATTTAAAAGCCAAGATCTACAAGCTAAGTGTGAGGCTTGATTAACTTAGAGTGAACATCCCAAAATCCTCTGATGCCACACTTCTCACAGGAGGTTGCAGCATTTTATAACAGTTGTGCTTTTTGCTGTTGTGTTATTTTGGTTTTTTAACTTGTCCCAAGACTAGGTATTGTAGCACCTGGCTTGACAGAAGATGAGTTGTGGAGAGCAAAATACATCTATGATTCAGCCTTTCACCCAGACACTGGTGAAAAGATGGTCTTGATTGGCCGAATGTCTGCTCAGGTCCCCATGAACATGACCATCACAGGTTGTATGATGACCTTTTAATAGGTAAGTGATGGCAATATAACACATGAAATATTTGCCTACAAATTAGATAAGTGAAAGTCAATGTTATTGTTAGAAGTTTTATAATAACTGGTTTTGAATGTAAATTTTTGCTTCCTTTTCTCTTCTCTCTTCACATTCCCTCACACTGATTAACGGTTCCCTCTAGAAGTAGTTGTGAAATAAGCCCTTAGCATCCTTCACCATCCCACTTTTCCTCAAACTGGGAAATGTTCCAAAATCCCATCTGTGTAGGAGAGTTGTGAGGAGGACAAAGAGGAGGAGATACCTGGGAATGTCTAACCTTGTTGGTCTGGCATGCAGGATGTTCTGTCTGCCACGTGAGTACTCAGTATGCTTCGGTCCATCGGTCATCGAGTTCCTCCAGCTCCCCTTTGATCCCTACATTTCCTCAGACGTTCTGGAATCCAGTGAAGTCCACAGCAGGAGCCAGTGTGGTCTTTTAGCAGCCTCTATGTTAAATATTTTTTGGCACAATGCTTGGTCAGCAGGAACTGGTGGTGTTTTGAATGCTGAGACTGTACAAACTCGACACACACCCCAAATGGGCCCAGCTCTTTTGAACACGTGTGTGTTGTAAAAAACAGTCAATAATATGAATCAAACCCTCAGTGCCTATTCCCAAGCACTGCCTCCTGTTAACTGCTTATTCTCTTACACATGTTCTGTTATTCTTATAACACATAGAGCAGCTCTGTACCTTTGCATTATTACTCAAATTCACAACTAGGTGATTTATTAACCTGGAAGGCATTGGTTCCTTTGGGCCAAATCCTCAGCACTGCAAACAGTTCTGTTTAGAAGTCCTTGGATGATGCAGTGTATCCTCTCTGTCGCTGTACATCACATGCTCTGGTTACTGCTGGCCACTGGAAGAAGCAAAATCCCTGTTATACCTGTGAGGGCTCTTCTATGTGCAGTAAGACAGTGTGAGTCACACCTAAACCTTAGAGCAGGCCTAACATCCTCTATACACCAGTAGCAAGGAAAAAGGAAAAGATGACTCAGGAAAAGAGTTCCACATGCACGGGAAGAAAGGAGGATGAACAGCAGCAGTGATGGAAAAAATCCAGCTGGTTTATCACTATCACTTTGGCATCTCAGATACTGGAAACCAGAGGGAATAATGATACATTCCCAAATCTCCTGAATCTTTTAAATTTTTTGCAATTTAAAGAAATAACATACCTTCCCAATTCAGAATGTCATGACAGACACACATCTGCTCTAGCATCTCTTCCTTGCTTCGCCCTGTTACAGAATAATTGGTACAACTGTTGCTGCTTCTTTAGCCCTCAGTTTCCATATCAGCCCTCTGATGAAAATTACATTGCTGTTGCAGCTGCCGCCTGTGTTATTAAATAATTTCATTAAATATTAGCTTTAGAGTCCTATGAAACATTATTTTAATGATCAAGAATAGTTTCAGTAGGCAACTGTTTACTTTTAGTGGCCTGGTTCCCCCAAATGAAATTTTGGTGGAGCAGAATCTTCAGTGATGTCTCCACTGTGTACAGAGATTGTGGTCTGAGTGCACAAACACATAATTTTCCCATGGTATACTCTCCTTGTAAAATGATTACATCTGCAGTTTAACAGGGACCACATCAGCCTGTTAAATGGAGACTGCAACTGGTACAGCACATATTTTTTCACTGCCTCCTACCTGTGCTCACTGATTGGCACCTTTTGTCATGCTGTATTGAACCAGACTGATTTGTGTTCTGTATCTCTACTTAACATGCAGATATTTTAATGAAAATAATTTTTCATTTTGGATTTGCCTCTTTTAATCTGGTTCTACATGGGACTGAATATTTGTCGCAGAGGTTTATTAAAACAATGGCATTATATTAGCTTTTTGAAGACTGAAGGGATAAACCCTGGCTCCTAAAATCCACCTGTCAGTCACTTATGGAGCTTCCAAAGAGAACTAGCAGACTGTAGAGGAATAATAACCCTGGAAAAGCATTCTGGAAATTAGAGCATTTCCTGTTTCTCTGGGTGTTTTTTATAGAGAGGTTTGCCATAATGCTTTTGTTATTACAACAAACCTTTGTCCCAGGTGAACCTTGCTAGTTAATTACAATGGTTTTAAATTCTTCTCCTAGAAGAATTCTTGATAATAAGACAGTATCTCATTGACTGTATTGATTCATTTACATAAACAAGAACCTCTGCATGGTTACTGCTTGCAGTGGCTTTTCTTGATTTGCCATCATTTTTCTGTGCATTGATTCAACTGTGGTTTTAATAATAATAATTACAATTGTTTCTCTTTTCAAGAACGACACCAGCAGTGCTTTTCTGGCAGTGGATCAACCAGTCCTTCAATGCTGTAGTAAATTACACCAACAGGAGCGGGGATGCCCCAATCACTGTCAGGTCAGACACTGAATCATAATTCTGAACATAATTCTGATGAGTTTACAAATTGCTCTCTGATGTACTCGAGCATGGTTGGGCATTAAAGTTTGAGGTGAGAGAAGGCTAAGTTTTCCTATCTATGTTCATTATTAATTTGATATGCACCAATCAGAATTCTGAGAATGACAGAGGCAAGAACTCCGTTTCTACCATTAAAGACAAGCCCCCAAGCACCTTGATCATGAGCTCTTAACAGTGTAGGATTTAGTAGGAGTCTGTCTTGTAGGGCTCAGTCAACCATTTGCAAGTGCCTCATCAGTTTGGTGTCATACCAGCATATTTCTAAGCTGATATTTTGGACCTTTAGGTGTGTCACTGTGCCACCTTCTCAGTGCACAGCACACACCACACTGCTTATTTACAAAAAGAAGTTCCTGCAAGGAAATGGTCTGTGCTTCTTTCTGTGTGATGGCAAAAAGAGAGACTAAATAGATGCAGAAAGCTAGAAATCTCAAGCTGAAAAAGGGGAAATCAAACTGAAAGAGGGGAAATTTAGGTTAGATATACAGAAGAAATTCTTCCCTGTGAGGGTGGTGAGGCACTGGAACAGGTTGCCCAGAGAAACTGTGGATGCTCTATCCCTAGAAGTGTTCAAGGTCAGGTTGCATGGGACTTGGAGCAACCTGGTTTAGTGGAAGGTGTCCCTGCCCATGGCATGGTAGTAGAACAAGATGTACTTTAAGTTCCTTCCAACTCAAACCATTCTGTGATTCTATGAATAGAAAACTGGAATTGCAGTGCTTGACTTTCTGGTTTTGGGGCTGACTTGCTTAATGATGGCCAGGAGAAAGCCATGGATTCAAGCATTTACAGACACCTCCTAGCTGGGAAGTATGTACAGGGTGGTTTAGAGCAGTGTTTGCATCTTAGCTATCTGAATGTATGGGGTTTGGTATGGTTTATTTTAATTACTATTCTAGACACAGCCTTAGAAATCCAAACTGATTTTATTAGGTTAAGCAATTAGGAAATTAAATAGAGAACTAATCCTTCAAGGTGTTCGTGTAGACACATGAAAAAATGCTGAACAGGCACAACCAGCAGAACCCGATTCAATATTACAATGCTGCTTGATAGATGACTGCTACTGCTAGTGAAATAAAACAATTTAATTTAGGGTCCTTTTAGATCTTCCCTCCACATCTTATTGCAGTAGCATGAAAAGGTCTTCTTCTTAACTTCGGGGGGGGTGTAACTACATGTGTAAAATGTAATTATTTTTAAAAGTGACATAAATGTAGTTGTGCATGTGCAAACATTTTAATTTCTCTTTTAGCCAGCTGGGAACAGCCTATGTTTCTGCCACCACCGGTGCTGTCGCAACAGCTTTAGGACTTAATGCACTAGCAAAGGTATTGCTGTATTTTTTTCCATTCTCACTAGACTGTGGTGCTCTGTGAGATGCTTGCAGCTCATTTCTGCTCTGGTGTATCTGTGTCATGTGAATAGCTCCCACTATGGAGTTCTAATGGCCTTTGGCAGCTCCTTTCTCTACATCACAACCTTGTTTTTTCCCCATGTAGAAGGTTTTATATATGTTTTTCAAACAGCCTGTCCTCACATATGTCAGACAGCCTTGTGTTTGGTTAATGCAAACTATATCTAATAAGGTACCTTTTTTGCAGTTTCTTTTTCACATGTCAAAGGCATTTAATAGTACTTGCAAGTTAATTGGAGTGGAGATGCAATTACACTTCCCCGTGATGCTACTAAATTCAGAATGATTTTGCCACTCTCCTGCCACTGCTCACTCCTGAGAGAAGCATTTGTGACTTATTTCATGTTTATTGTTTTTCTATCTCTGCCCCACCAGTGAGTTTTCACTGAATTTTAATGTAAAGGAAGTAGGTCTGGTCTTTGATTATCAGATGAAGCATTTGAATATGACCTTTGGGAAAGCCAGTGATTATGTAAATTTTTTTCTTCTCCTTTTTCCCCCTCTCTGTGTGTTTTACAGCGTGTCTCACCTCTTATAGGACGGTTTGTTCCTTTTGCTGCTGTTGCTTCTGCAAACTGCATTAATATTCCACTAATGAGACAAAGGTAGGAAAAAGAACAAAGATCACTCATGCTGGAAGAAAGGATGTTACAGAGTTTGTAGATCAACAAGTTATTAAGTAAGGGACATTCTATAGCTTGTTTCAGACCTTGCAAAAACCTCATGCAGGATCTTGATTTGACTGATTGTTTGTGACAGGTATAAAATAGAATATCCTCATTCTCTTCAGGTAACTATCCGTAGAGTTCTTCAGTCTTGGATCTCAGAAGCCAATTACTGATCCTTCAAAACTTGATCAACATGGATCCTGGAGTACAGACTCCACTTTGAAAGAATACAGTAATTTGAAAAATGGTGCTTCAAATCCCACATGCGGAACTTAATCGTAGAAGTCAGGCTCTGCAGTTCTGTTCGATCATCTGAGATTACAAAAATATGCAGTTTGTCAGAAACAAGCTTTCATGTGTTCTGATTTGACATGGAGTAAGAATAGTAGTAGGGAAAAACAAATGAAAAGCATCCTCTTAACACAAGGTTATGGGCAAAAAAGGGAATATTTAACTTTTGTATTTACAGTGGAATTTGATCCTTGGTACTATTTTATCTTTTATAAAATATGAAGAGAAGAATAAAGGCAGTCAGGATACCTGCAGTTCTCTCTGCTTCTCCCAGTATGTGAGTTTAACACCTAACCCTGCTCTTGAGGAAAAGACCTCATAGAGAATAATGCAGCTACAGAAATGTAGTTTGTGCATCATTTTATACTTGCAAATATATTCTTAGTGGTTGAAATGAAAACTCAGACTCTAGAATGCCAGAGGGGAATTTTCACATAGACAGTGAAACTAATCTTCCTGTATTCCATGAGCTGTCTGTCGGAAACAACTGATAAGGCAATCCAGAAAATTCCATTTTTCCAAAGTGCTCTTTGAAGGAACTTTTCCTTTCTGTGTGCTACAGAGTAAAACACATCTCCTTTCTCCCTTTCTTGGAAGTGTGACCAGGTTCAAGCAGCAGATTGTTGTTACAAATATTCAGTTGATAACTTTCCAGCGTATTTTTCCCTAGATTTTTCTCTGTCTTTTGAAATTTTTTGTGCTGAAGAGTGTTACAAACAGGCTAACTTAGAAAATAAAATAAAACAAAACACATCAGTCTTATAATTGACAATTTTAAGGGACAAAAGGTGACAGAAAAGGGTGAATAAGTTCACCTCAAGCACTGCTTTATTTTTACTCCTTATTCAACAGAGAAATCAAGTTTGGAATCCCCGTCACAGATGAGGATGGGAACAGAGTGGGTGAATCATCCAAAGCAGCTCAGCAGGCAATCACCCAGGTGGTTATCTCAAGGATTCTTATGGCTGCTCCTGGAATGGGTAAGAATAACTGCAGTCCTGTGCAGCTCCTGTTTATCGGTTCCAAATGTGAGAGAGAGCTTCAGTCCTAAGTGATTTTTCTCAGAGGCCAGATTGCCTCACAGTTCCTCAGGCAGTGTTTGCCTTTCTGGTAAGAAGTTCCCCAGAGAAATGTAGGTTTCTCACTGTGAAAACATCCAAAGTGTGTTACACTGAAGTGCAGCAGAAAAGCTCCTGGGATGCTTTTGCAGAAATAATACAGACAGCAAAGGAATGGTAGCAAATTTTGCTTGCTTGGAATTGGTTTAGTGCTCTTGTCCAGTGCTGAGTTACTGAGCTCAGGTTTAGTTTCACGTGCAATTAAAAGCTTTGCTTACTGGGAGAATTTAACTTTGTAAATACCAGTTCTGTATCTTGAACTGGCAATGTGCAACAAAAACTCAATGAATGACAAAAGGCTGTGAAAATTGTGTTAAGGTGTTAGTTCGGCTAAACAGAAAATGAAAACAAAGTGCTTTTTTCTCCAAGGTTAATGCATTTTTTATCTTACTTGCAGCAATTCCTCCCTTCATAATGAATACGTTGGAAAAAAGAGCCTTTTTAAAGGTTAGTGTTACATAATATATGTATTTCAGATGCTAAGCTAATATTTTAATGAATATAAAATACTTCCTGAGGCTCCTTATTTGCCTCCCAAACACTGTGGGAGCACATCCCTGTAGAACTTGCTTTACAGCTGTCGCTTGCTTTCTGCCTTTCTCAGAGATAGCTTGGTTCTTTTTATCACAATGTAAAGTGACATTCAGAAAATAGGAACTTTTTTGTTGTTATTTTCATGATTGTTCTTAAAATGCACAGTTCCTCCTATGAAATCTACCTTCCTTATACTCAAGTCTTGGAATAGAGTTTATGGGGGAAAAGTGTGAACATTTTAATAATGCTGGTTTTTTCAGGAGAGCAGTAAGGAGGCTTTGCTTAGCTGCTGTAGTAGCAACCTGAGGTTGGAAACAAGAACTCTCTTTTGAAAAAATTTCTTTTGAAAACCATCCCTTAAAATTTACTGGATTTAAAGGGCAGTATAGGCATAGAATGGCCATTCTTCACCAAAGATTACTTATTTCCTCTATTCTGTTTATGCTAATGTAGTGTGAAGCCAAACCCCTGGTGTTGGTAAATCCATAACCTACATCAACATTATGCGCTCTGTGTGCATGAGAGGGTAAAGAACAATAATGAAATGAGTCTTAAGGTTGTCTGCTACAAGAGAAATAATATTCAGATGAGGAGGTTTTTCATTTTTTTACCAGTGAAGGGAGTTTCATATTCACCAGCTGATATCACTGATTTAATTATTGTGTAGCTCCAGGCAAAGTCTCTGCCTGTGAAATCCACCCAACAAGCTTAAGAGAATCTATCTCCTTCCTGTTAGAAAAAGTTAGAAGAGAAATCATGGCCTGAATCTTCAGACCCTCCCTTGGAAAAGTGTGTGGGGACTGGGAGGACAAGCAGGCGGAGTTGCCTGTTTTGTTTGTCTAAAATGTGTAAATTATTCCTCTTACTATTTCTATGCTTCCTTTTACCTGTGCAGTGAGATTACATAGTTAGGCACACCATTTGAAAGTGCTTCTGTAGACATAAAAGAGGAACAGGTTGCCCAGGGAAGCTGTGGCTGCCCCATCCCTGGAAGCGTTCAAGGCCAGGTTGGACGGGGCTTGGAGCAGCCTGGTGTGGTGGAAGGTGTCTATCAATTAATGCTGTCAGTTCAGCTGGCAAACATGTAACATTGTGAAGAAGTTGCAGCAATCCTCAGGGTTTGGAGGCAAATATCTGTTGATTTTGTGTGGTATAATCAATATAAGGGTGTTGTGAATTTTTCAGATCAGAAAAATGAGCGATTTCTTCAGTGACTACTCAATGGTCTTTGGTACCATCATGACCGTTTATGCTCACCTGTTCCTCTCCCTCAGCCTGAGAGACTGTGAGTTCAGGTGAAACACTGCTCTGCAGGTAGTCAGTGGTAACACTTGGTAGAGATTAGTATTAAACCACTAAGGAATGAGCTGTACTTTTAACAAACAGCTTCTGCATGTCCTCTTGAGGTTCCAGAAGCACCATCCCGTTCACAGCACTCCAACACCATCCCTGCAATGCTTTTTTAACTCACTGTCCTTAGCCTTTGCTTTGCACACTACCACCCTTGGAAATAATTCCTGAATGCTTGCCAAAGCCTTTTAAGCAACACACAAGGCCAGAAAATAGGCAAATGGTTGTGAAACGATAAAAAAAATGGAACGATGATCTGCAGTCACACAGAAGGAAATGTTCCTTGAATGCTGATCTGTAATAGCAGCCTGTCGTCCTCTGATATTTGAAATGAGATGTAGGTCATGTAGCACTATTCATCCCCCACATTCCCACAGTGTTTTGCACTAAGACATCGGTGTGAATTAGCAGTATTCCCAAAAGCTATTGCTAGAAAATGAATCAAGAATGGTTTTAGAACACAAGCACATACTTACAGCTTCAAAAAGCATCTAATTATTTCTGACTAGAAAAAGTATTTTTATATGTACATCTGATTTTGCTGTAGGTTTCAGCAGCAGCTTTGGGGCCCTTTTAGGTGACTGTGCAGTGTTCTAGTAATTGATTAAGCTGCATAATGTCTGGTTTCATCATCCCTACTGACATACACCTGACTAGCTCTTTGTAAAACCAGGGTATTTTACCTGCTGCAGCAGGAGGATCCATAAACAACCTTGCTCTGAGGCACAGCATTTATAGACTTTACTTACAAGTCACTTTTCTCCTAAGGAAAGAAATTGTTTTTTTCCATAACAACTTACGAAAACTCAAACACTAAAGTTTTAGTTTGTATTATTACTCTTGCAGCTTCAGCTTCAGTTTCTCTCCTGTTCTGCATACTGTATTAACATGCAAGTTTTTCCAGAAATTTCCTCATATATCTTTAAAACAAGTTCTCTGGGGTCTCTTAGTCTGCAACTGAAATCTGTATTCAAAACTGTTAAAAACCAGAACAGAGAGCCTTTTTTTTCAAGCATTGTTCTTGAATGTCTTATGCCCTGCAGTCTTCCATACATTCCTAATTTCACTGTCATTTCATTTATTTGTTTTTTTTTAAAACAGGCAGAGCTGGCCTGGAAAAGCTGGCAGATTTTTAGATCCAACAATGAAAGGAAGCAGTTAGAGAAAAGCTGATTCTCCTTAAAGCTTTTGTTTGCTTAATTATCATTTCTCCATTTTCTCTGTTTGCACTAACCACTAAAATGTCATAAAGACATCTGGAAATCAGATCCTGATTCATTGGGAACTGCCTTCTTCCAGAGTTAAAGGATAGTTCTCTAACACAGTCAGTTCTTCTGCTGTCTGTCGTGTGCTTCTCCATTTCATCTCCTTGTAGGGGTGTGCAGCCTGCATTTGAGTTTTGTTTTATTGCTTTGTTTCCTGGGCAACTCCAGTTCTTAATATTGACCTCACAGTGTTAAGAGTTTTTCCTCACCATCTTTCTTGATTAGTGCAGTCTGGTAACATTCTGGAAAAAGCAAGGCTGTAACTCAGATCAAGTTGGCAAAAACTGTTCTAGCACGTGAACTAGATATTGTTTATAGAGTCTGTACTAGACAACACCTATTTCAGATCAATGACCAATTCTGACAAAGGCATGAAGCCATCTATTCCTCTCATGGCACCTTCCAGGAGCCTTTTCAGTTATACAATTATATTTGGATCATTTCTGTTATGTATTTTAGGTCCCACATTCCCACTCCCTCCCTTCTCAGAGACAGAAGTCATTTGCAGTAGAGAGTTTGTGTTCACATCTCTTGTCACAGACTCTCCCGATGTATGAAATGTAAAGAATTTTGGGTGAATTTATCTCAGCTGAGAGTCAAATGAAGGTGTTTAGGGAATGCCAGAACAGCAAAGCTCTGCTGCCTTCACTCTTCACCCTTCCTGCTGTTCCTGTCTGTTCCCATTTGTTATCTGTTGTTGCAGGTGATTGCTGAATTGCACAGTTCTTCCCGCACTCATTTCTGGATAACAGATTGACTCCAGGAAAAAAAATAAAGAGAAGCAGTCTCCTACATCATTTCTTCTCCCTCAGGCTCTGGAGAAAGTTTACTCCGTACAGGCTTGTCTTCTCTGCCTCCTCCACTGCTGTGACCTTCCTCAGCCCTCAGCTTTGTCCTCCTGAGCTTTCTACATCTCCTTTTTCCATTTCTGTTCTCAACTAGTGCCCAGCTTTTTTTCCCCAGCTTCCCCTCTAACTTCTGTATCTTGAGAAATGCTACTTGCAGAAACAAACATCTTCATTGAAAACATCATTCACTGCATCATGTGATTTTTAACTCATGAGCTGTTTTGTTTTAAAATCCCCTTCATGTTTTCATGGCAGCTGCTTTTGAGACACTGCTTGTAGTGTAGCAGCAGTGTCCATTGAACAGGTCTGGGTTTACTTCACTAGTAATGAATTTCAACTAAAATTCTAACATGGGGGGAGCGGGTTCTTAAATATTTTAAAAGCCTGCAAAAAAGCTCTATTTCTTGGCATATATTCAAGTTCTGCAAAAGTTATAGTAATGAAGATTATGCTAAAAATGCATCCATAGGTTATTAGTTGCTTTCTCAGCTATGTTTCCCCGATCCTTCAGCCCTTTTTTCTTTCAATGAAAG
Organism: Chiroxiphia lanceolata; assembly: GCF_009829145.1. Classification (NCBI taxonomy): domain Eukaryota; kingdom Metazoa; phylum Chordata; class Aves; order Passeriformes; family Pipridae; genus Chiroxiphia; species Chiroxiphia lanceolata. The sequence continues at coordinate 10,565,528 of NC_045651.1, forward strand.
GTGAACTCTTGCAGGACTGAAGTGTTGCTACAGGGACAACTTCCTACACATCAAGGGAAATCATGTGACAGGACAAGACTGAGAGAGGCAGACTTACCTTTTTCCTTGACATCTCCCTTGTTTATGGGTGGTGGTTCCAGTTGCACATTAAAACCATTTGAAGTCACCAAAGGAGCTGTAACCAGACCAAGCTCTTCCTTGGAATGCCTGGGCAAAATTCACTGAGCCCTTTAGAGATGTGGTAGCACCACACCAAATTTCAGCTGTCCTGCTGCTGTGGGCTTGTTTGAGTCAGAGAGAAGGCCCAGGGGCTCAGCATCACATCCTAAATCAATCACCTGTTGGAGCTTCTAAGGGACACGTACTCAGGATCACAATGTATGTTGTTTCCACTGGGAATTTCCTTACTACTTTTCAAAAGGGATTTGGCTCTCAAACTGGAGCTCAGCTTTAAGGTACACTGCCTGTGGGTGTACCTGTGCCTTCATGTCCAAGGGTCTTTTAGGTGCAATCTGTCTCTTAGAAAACAAGAATTCCAGAAAGGGGGAAGGGAGAAGATAAGATACCATACTCACTGTGTATGGTTTGTTTTCAACAGAGATATCCTTGGTTGAGTGCTCCCATTCAAGTTGGATTAGTTGGAGTCTGGTAAGTGTTTTTTTTTAGTTGGGTCTGCTATTTTAAGAGATACTTGTAGGTTTTTTGAGAGAGTAGCAATATTTGCACTTTGTTCAAAGAAAAAAAGGTTGAGAGGGTTAATGAGGCTGCAGCAGTTACTTCACTTCCATCTCTGTAACTGATAATACCATGTTAAAAACTAAAAAGCCATTAGCAAGGAAGAAGCTGCCAAAAAAAGCAGGAGGGGGGAAAGGAGTGGCAAAAAAGGCATGTGGCAGCTTGATTAGAAAAGGTGCTTTGGCTGCTACCTCCATAAAGTCAGTGGAATCTAATCCTGAAGGCTGATGAATTCTTGAAACATTTGGTTAATAGAGAGTTTAATTTGCTGTGTCTAGCACTATCTGGTGTCGTGCACACTAATGTAAAACACTGTAAGGACATCAAATGATACTTTTAGACACATTTGGAAGCATGGTATTGATAGATTTAGTACTATGTAATAGGTAAATTATTTAATAAGGTACAATGCAGAGAGAAGTAAACATAGCACTTTGTGGAATGTTACCTCACTGTGTACAAAAAAAAACCAAACCGGAAAACTTTTTACCTAATCATGCATAAGGTTTTTGAATTCTCTTTTAGCACCCTAAATATTGTAATCCCATTTTTGTCTCCTCTAGTCTCGTGTTTGCAACTCCCCTGTGCTGTGCACTGTTTCCTCAGAAAAGGTGGGTATTGCTGTTATTATTTTCACTTTAATGTTACACTCCAGATCCATGCACAGACAGAAGCAAAGGGTCAAGCATTGCCTGGTCAAGCACACAGTTTTATTTCCCATATAACAAAGGTGATAAACAAGAGAATATACAAAAAAGTAATACCTATGTTACTCATCAGTAATATATAATAGTTGTTTACAAACCCCTAGCAGCTCAAGATGAGATTTATACAATATATTTATGTCCAGGAAGGTTACGGATGCATTAAATACAGTAAGAGCCCATTTTATTTTCTGCTGGAAACTCTTCTAGTTATACAGAACAGCATTGGACTATCTGTGCTTATTTGTAATTTGATTAATATTTCTTAAGAAAGACTTTTTCATCAATACAAAAATAGCTCAGTACTGAAAACTGTCTTATAGTGAAAATTGTTTCTAGCTGAAATAATCATGAAGCCTGAATGAGTTATTTACAAATTAACTTAGCTCAGTTTGGTATGTAGTATGGACAGGGCCTTAAATTCAGCTGAGCTGTCCCTCATATTAATAACAGTTGTCTAAACAGACTTCCAGATGTAGCTTAAACAATCCAAGCTGGAGCTGAATCCATTTAAAAAAGTACTGAACAACTAAGGTAGCTCAGACTTCCAGAAAACAATACCCAATTCTCATCGGATGCAATTGTTCCGAGTACAACAGATTTGTCTGACACCATCTGTTTCCCTGCTTGGCCTAGGACAGAGAGCTGTGGTAAACAAGTGTCACTAGGCTACCTGGAGATGACTTGACAAACCAGCCTAGCACATGTGGTACAGGTCTTGATTTTAGCCAGGGCTCTTCAGTTCAGAGGAAGACCTTGAACTGTGTTCAGGAAATTGCAGCTATTCAAATAACCTGGCAGCTTAATTCACTTTACTGTGAACTGGTTCTCATAAAAGTAAACCTTTTATTGAACTGAATAAATCAGGTAGTAAGTTAAATAGGCAAATACATTATATTTAATAAAAATACCTTTAGGAAGGTTTCTCTTGCCAGCTACAAGTAAGTGGATCCCAACACCATTTCCTGTCTCCATAGACTGTCTTACTGCAATTTGAGCAGGGATTCATTTGTCCCTGATCTAGTTTGCTTTCCTTATAAGACATTTAAAAAGATGTGAAAACTCTTTCACAGTCCAGGAAGTTTAACCAGATGCATCGTCCATCTTATTTTACACTCAAGTGCTTGTTTTATGTAACCATTTTCCTGTTTCTTTTGCTCAGTTCTATGGCAGTATCACGCTTGGAGCCAGCATTGCAAGCCCAGATCCGAGAGAACAGCCCTGGCCTAGAACGTGTATACTTTAATAAAGGATTATAATTCAAGGAAGGCAAAATATCTTTCAAGGAGGAACTTGTGAACTTATTTTTGAATTGTGTGCCAACATAGTTGAAGATGACAACTCACCTTTAACTTGTCCGTTTGTTAAACAAGTTTGATCATCTGCGTTATTATATAGTTAAGGACTTTCCTCACTGTAGTGTTTAAATTACAAAAGGTCACTTTGTCCACTTTGGTATTGATTAAAAGTTTATCGATACGTACCCAGAAATGTTTACATAAGCTCTCAAGCAGCTACAATAACAATAAACAAGCGCACAATGAAAACCAGATGCCATTATATTGGATTTGCCACCTGTTCCAGTAACAGCAGGGCAGGAATCTCTTTCTGAAAAGTCATAGAGCGACTGAACGAAGTTGCCACCCTCTGGCAGCAACAGGACGGGTGGCAGAACGTGTCAGGAGGTTGTGCAGGAAGGGCTTTTTACCAGGGGGCTGATTAGGTTGCACGTTTTCCCTGTTGGCACAGAAGCGTTTCTTGAGGGTGGATGTTGGAGGAGCCTGGAGCTTCTGCACCGTGTGGTACTGCTCGGCAATGCAGGCCGCCTTCTTGCGCAGGTCCAGCTTGACCAGCATCATGTTGTTCTGCAGTTCTGCCAGGGTTTGGTCCTGATGAAGGGAAGGCAATATATATATATTTATATAAAAAATATAGATATCATAGAATCGTAGAAAGATCTGGTTGGCAGGGATCTTAAAGATCATCTCAATTCCAACTCTTCTGCTGTGGACAGGGACATCTTACTGGATCAGGTTTGCTACAAACCCCATCCAGCCTGGCCTTAAACACTTCCAGAGGTGGAGCATCCACAACTTCTCTGGGCAACCTGTGCCAGGGCCTCAACACCCTCACAGGTAAAGAATTTTTTCCTAATATCTGATCTAAACCTACTCTCTGTCAGTGTGAAGCCATTTGCCCTTGTCCTGCCACTCCATGCGCTTGTAAAAAGTCCCTCTCCGTCTTTCTTGTAGGCTCCCTTCAGGTACTATGACAAGTTGTCAAACTCCCTGGTTACTGTGAACTGAGGAGGATAAACTGCCTTTTGCCAAAATTCACTCACTGTTTACTAAATAAGGCCACGCTTCAAAGTTTCTACTGTCAACAGTAAGAAGTTCAATAACAAATGGGAACGTAGGGCTGGGACAAAACTGACTCCATTCTGCTGCAAATATGCTGCCATAGCAACTGTGATCGAGTGGATAAGGAAATGAGAACTCCAAATTCTCCTACTTTAAGTACAGGCTGGCAGTTAACAGGAACAATTTGAGTCTCCTTTGGAGAGGTAAATGTGCAATTGAAAAATCAGCAATCTATTTCCCTTCATGTAATAGTATGCACTAGCAAATAGGTCATTTTTATTTGCAGCATAGAACTGAGGTTACTCTAATTATGGGCAAAGCACAAAGACTAAACAGCCCCCTCTGTGCAACCCCCAACCAAACAGACACATTACCTGTCTGGCCAGAATGTCATCACACGTGCAGAGGGCTTCTCGGAGCTTCCCTGCTCCTGTGCTGTGGCAGCACGCTCGCTCTGCAGACTGGAGAGACTCCCCAATTTTTTGTAACTCTGAACGCAGCAACCTGACATTCTGAAGGAGAGAGATTCAAAACAGGTGGGTTTGGCACTGCTCTGCAAACAAAGCCACTCCAAGGTAATTCAGACATGCAGCACTGAGGGAGGATCCCATCTGCGTGAGATACGCTGGGATCACAGATACCACAACCATCACCATCTCCAGTAAGCTCAACAAGCCCATTTCAACTTCAACCATCCGTTTAAAAACCCAGAAACAGCAGCCCCAAACACTGTTTATACTGGCAACCACCTTGACCTGCAAGTGTTCCTTTCTGTAACATAGAGTTGGAGTTACCTTCTGTCCATCCTCCAGCTTCCTGTCTACATCCATAGTAATGGGTCTGGCAGAGGGAGGTGGCTCCACTAATTTCTGGTACCTGTGCAACTCTAGGAACAGACAAAAAGTAGTGAGCAACAGGACATTCACCAGCTTTCAGTATTCCTGAAGTTCAGAACTTGCCTTGAGACAAGCTGCCACAGGCAAGCCAAGAAGAGCTTTGAGTTTGTACAGACCTGCACAGACATTCCAGGCTTCTCCCTTTCAATTACACAAAGGCACTTAAGAATTTGAACAGGGAGATTATCCTGCCCTGAAGTCCATTTTCATGTGAAAATTAAGAGAAACACTGCCCATCCAGCACATAATTCCTGTTATCTACAACTCAGAATAATGGTTTCAGGGTGTCTGAATCCAATGTACCCTGAAGAAAGTGTCTCTGACCCTGTACAAGGATCTCTCAGGCACAGGTCAGAAGCAGCACAGCATCACTGCCGTACCTGCAGTCGTGGTATGTAACTCCCTTTGACACTGCTCCAGTCTGGCTTTGGTATCTGCCAGCTCCTTCTGCACAGTAGATGAGGAGGAAGCCACTCGCTTGGATCGACGTAAGCCTTGCTCTGAGTCCTTTTCCTTAGTATCCAGACTTTCCAATTTTTCTTTGGTCTCCCGCAGAGTAGCTTGGAGCTCCAAAATCTCCTCATCACGCTCCTTAGAAAGGAAGTTTGTTCAAATATTCAACAAGATTTTCTGAAACTTTCTATGTCTTCCTGGAGACTTTGTCAATCCCACACTTCACACGTTGGACCCAGCCTTTAAAATCCATTAAAGTGAACACAGTAAACCCACTTCCTGGGAGCCTAAACAACTTTTTTACACCCTCTAAAGAAAAGGGATTTTTTGGAGAGTGGGCATCTTCAGAGAGGTCTGCAACAAGCCCCAGAGGCCACTCAAATGCCATGGCATGTAAAACAGACAGGCCCATACCCAACATCACAACTAAGAGCAAGAAGAGAAATTCACACAACTTAGTGAACCTGAAGAGTGCAAAGCAAGCCACTAGTGAAAAGAGTAAGGTGGGGAGAAAATTGTGTTGAATACATGGAGGAGTCAGGATGGTTGCACATAAGCTTCCAGATTAAGTGCTGAAAATTAGGAAGCCTAGTGAGCTACGTAAAGGAAGAGACAAGAAGCAAAAATTGTGGATCAAATAATCAAATATCACAAAAAATACCTCAGAAACCAACATCTTTCAGTTTGCATAAACACTGTCCTGGAGTCAAGTACCCTGAGTCTCCTCCCAACCCACTGCCATTTTCCTGATGTTATTTCATTGCTTGAACAAACCTGGATCTTCTCCTGGTAATGGTCGGTCAATAACTCCTTCAGGATAGTCAGTTTTTCCTCGTACAGTTCCTCCAGCTGCTCCCTCTGAGCATCCACGTGTTGGCTACAAAGAGAACAAACAACTCCATGTCAGGGTGTGGTGGTTCTGGGTGCTGCAGCTCAACCTGAGCAGAAGGACGGGGATCAGCACAGGCTGTACCTCCACCACTGCTCCTTCTGTTGCATGTACTCCATCATCTCATTGCAGATCTCCTCACGCAGGCGCATCTCGAGCTGCAGCTTCTTCAGCCGCTCCTGCACCAGCAGCTCTCGTGCAGCTTCTGCTGCACGCAGCAAGTCCTGCAAGAAGGACACAGCTCCACTGCCCACACTGCACAACAGAGTTAAAACCTGGAATTAACTAAGTGATCCTGTGTCTGCAAGCTGCAGTGATCTGCAGATTTAAGATTATTTTAGTCGCTTGGAAAGAGAAGTTGCCAGGGTTCGCTACCTTGACACATGACAGCTCGAGTCTCTGTAGGTGTGTGACTTCCATCTTGATCTTTCAGCTATCCCAGCTGCCTGCTTTGAGTATCTAGGAAGTTTGATTGGTTTTCCTCAATTTAGCCACCTGTTCTGCGTGTTTTCTGATCTCTAGATTTCAGGTCTGCACCCACACTCTTACTGTCACTATTCCACAGATGACAGTGTTTCCAAATTAAGTGTGTGTGTCAGGTTTAGACCAACTATGAAATATTTGTGTCATAGATTCCCAACCTCCTGGGTCCTATATCCTTCTGAGGTTCTCTGTCACCTCTCTTGGCATGGTGCCAAGCTGCAGTCTCACCTCCCAGGCCAAACTAAGTCATGTTCTTGCCCTTCTATCCATAAAGGCTGTAAAACAAATCACAACCCACCTTCTTCTCATACATGGAAACATCTGCCTCATCCTCAGTGTCTTCATCTTCTTCTGAGTCCACTTCTTCCTTTGCCTCTGCCCCCTGGCTGGTTCTCCTGCTGTGCTCTTTGATGATGGATTGTAGGGATGGAAGTCCCAGCTTTGTGGGAGGCGCCTGCACAAGCTGAAGAGGAAAAGACCATCTTGCTGTGTGCAAAGCCTGAGAGTTGTGTAATCTTTAAACACAGCCCTTCTCTGCAACCTGTTAGTTTAGGAGAATCTGTAAATACTCCAGAGGTAAAATAAGCCACTGGAGAAGCGTAGGAAAGACTTGTGAGCATGCCCCCCTCTCCTTGTGAAAAGGGCCCATTCCCACAGAAGCAGGATATACCCTGGCCGTGCTGTGATCCTGGTGTCTGCTACTCACCTGGCTGGCAATGGCTGAGAACTTGGCTACATACAGAGTCTCATCATAAGTGGACGCACACTGGTTGATGTTGACAATCATGCAGGAGCGCCCGCGCCCAGTGAAGAACCCCTGGAACACGCGGGTCAACTTGCTGTCCCGGAATGGAACCACCATCTGCTTTGTCCTGTGGGGAGAGACAGGAGTGAGCTGGGAAAGCAAAACAGCTCAGTCACACCCTCCCTCCGGAGCTCTGGATGCTCACCTGGACTGCTGGTTCTGGCGGAGGGCGGCGATGCAGCGGCCCAGGGTGTGCAGGGAGGTGTTGATGTTGTTGGCTTCTTTCATTCGGTCCCCGCTCTTCTGGTCCTTGCAGCGCTCGGACCCCGCCAGGTCACACAGGGATAACCTGAAGGAAACACAGCGATATTCACACAACCTGCTGGGTTTGTCCTGCTCTATCCAGGTTTACAATTCAGACACCCTGCAATCACCTTCCCAGCTTCCTCATAAGGGCACGGAACACTCCTTTTGGGGTGCCTGGGCTGTTGCTGGATGGAAGGGCCTACCCTAGGTGTAGGTGTTACACAAGGTAACACCATAGCAAGCTTTGTGGTGTCAAGTTCAAAGATCCTTTGTCAGTCCATGAAACAGCCATTTCCCAGGTACTAAGACAACCCATTTCCAGGTAGCTACATCCCAGGAACAGACATGTTCCTGCTGTAAGGGTAGGGTTACTCACATTTACCTTCATTCAAAAAGCCTGAGAACTACCTCAAGTTGTGCTTTGCAGTACTCCTCAACCTCCTGTCAGTTCCAAGACTTAAGGCTGGGAATTTTTACTTCTTTCCTTTCAACAAGACCTTTATCAAGATATTTCCCATATCCCAGGTCCTCAACAGAAGAGACAGGGAAGCTGAATCCACTGAGAACACACCCAAATCCCAGAGAGCATGAAACTTACTCGCTGATTTTTGGAACAACTTCACTGCCACCTCTTTGCAAGTGCAGAATCCGAATGGAGAAAACACTGTGACTGTATAGAAACAAGTAGATATTTAAAACCAATTAAATAACCTTCAAAAGCCCCTCAGAATTGCATTTCTGCCTAAACAGCCCCCGTTCCCCTTCAGACCTGCGACTGGAGTTCTGGTTCATGTGGGTGCTGGCAAAACTCTGGTTTTTCCGACCCAGTTTCAGGAGCTTCCAGGCTTCATTAGCGTCCTGGACATTAAACCAGTTCAGATCTGGAAAAGCAAGCATGCATGGGCACAGCAGTTTAGGAGACTGGCAGAAAACTTATCTCAGCCTCAACTTCATCATTGCTTTTCCCTGACATTAACAAACTTGACATTCTCATAATCCAGATATCAGAGGTCTCTGTGGGGCTCCCCACTGCGTCACTGCTAAGCCACCCACCCACTCAGTCCTAAACTCTTCCTAGAAAGCCACTAAAGATCCCTTCCAGGTAAATCTACCTTTCACATAGGGGTTGCCAGTTTGGTCCTCGCAGAGCCGCAGTGTTTGCCGCTTGCGGTTCTGTCCAGAGAGAGTTGGGTCTAACAAGTCATAGATTAACTCATTGTAAATCTCAAAGAAGGAGACCCAGATGGAGAACTGCACATTTCCTGTGCTGGTGAGTGAAATCCGATCCAAATCAGCCCAGAGAGGGCCCAGTTCTGGGGAAAAAAAAAAGAAGGAAAACAAATCTTGACTGCAGCTTTTCATATGTGCAACTGGAATGGTTTAGCTGTAGAGTGAGATACATTCTTTAGCAGGAAAAACCACCCCAGAATCACATTATTCTATATACTTCCTCCCATTTGTATCTACTCTAATGCCTGTCACCACTGAGACAGCCTCAAGTTTCCTTTAACAGTATCCTCTATTCTGTGTAAGGACTTTTTGTATACCTGATTTTTACTCCAGAATTACGGGATATTTCAAACATGAACTCCTTCCAGCATAAGTTAAGTTTTAGTCCTTGTTACCTCAATCACTCCATGCTTCTGGGTACCTAATCATCTGGTAGTTCCTGGGTTTGAAAGTCTGGGCACAAGTGCTCAGTGCAGCATGTCACTTTAGCACCCTGCTTCCCAGAAATGAGCTGCTCAATAACCACATTCCTTGAATGAAGTGAGTGAGTGAGTGGCAAGTAACTTTTCATTTCACATGGCTTGGTTATTAAGCAGCAGTGAATTCTTCTGATATTGGCAAAATGTATGCACAAAGTTCTTGCCTTGACATCCATATTTTTCAAGGGGAATATTTGTGAGACTACAGCACCTTTACTGCCTTACCCACAACACAGCATCCAAACAGCCATCACCCTTTCTTCTATCACAAGCAACAAAAAGCAGGTAGTACACAACAGGCTTCCAGACATACCTTCAGTCTGGCTGACGTCTGAACGGCTGGTGAATTGGCTGGATGAAGAGAGGCCAGCAACTCCACTGTCAAAACTGCCACTGGCGGTGGCCTGGAGCTGAGATTCAGCACTGCAACTCCTCTTCAGTGGCGTTAACAGCTCCTCCTTGAAGGAAACCAAGAACACGAGCATGTAGGTGGCATGACACCATCCCTCTCCTTTTGCTATCAAGCCTCCCAGAAGCCCCATGCTTACCTCCCAGAGACCCCCCTGCAGCATCATCTGCTTCTTGGTCTCTTCCTGCTTCACCTGCCTGCTGTCCAGCCAGATCACCTCGTTGGAGAGGGAAGGCTTCAGGTCCATGGCTTGGTACAGCTGGTCCCCCACACTGTTGAAGATGGTTGCCAAAGAGCGAGGCAGAATCCCCCCATCTTGGTTGGTGCCTGAGGCAAGAACAGCAGCAAGCTGAGGATTCACATGTAGCAGCAGACAATCCCTCAACAGGCTCCTAACACCTAGTGCTCTCCTTACCCTGAATCGTGTGAGTCTTCCCTGAATTGGTGATGCCATAGGTATAAACCAGACAGTTCTGCCCATTCAGTACATCCTTTATCACCTGTTTCATTGTCTCATCAAAGAACAATTTCTGCCCCACATCTGGTCCAAAGATCTGCAAACAAGACACAAAAAACGGCCTCATGGAGATCTTTCCTGTCCTTTGACTGCTGATGTTTGCTCAAGTGCTATTACATAGTCCTTTTTCCCTCCACTAGCCATGAGCAACCAACCCACCAACAATTCCAGTTGAGCCCCTTACAAAAACAGGCTGTTCCTTTGCTTAATCCAGTAACATTTGATAATCACTGCAGCCTTTAGTCTTTACAGGCTCATGAACAAAACAAGAATTTGGCATTTGCTGCCAAAAAAAGCTGTCAGGAGCAGCTTAAAAAGAGAAAAACTAAGAAAACAGCAACAGAAAAACTGACGTGGAGAGGATTGTACGAGACTGCAGAGCTCATGCAGTGCGCCTTGAGATCAGTGAGTATGAATAAGCCACCTTTTCAAGCTGTAAGGCTGGTTTAAGCTCAGAAAACTTCCAGATGGATGGTTTGTCCCAGTTACCTACCCGAGTGAAAGAGAACCTATGCAGTGCTTGTCCCACTCCACGTTCCATGCACCGCATGGTGAAGGAGTTCTTAGGAGCTTTTAGAAGAAGGGTCTCTGAGTTCTCAATGCAGACACAGCCCTAAAGAACACATAAAACCCATTATTGCAGTGGTCACAGCATAGACAGCAAAGGACAACAGCCTCTCCCAGCAGGCACACAGCCAGCTCAAAACCTGCTTCATTTGGTATCTCACCTGGTCTTCCCCTTTTTCCACTTCTGTAGATTTCAGAGGTCGAACTCTTAGATAGACCTTTAATTTGCCATTATTGTCTTCAGTTACAGCCTGAAAAAATCAGCACAGGTTAAACATGGCAGCCAGAGAGGCAGCACACAACCACCCATCAGAACAGTTAACAGGGACCACAGCACAGAACACTCATATTGGCTACCCCAGTTAGTGTTCGGGAACTTCTCTGGTCCCAAAAACACCAGCAATGTCAGAAGCTTTCTTAGGCATTTCCAAGCACACCAGCATTTTTCTTTGTTTATCTAATGAATCAGACCAGCAACCCTAAGACCTGACACCAAAACCAGCCCCCAGACCAAGCACCACCCCAAGAGACTCCCAACTGTTACGAGGCGTTCGCTGACTGTGCCCTTCACAGTCCACTGCTCCTAAGAGGAACTGCTCCCCACAACGCAACAATTTGTTCCAGCCTCTTTGGAAGAGTCCCTGTTGCTCCCACATCACATCAGCTTTGTACAGAGACCAGCAACCACGAGTGAAAGCACTGCCCTGTTTGTGACAAAAGAGCTCCAACCTCACCTGGGAGCTCTCCAGATTTGGGGAGATGGCAGAGAACTCTGACAGCAGGTCTTTGCGCAAATCAGCCCCAAACCCAGTTGCTGTGGACTCAAGCACAGGGGAAGCTGCAACCTCATCGTCAGAGAACAGCCCTGGGGAGGTAAGTGCTTCTGCCATGACGTCTCACACAGCTCCTGGGGAAAAAGGGGCACAGGACAGGGTGATGTTACAGCAGCCCAAGTTTTGCTCCCCGCAGATACACCTCACTACCACATCCATCAATCCCCACAAACATAGACTGCTCCATGGAACCCTCTCTACACGCAGACACACAGGATGCTGCTGCAAACCTGCACAACCCTCACCACCTCCCAGGACCCCAAACACACCTCTTGCACACACAAACACCACACGGGACCCCAAATACACCCCCTGCACACACAAGCACCACCCAGGACCCCAAACACACACAGATCACCACGTGAGACCCTCCAAACACACACCATCAAACAGAGCTAATGCATACACCGACCGCCACACTGGATCCCCAACACAAACTCACACTCAGCTCCGCACGGGCCGCCCCCCACAACGCACACAGCAGAGAGCACCACGCGGGGCCTGCCCGTACAGGTATAGCCTACCGCACGGGGCTTCTTGGCACGCACACTAACCCGCAGCCGCCACCGGCCGCCCCTCACGCCGCTCCGGCCCCGCCGCCCCTCGCGTCCGCCCAGCGCCGACTGTCGGGATTTCAAACCTCGCCGCCCGCCCGCTCCGCCAATGGGGACACGGTGCGCGCGCGCTACTGCCAATCAACGGCCGCTGCTGGGGCAGCGGGGGCGGAGCCCGACCAACTGGCCGCTGGGCGGGGCGGGGGAGCGGGAGGGGGAGCGGCGCTCGCGCACCTCCCGGCGGGCTTTGCGCACGGCTCCGCCCCACCTTGCTCGGGGCCGGGCGGGGAAGATGGCGGCGGGGACTGGCAGTGAGTGCGGGGACGGGCGGGAGCGGCGGCGGGGAGCGAGCGGCGGCGGGGCTGTGGCGGGGAGGGGAGTAGAGGAACGGCGCGAGGAGAACGGAGCGGTTACCAAGGGCCCTTCCGGGTAGGGGCAAACGGTGCGCGGGGGGCGGGCACAGTGGTTCGGGGGAGGGGCGGGGCTTCGGGGGGGCGGGGCCAGCCGTCCGTGAGGGGCGGGGCCAGTGGTGTTGTCCCGGGGTCCCGTCCCGGTGTTCCCGGGTGCTGCTCCCGCACACTCCTGCCCTGTCCCGCAGAGCACAAGCTGCTGAGCGCCGGCCCCACCGAGCCCTGGTCCATCCGCGAGAAGCTCTGCCTGGCCTCCTCCGTCATGCGCAGCGGCGACCAGAATTGGTACGGGAGCACAGAGCGGGGAACCTGAGCGTGTGCGAGGCACCGGGTACCCGGGGCAAAGCGCGGGGCTGTCCCCCCCCCCGCCTCTGTTCAGAACAAAGATGGGGTGTCAAAGGTGTTAGAGATGTACCTGGACAGGCTTTTTGCTGCCTTCATAACTGTTGCGTGAAAGCAGAGGTGTGTTAAAATAAAGAGTGATGAGAGCTGGAGAGAGACTTTGGACAAGGACATGGAGTGACAGGATAAGGGGGAATGGCTTCAAACCAACAGAGTAAAGGTTCGATTGGAGATTAGGAAGGCATTCTTCCCTATGAGAGTGGTGAGGCTCTGGCATAGGTTACCCAGAGAAGCTGTGGCTGCCCCATCCCTGGAGGTGTTCAGGGCCAGGTTGGACAGGGCTTGGAGCAACCTGGGATAGTGGAAGGTGTCCCTGCCCACAGCAGAGGGTTGGAACAAGATGATCTTTAAGGTCCCTTAATGGTCCCACACTATTAGGTGATTCTCTGATTCTGTGTTAATAAATTGGATGAGGTGAGTTGCGGTCAAGAAGGATACTTGGTAGCGGATTCCTGTGCACTGAACCTGTAGCTCTGTTTTACTGCCTTCTTCCCCTTACAAAAGTAAGGTGTTTGTGGAAATATAGTCACGTAATCAGAATCTAGAAACTTGCTTTTCAAAGCAAAGGAGCAAAGGTATTTTTTATTAGGAGCAGGCAAATATTTTCAAGTCTTGTACTTTATACTGTAGTAATTCCCAAACATAGCAGCTCCTTGGTGAGTTTATCATGTTTAGGGGGTTATTCAATGATGTCAAGACAGCTTGTCAATTTTTCTCTGAATGGTAGTTGGGGAAGAAAGTGATGGTGACTTGCCATTTCCCTCCTGCAGGGTCTCAGTCAGCAGAGCCATCAAGCCTTTTGCAGAGCCAGGGCGTCCACCTGACTGGTTTTCCCAAAAGGTAAGATACTCATATTTGAATCTTGGAAAAAAATGAGTTCTGCAAAGGGATAGATAAAGCCTAAGGGAACGTATTTGTTGTTTTATAAACATGTAGCAAAATTAATTTTGAAAAAAAAATTTTTTTATTTAAATCAAATACTGTTTTTCTGTTTCTGAAATTAAACTTGAGCTCGCAGTCCAGTTGGATAAAGTTGAGGAAAAGACTGGATGATCAAAGATATTGAAACAGCTTTCCTTGTGAGGGATGGCTAAGTAAGGTAGAACCTTTTAACATGAAAAGATGAGTAACAGGAATACACCAGATCTCTGCATAATCAGAAGTGCCATGCTGAGGATGAATTAGGATTAATTGTTCCATGCTTTGTCCAGTAAACAATTAATAAGTAAGTCTGACTAAAGAGATTCTTCACCAGGCATGTGATTTAAGCTGTGGAATTCCATTCAGCTAGGAATTTGTGGATGCCCATGTATTTTGGTGTGTCCTGCTGTTTGAGCCAGCACCTGGGACTTCTGTCGTGTAAGGGACAGTTGGGGCTGTTATGTTGCTTACTGTGTCTGTTGAGCTTTGGAACTGGCCTTGATGTAATGTTATTTTGTCTTCTTCGATTAAATATTTTGGTTCATGTTCACAGATGGAAACATTACAGCTGCAGCTTTTGCTTGCTTTGATTTCCGTATTGTTAGTTGGGAGCATCTGTTCTTTAGCTTTGTTTTTGCTTCCTCACTGTGAGCTACACTAAATTATAGCCTTGAGGGAAACTCTGGAGAAAACTGTGAGATTTGTTCATAAAACCTTGGGCCTCTGAAGAAGAGGGAGTGAGTGCCCTGTGGGCTTTGCTGATAGGTGTTAGCTCAAGCTGACTCTTTAGTGTCCTCTGACTTCCTTTGTCTCTTCTCAGCACTGTGCATCTCAGTATTCAGAGCTCTTGGAGACCACGGAGACCCCCAAGTGAGTACAAAGTCTGACCCAAGCACAGTCTGCAGCAATTTGAAGGGACTCATCGGTTCTTGCAGCAAGGTCCTTGTTACTGTTAACTTCCTTTCTTCCCCAGCCAACTCCTCCCTAAAGGAGCATTCAGGAATGAGAAAATTCAGCTGTGATAGCTTTTGTGGGTGGACAGTGGGATCAGGGTGTGGCAGATGGGGAAGGTGACATTTATTTGTCTGGAATAAAACACTACATGTTAGTCTTACTGATCAGAAGCTTTACACATAAGTTTATAATTTAGAGTAGAGGTAGAAAAGACAGTAGGAGCAAGAAGGGGAGATGTTCTGTATTTGTCCCTACTTTGCAGTGGTTTTTTACAGCTTTTTTCTCAATGGTTTCACTACAGCTTTGTGGTCTCAGATATTTATTGCTCTTAATTCCAGGTGTTTTGTTTGGGGACTTCACATCAAATTAACTTAAAGGTGGGATGTCTCAAAGTAGTATTTGTTTGTAGTAGTGCTGAATGATCTTCAGCACTGGAGATGAAATGACTTTAGTAGAGTTAGTCAGAAAAAAAATAGATGTTTCTTCATGGGTAGAGAAGAATCTTCTCTGAAGGGGAATGATTGGTTTTTTTCAGGTTGAGAATTTTTAGTGGACTTGCATCTTTGATCTGTTCCTGAAATCTTTAGCACTGGGTGCACTAGATAAAAATTTCAGAAGAGATTGTGCTGTCCAAGACCATTTCAGGGAATTGGAGGAAGCTGATTTTTTTTTGTGCATAAATGTGTCAGGAGTAACATACAGCAGCCATTTATGAAATAAGAACTGAGTTTTCTGTGTTTTGTATATAACTTTTTGTTTGTTTATAGGAGAAAACGTGGTGAGAAGGGAGAAGTTGTGGAAACTGTGGAAGATGTTATTGTGCGGAAACTGACTGCAGAAAGGGTTGAGGAATTGAAAAAAATTATTAAAGAAACACAGGAAAAATACAGGTAACATGGCAGAGATGTTAAGCTGTGGCACATCTGAGAGCCTTATCCTGGAAAGATTGTCTAAATGGGATGGTGATTGGGGTGAAAATGCTGCTTTGGGTTTCCTGTTCAGTAAGAGGGTTTTCTGATTACAGGCAACTGAAGAAAGATGCAGAGCTGATCCAGGCTGGACACATGGATAACAGACTGGAGGAGCTGTGCAATGAGATTATGATGTGGGTTATTTAATAATTTCCGTGTTGTGCTTTCTTCTGAAATTGTAGTTCCCTGGCACTCTGTCAGGCATCTCTTGTTTTGTATACTTTGGGTGAAGAGAAATGCAGCAGCTGGGCAGATGCTTTGGCTTCTGAGAGGGGACTTAGCTTAGCTCAGGGGATACCAGCTTGTGTGGAACATCGTTTGGAGTTGCTCAGTAAAGAGCTTTGTGATGGTTTGCAGCATCTTGCTTGCTGCTCCATTTTGATAATCAGCTGGAAGTGAAATTTCCTGCCTAGTGTGTCATTCTCTGGCTCTGCTTCCCTCCTCAGGGGAACTGAGCCCAAATCCACAGGGGCAGTTCAGTGTTGTCCCGAGATAATGGGACGGGGGGTCAGTAAACTGATTGTAAAGGAGGAACTGAGACACTGTCTAACAGGTTTTGATTCTGTATACAGAAAGAAAAAAATGGAGGAGGAGGAGGCAGAAGTCAAGAGGAAGGCTACAGATGCTGCTTATCAAGGTAAGCTAGAGATGAGCTGCCTTCCTTTTCCTTGGAGAGATGTGTACACTCATAAGAACATCTGGGAAATACTTAGATCTTATTAAGACCTGCAGTAGGAATTCGTTGACCCTAGAGTTGGAGAGAAAGGTTGTATTCTCTTTCCAGCACTATATTTGTAACAGGGCAAAATGCAGAGGCTTCTGAGAAAGGAACAAAATCTGTAGGAAAGGTGTATCCGAGAGGAAGCAGGATTAGCAAGGAGCTCTGTGTTAGAATATCAGGCTGTTCACCCCTTTAGTCTTCCCTATGGTTTCACTGGTGTCTGAAGATGAGAGACATTTATTCTAAATGTTTAATTCCTTTATAACTCTTGGGGCATTTAATTCAATTAACCTGTCAGTGGTGGGAGTTAGTGAATACCTAGCTGCTAAAGAAACCTGAAATAGAGGTGCATTACCCAAAGCTGGTATTATTTGGGAACTGAGCCTAGTGTGATGCAAGAAATTCCTACAACATAAACTGTTTTCTTAAGATTCTTCAGGATAAAGTCAGAGGCAACTCTCAGGGACTGTCCGAGATGGAGTCCTGGAATCTCACTTTAGTTTCTATTCTCTTCCAGCTCGTCAGGCCATTAAGAATCCACCACGACGACTGACGGGTGTGATGGTTCGTTCCCCCGCCGGCTCGACCTCCCCAGGAGGGGAATATGCACTGGGAGATCTGTCCCAGCCTGCTGGGGATGAGGCCAGTCCAGGGGTAAGGATCCTTATCCCAGGTAGGAGGGAAAGACCAGCTTGGGACATGGGGCTCGGCGTCCATCACGGAGAAGGGGCCTGGGGAGAAGGCCTTGCCTTGCTTTGTGGACTTTGGCTGCGGTAGTGCTGCAGTGTGGTTGGTGTACGGTGCTGCTCGGGATCCATGTCCTCTTCCATGTCTGTGGTGATCCGGTGTCTGGATTGAAGGCCATATAGGGGCGTCAGTGGGTTGGCCAGGCAGTCTGTGAGTGCCTGGGAAATGGCACTACAGGGCAGGGAAAGGGTGAAAGCACGTGCCTGGAGTAGGTGCAGCGAGTGAATGGAGTAGGTGTCTGTGGTGTGCTGGATCAATGCTCTTGGGGGAAGCAGCAAGTGGGGCTGGTCCGTGTGGTGGAGTGTGGCTTTGAACAGTGTGGTTTTTCTCTTTCTCAGGTCACGCCAGGGACATTGCCCAGCACCCCAGTTGCCTCCTTCATTGGAATCCCTGACACCCCTCCAGGCTCTGCTCCCCTGGATGCCCCCATGACCCCAGTCACTGATGATTCACCCCAGAAAAAGATGCTAGGACAAAAAGCAACTCCGCCTCCTTCCCCTCTGCTCTCAGAGCTGCTGAAGAAGGGCAGTCTCTTGCCCACAAGCCCCAGGCTGGTATGGAGCTCTCTGCTCATATATGCAAGCACATAAACAATTTGCTTCAGACTCTCCCACTGAAAAAGGGGAATCTGCAAAGACTTTTTAAAAATGTGCAGTTTTGTGAGAGTCCCAGCGGAAGTGATAGCTGAGAGGTATAATTACCCCTGTGAGCCACAGAGGTGGGACCCTTTCCCAGCAGGACTGCAGGGATTGTGCAGCACGTAGGACTGGCTGTCTCCCCTCAGTCGTAAGGAGTTGGAGTTGCAGGCTTTGCCAGAGGAAGTTGTTCTCCTTAGGGGAGGGAACTTGTTAGTCAACATCATTCCCATCAACCTCCTCGGAGCTGTTCTTGGTGATTACTTTGGGCCCCCAGTTCTTTATATCTTGGCAGGAAGTTGCATTTCAAGACCTGTAATGTGTCTTAGCATAAGAGTAGGGAATACCTTAATGGGGTTTATGACCTATATTGAAGCGTTTCAGTTTTCTCCTAGTTGTAGACAGTTACTAAAATCACTGTGATGAGAACCTACTTGTGGTGTTAGTGACTCTGGAAGTCTTGGGAGGTGCAGACACTGTTCACAGCTCAGTCTGAAAACAGCAGCCATCAGCCTGCCCGTGGCACGGATTCCCTGTGTTAGTGCTTGTGTGACGGAGTAGCTGTGTTGGCTGTTGACTTTATTTTTGTAGTAGTCAGATTTAGTCAGCCTTTTCTATTTGTTGGTTTGGGTAAATGTTCCGTGGGTTCTGTGTTTGCAAAGTGGAGCAGGGAAAGGTAATGGCTGTGGAAGACTGGGTTTTCTTTGTGGGAACAGGACTGCTTTACATCTCTTTCAAGGTCTATCATAGGTTCATTGTCTGACCTTGATAGAGTTACTTTCCATCTTGATACTTCTGTTTCTCTCAACTCAAAATGAGGGATATTTCCATGCCATCTCAGGGTCTAAAGACGCTCGTGTTTGTAAAGGATTGTGAGGTCCTTGAACAGAGGAACTGAGGTAGAGCAATGATCTATTTGGCTCGACCTCAGAGGTGGCACTGCAGCTGTGTTGTAGCTGAAGAACAGAAATTAGATGCAGACTCTCATGTTGTGCACTTGTATGAGGGGCCTCAGGCAGGGTGCAGCGTGCAGAAGAAATGCTGAAACAGCAAATGCTGGACCTGTTCATGGAAACGCATATCTAGCAGACAATCACTGATGTGATGGTATCTCCCAAAACTTCAGTTTCGTCCTCCTTTGACAGGTCGGTGAAAACGAAATGGCAGTGGCTTCTGGTCATATGAACAGCTCAGGAGTGCTGCTGGAGGTAGGAAGTGTCCTTCCAGTGCTGCACAGTGGGGAAATGCAGTCAACACCTGGTACTGTCCCTGCATCTCCTGCTGCTTCAGGTAACTCGGGCCTTTCCTTATACAGTTCTCCCTTAAGATGTCCCTTCAGACTGCTCTGTGAATTCTTTTTGGAGAAAGATGAAGGACATCTATCCTGCTGGGTTTGGGGGCTTCTTTATGAGTTGTATTCCTCTTTCTGTACCCATGTCCCTCTCACCCCTGCTTTTTTAAGTAGACCCTAATACTTATGGAAAAAAAGAGTGACTGAAACAGTTAGACTTGATTCAATCCTGATCCATGCAATCTGGTTTTCTGGGTTTGACACTGGTTAATAGCCGACATCTCGTTGTAGAAAGAAAGGGTTTGTTGACAGGGAGCTGAGGAAAAAATGATCTGGTATCTGATTCTTAATGTGTCAAACTCAGCTCCCTGTGGATCTGGAGAACTCATGTGCCTTCCCTCTGCTGTAGCTCAGAGGTCTTTGAGAGTTAGACCACAGAGGTCTGTGAGCTCCAGAGTGAGTTCCCCAGAGTGAGGTTGAGAGAGACAGTGCAGGACTCTTTGCATTGGGCTTTTTCAGAACAACCTTCCTAAGGTGAGGGGTTTTTGTCAGCTCTTGCTGACCAGTGGTTCAATCACATTGTCTGCAGCTGCAGTTTTATGCCATTCATTTATACAGAATTCCACACAAGTAAGCAGCTTTCCTTATCCACATCTTTTAAGACCTGTTAATTTGGTCCAGACAGTTGAGTAAATTCAGACTGGAAGTTACAGCTAAAATGAGTGGCAACCTTTGATATAAAAGGAATTCTCCAGGAAAAACCTGCAAAGAGATCCCCCCCTGCTCTCTCCCAGCTCCTGTGATGACTGTTTGTCTTGGCTTACCTTGTGTGGCTCTCTCAGCACTGTTTTTCAGATTTCCCATAATCGTATTGGGATGAGCCTTTGGAAGGGTGACTGTGCATGTGTGGCTTAGTCTGTCCAACCCTTACAGTG
This sequence comes from Chiroxiphia lanceolata, assembly GCF_009829145.1. Lineage (NCBI taxonomy): Eukaryota > Metazoa > Chordata > Aves > Passeriformes > Pipridae > Chiroxiphia > Chiroxiphia lanceolata. The sequence goes on from NC_045651.1 coordinate 10,585,675, forward strand.
AACAGTGTTCTGTTGCTGCATGATTCTGCCTCAGACTGCACACACAACGGGGTCGGGTGTTTTTGGTGCAGGTTCTCTGTACAACTTTTGGGACTGTTTATAGGTATCTCTCAGTGTCTTTTCCCAGAAGAAGCCACCAGACAGTGAAGAACCCAGTGGTGGCTTTGTGGACTTCAGTGGTGGCTGCTTCTTGCTCATGTGCTTTTCCCTTCTACTCTCTGTTAGGTGCTCCTACGCTTTCCCGGCTTTTAGAAGCTGGTCCTGCACAGTTCACCTCACCTCTTGCTTCCTTCTCCGCTGTTGCCAGCGAACCTCCAGCTAAGCTCCTGCCACCCCCCGTAGAGCCTGTGTCCCAGGCAACTATTGTCATGATGCCCACGCTGTCAGCACCGTCCGTTGTGCCACCAGCTGCAGCTCCAGAAAGCGTAGCCACAGGTGCGTTCCTGAACTACGCACTCGTAGGTCATGCACTGCTGGAAAGCAGAACTTCCCATGGGATCAGCGCCTGGCGAGCTCTCAGCTGGGCTTTAGCACCTCAGACTTGCCATCCTGGCCAAAAGGATAGTTATGTCTGGGTTCTGGAGTAAGCAGGTGGTTTTAAACAGGGTTTGCTGGGTGGGGGTGCTGGTGGTTTGCTGGATTGTGGTTCAAGGGTTGGAATCTCACTCGTGGGAAAGCAAACCCATATTTGTCTTTTATTTGTCTAAGCCATGGTGGTGTGGGTGGGCCTGGGATAGTTGCGGTTGGTGCTTGATCTTATCCGCTGCAGTGTTTATGTGGGCTGAACTTCTCCAGCTTGGTCTCTGACTGTCCCTCTCATCCTTGTGCAGTAAGCCAGCCAGAAGCTTGTGTTTCCATGGAGGCAGTGTCTGATTCCCACACTGTGACAGTGTCCATGGACAGCAGTGAAATATCCATGATCATTGATTCCATCAAGAAAGAGTGCCTGGGTTCTGGGGCTGGCAGCGCTGCAGGGTCTTCTAAAGATCACTGCATGGATGGGAAAGAAGATTTGGATTTGGCTGAGAAAATGGATATTGCAGTATCCTATACAGGGGAAGAGCTGGACTTTGATACAGTTGGAAATATTATAGCCATCATTGAGGACAAGGTAAGTGGGCAAAGCAGAGTGCCAGGGCCTCTTGCTCCACATTCATTTGGGTCAATCTCAAATAATTGCTGTTCACCAATTTAGTTTAAACAAAAAAGAAATAGCTATTCCAAAGTGCACATTCTCACCGTAGTTTTCCAGATCAATAGGAAATGACCCTATGACACCACTGCTTTCAGTGTGACACTGGTGCTCCTCTTCAGAGGACACAAAGAAATCTCTTTCTTCCTCATGTTGGGTAGGGTTTAGGTCACATCTCTGGCAGACAGATGAGTGCTGCTCACAGTATCCTTTCCAGGGGTGCCGTATTTCTGAAACTGAAGCTCCACGGGAAGCTCCACAGGGAGTGATACAAGTCTGGCTGCAAAAGGCAGTACAAGTACATGGAGTTTTCCACAGTTGTCCCAGAAATAACATGACCTTTTCGTCACCACATAACATGAACTTTTCTCTAATTCCTCTTTCTGACCTTGGTCTGCACTGCTGTGTGTTTGTTTTGACAATAAAGGTAGACGACCACCCTGAAGTCCTGGATGCAGCAGTTGTTGAAGCTGCTCTGTCTTCTTTCTGTGAAGATACCGATGACCCTCAGACCCTTCCTGGCCCATGGGAACATTCAATTCGTCAGGAGCACGAGAAACAGGCCCAGATACCCCAAGTGTCTGTGACTGTGAAGCAGGAGAGACTGGAGTGTGAGGAGCCAGAGGCAAAGGGAATTCGAGACCTAATGGGCATTGGCGAGCTGGCATCAGAAATAAAGACTGAACTTGCAGAGCAGGAGCAGAGTCAGCTGGGCCCTGAGGAAACCGTACCAGCAACGGCAAGAGTGACAGAAACACCAGAGCTTAGAAGTCAAGAGATAGAAGAAGATCAAAGAGCAGGTCTAACATCAGGAGAGACTCCTGAAATCAATATAGAGTCATCCAAGGGAGAAGATGCAATGCTAAATTCAGTGAAGACAGAGGTATGTGAGCAGAGAGGCTGTCTGGAACTGGTGTGGGGAAAGAAAGGAGCAGTTGTGGCAGGTAGGAGAGAAATTTAGAGGAAGGATGACTGCTGGGCTGAAGGTGACCCTTCAATGGATGTGACTGACTGTTTTCCTGCAAGTCATGCTGCTGATGTGCTTGATGAGCAGAGCAGCTCTGCTTTAGGCAGTACCTTCGTGTATCTCCCCTTGCCCATGTGCAGAATTGCTGCTGGGAAGGTGCTCAGTGAACCTCATTGCCTTGAGTTAGGTTAGGGTGAGTGAGATGTGCCCACACCTTCACTGAAGTAAGCTGACACAAACATCTAGATTTGTGCATTTCTCTTCCCTCCAGACCCCACCTGATGATGATTCATCCCCTCCACAAGTCCCAAATGTGAGTGAAGACTCCTCACAGGCTGATGTTCAGCACAAATTTGAGCTGTCAGGTAACTTAATTCAGCTAGGAAATCTTTTACATGCAACATTATTAGCTGGATAGTTGTCAGTGATATGGTTCAGGATTTTTGGGGAGGAGGGACAAAAGATACATGTAGGAACAGTGGTAATTATTGCAGGACAGTAGGCATTGGTGCAGGAGCTTTTGTAGGGAAGACTGCTTTGGAGAGTCAACCTCTTCTGCGTTTCTTTCTTTCACAGAGTCAATGAAGGAGGAGGCCCAAGCCCTGTTTAGGAGTCAGATGAAGGTAATTCTCAGTTACAGTGATCTTGAGTTTATTAGCAACATCTCACTGCTGCTGCTGTCTGCTGAAAAGCAAAGCTTGCGTTCAGCTTTCTGCATTGAGAAGTAAGCAGTCTGCAGTGGGAGCTAAAGGAGAGATAGCTTCAAGCTGTAAAGCTGTGTATGTATGTGCTTGTGGGTCTGCGGGAGGAGGCAGGGCAGGCCAGAGAGACTGGGATTCCCTGGAAGTGCCTGTACAGTTGTCAGCAGGGTAACAAGAAAATCACTTTGTCGCTGAACCACAGTTGGTTTGGAGGCTCTGAGTTGCTGTTGTAGCTGGCCGTGCTGGCTCATGGACTCTGTGTTTCAGGATGGGCAGGGTGAGGAGGACGATGAGGACGGTGCCAGTGAGGCTGCCAGTTTGGAGGAACCCAAAGAGGAAGATCAGGGTGAGGGATATCTGTCAGAGATGGATAACGAACCCCCCGTGAGTGAGAGCGACGACGGCTTCAGCGTCCACAACGCGCCTCTGCAGTCCCACGCACTCGCCGACTCCATCCCCAGCAGCCCAGCCTCCTCACAGTTGTGAGTGTCAGGGAGTTGTGGAGGGAGTGTAGGAATCTCGTTTTTGTTTTGCTGAGTGGGAATTTGGTGATGATTGTTTCTGGTTCTCCTTGCTTACAAGGGCAAGTGTGCAGACAGCACCCCAATACCAGCTCCCACTTTTTCCTTCTGACTTGGCATGGATTAGCGTGGGCGTGTCAAAGGCAAAATAAACAGTGAGTTTTCTGCTTTGAGGCACTGTGCAGACTCCTAAAGGAAGTATGTTTTTCTCTCCCTAGCTCAGTGTGCAGTGAGGATCAGGAAGCCATCCAGGCCCAGAAGATCTGGAAGAAAGCCATCATGCTAGTTTGGAGAGCAGCAGCTAATCACAGGTGAGTGAGTTTGATGTCTTGACAGAAAGAAGTGACTAATCCTAGACAAGTCTCCACTCTTCCGTCTCAGAGGCTTATCTCCATTGGTACCAGGAGGTGATGAATCATACTGTTACAGACAAATAAACAGGAGAGCATGAAACAAATATTTACCAGCAAGGATGGACACTAAGTGGACTCTTTCTCTCTGCAGGTATGCCAATGTCTTCCTGCAGCCTGTAACTGATGATATAGCACCAGGCTACCACAGCATCGTGCAGAGGTGAGTCTCAGCAGCTCTCCATCACTAGAGCTCTGTATGGCTTCTTATTTGTGTAGGGATTTCTGGCAGGAACAATGTAGGTTTTGCCTACAGTGCAGGTTGGAACACTTGAAATTCATTTTTTTTTTCTGACATGATTCAGTCAGAAGCAGGTTTCCCCAAGAAGTGGGTCTTCAGTAACAGGCACATGTCTGTACAGAACCTTGACTTGAATGAAGTAGACTGAGTTACACAGAACATTTTTATCAGTAAGGGGACACATGACTGGTCTGGTTTTCCCAGTTTCTATCAAAGGATAGGATTAACCTCTGAAATTCCTAAAAGCTGTCTTCTTTAATCAGCATTTTTTACAGTCCCAGATAGTGGACTTTTCTGGAAGAATTAGAAGAATCCCCTGCTAGCCCCTGAAACCTCTCCACTAAACACTTCAAGTTTAGTGGCTGCTCTCTAGCTCCTTAGTTTCTTCTTCTGTGATGCCTGGAGAAGGCAGATGCCTCTCCTGAGGCATCACTCAGGCTGTTTTCACCATTCCTGGACAGCTCGTGTCTTCTGACCCAGGCTTTGATACTCAGGAACACAGCCTGTCTGGGGCAGAACCTGTTCAGCTAAATTAAACAGACACTCTGACTAGACAACGTTACAGACTCAGGGTTGTTTCCAAAAAAGAGGGAAACGAGCTAAGTGTTCCTGTTGCAATTTTGCTTGCATTTCTTTCATAGGCCAATGGATTTATCTACCATCAAAAAGAACATTGAGAACGGGCTGATACGAACCACAGCTGAGTTCCAGCGTGATATTATGCTGATGTTTCAAAATGCAGTTATGTACAACAGCTCTGACCATGATGTTTACCACATGGCTGTGGAGATGCAGCGAGATGTCCTGGAGCAGATTCAGGTAAAGTACTGAGCTGAGAACAGAGCGTTTGCCTTGGTCCATAGATGTAAGACTGTAGTTTCACTCCCCATGTATTTGAGTGCAGGAGACCTGTCTTTCCCTGCATCTCTCTCACGCTTGCTCAGGTGTTTGAGTTGAACTAGATTGTGGGCGAGTTAAAAGTAACGCAGCAAAATTTTTTATAGGTTCAACCCAGACCAATTTCAAATGTAATTTCCTTCAGGGAAATGCTTAGGCCAGCAAGAACTGGGGTGTGGTTCAGGAACAGAAACAAGCAACAAAACAGTGAATGACAGGGGACGCGACTGCGTCTTTGGGTGGCTGTGCTGGTTTATGTTGATATAAAGTGTACATGAAACTGTCTCGTGAATTTATGCCATTTAAAATGTCCTGTGAAGCAGAACGTCCCAACTGGCAGGACTAACAGAGTTTGAACTGAGGTTTTGTACTTCCTTGGGATTTGTGGCTTCTGAGGTAAATAGGGGAACTTATTTTGAGCAGCAGAAAAGGAACTGAAACTGCCTCTGACCCAATCATTCCCAGCCTGTGGTCTGTGATAGTTAACTGACACGCACTTACTGAGCTTGTTTTGCCTGCCAATCTTAACAGAGTGTGGTTTTCTTGCAGCAATTTCTGGCCACACAACTGATGATGCAAACATCAGAGTCAGGGATCAGTGCAAAGAGCCTGCGGGGGCGAGACTCCACTCGCAAGCAAGATGCTTCAGAGAAGGTGAGAATGCTGCACCCTCTGGAAGGGCACTTGGGATCTTCTGAAGAATCCCAAGATAGTGCATGAAGTTCTCACACAAGAGAGGCAGAATGTTTTTTGAGATTGCAGTAGTTCCATTATCTTCATGTGAACAAATTTGCTTCAAATGTGTCCATTGATTAGATTTCAGTTCTGGACCTGTACAGCATTCAAGAGGCAGGTCTCACGAGTTTCTTCTGTAATCCCAATAGTTCTATAACTTTTTAAAAACAGGTGATAAAACTGTAGGGAAATTAAGAGAGTATTGGTAGAGGTGTGATATGGCAGGAAGGTGAAAGGAATTGCCATGTCCTTCACTTTCTAGTCAGGTTTTAGGAGAGAGAGAATCAGTCAACTCTGGTTTGCTGTGTAAAACACACCAGAGAACCTCTGAATTCCACACTGATCTAAGCAGTGAAGGTTTGTTTGGTTTTTTTCTTCTGTAAAGACATCCAAACATGATGAAGTGGTCTCAGGTGCTCTCAGCTGGTGCACACAACACCGTGACAGCAGGGACTGCCTGCTTAGTTCTGCACCTTGCAGAAATTGTTTGGTAGACCAGGCCTTGCCATGGCTGAGAAGGGAACATCCCTTTCCTAGCATTCTGACTCTTGCAGTATCCCTCTTTTTGTCTGTTTTTACGTTCCTGCTGCATAAGACTGATGCTGTGCAGGAAGGGGAGTGGGGCACATGTTTCTCTATGCTCGTGTGTGGGCTCAGTGCTTCTGTGTGGTGTGTGCATTTCCGTAGCTGATGCCTGATAAGTCCTTCTGTTTGGCCTTTTAACAGGACAGTGTCCCAATGGGCTCTCCTGCCTTCCTTCTCTCTCTCTTTGTAAGTATTGAAAGGCTCCAGCAGGTTCTGCTGGCAGATGCTCTGCTCCTTGTCTGGGTGATCACTGCACTGTCACAGCATCCTTAGCACTGCAAGGGGTGTGTTTGACTTGGGGGCTGCACCACTGTGATCCTTAGAGAAGAAACATCTCAGTCCCTTATTCTCAGCGTGGGTGAGCGGGAGGGGCTTCAGTCTATTCTTTTGGTTCCAAGAGTTTTCGTTTTGTCATCTGCTTTTGCTTTTTTTCCACAACTTCTCTCCTGCTTTCTTTCCATGTAAGTGGGAAGACAAACCAAGTGGTGCAGACCTGTATTTCCTACATCTCTCATGTTTATGCAGCTGCCCCTTCCACACGTCGGAGGCAGTACAACAGGTCTTGGGAGAGTGAGGAGTCATCTGTGTACTCCTTTATCATTCCTGGTCCAGAAAGTAAATAAGACACTCTGCAGAAATACCTTGCTCTGTGCCTGTGGCGATCCAGAAGTGTTTGGAAAAATATTCCCTCTGGGAAACCCCAAGTCTCTGAGTTGCGGGGAGGAGAGAGGAGAGGAAGTTGTTCTTATTTCTCACATGTATCTAAAGACAGAGGAGTACTCCAGGAGAGTCAGCATGTCAGCCAGAGAGAGAGGGCAGCGCATCAAAGGAAGCTCTCAGCTCACCTTCTGCTCACGGAAAGGAGTTATGCCAAGAAACTAGGGAGCTAGTGCCAGGGTCACTCAACTGGAGGAGCACTTGCCATAGGGATCAGCAGCTGATAAGGTAGGTTAGTCAGCAGTTTCCTCTCCCCACCTTAAGCTAGAATCTGCCATTTAGGAGAAAGCCTGTGCTATCCAGGCTCCAAAAGCATCTGTCTGGGCAAGAGTCATGTTGCCTCTCTCTGCCCTGGCTCCAGCAGTGCACACATGCTGCCAAGCCCAGCACCCTGCTGTGTCCAGAGCAATCTTTAGGTAGGTCTGCAGGCAGGCCTCTCCAGGCCGCCTTAGGGACAGCTTCCCTTTCTCCTGATTGGAAGGCATGAAAAGTTGTTGCCAGATGCAGAATTCCCCCCCTCCCCCTGTGCTGGAGGGAGCAGAGCGCTGGTGTCGGGTTGTGTAACTGTGTTTGTTTGCCTTGTGAGCAGGACGGAGGCACCAGAGGGCGGCGCTGCGCCATCGAGGCAGACCTGAAGATGAAGAAATGATGCTACAGGCACACAGAGCTGAATCCCAGCGCTTGGCATCTGGAGCTGGAGTGCAAGCAGGCTGCTCTTAACAGCTGTTGGAGGAGGAAGAAAAGCTGCAGGTCCATTTCTGGGACCTGGTTCACCTTCTTCACTTGCCCCTCTGGAAAGCACTGTCTCCTTGGAATATGTATCCCAAAGAAACTTCCCCAGAGGGGAAGACTAGCCCCCCTGCCTGTTTTAAGGCAGTTGTCTTGGGCTTCATCAGTGTTCTGGTGTTAGCTAGCAACTGGTGGCTCGTATGTACTGTATTGTGAAGTGTACAGATTTTTACTAGTGATGTGTAAATGTGATGTATATTAAAATCTGGGAACAAACCGGTGTGCAGTGTACTGAGCATCGCAGCTCTGCAGGGAGCAACCCTGTGGAACAAGCCTGTGTACCCACCTTGAATATCTGCAACTATAATTCTCTTCCAATTGTCCGTAGACCAAGACACACATGGCAGAGCTTTGGCCTTGCAGACTATCCATTAATCACGGGAATGTTCCATAATGCTTGGATGGAGAGGAAGATTCTCTGCATGAGTGAGTGAGGATACAGCACCACTGTGATGATACAGGAAATCTAACCATGAGAAGTTAAATAACACAGTCTTGTTGGAGCTTCCCTTAGGAGAAAACGCATTGAGAAGTACTATACATTCTTTTCCCCGGAGATCTGTGAAGGCTACACTAGTGAGAGTGAAAGTCTGTGATCCCAGCAGCTGCAGGCAGGATTGCCAGTACCTGGTTTCACATCTGAGTTTATGCAGTTTATAATGGAAATTACAGTCCTTTTCCTAAGCAGCATGGAGGTTGAAGTTCTCTGTGAGAATTTCCAAGTTGCCACCTTCTTTTCTGCTCATACAACCTGGGAGAGGAAACTTGAGTGTTTTCTGCCCCCATAACCTTCCATGGGGAAAAAACCCCACGAACAAAATAGTATCATCCTTGATGCTTTGCAGCAGCTGGGAGTGTTATACACTCTGCAGCATGTACAGGGTGCAGCTTTCTGTTACACAGGTTTCAGGAAACTGAGTCACTGGGATTAAGACCAGAGGCATTGTTACCTGGCCTAGTAAGAGCTCTTTATTTTCACAAGTTTATTGTTGAAGTTGGCTGTGCCTGCTGTTTTGAGTTCCATGTATCACTGAGGTGTATTTTCACCAAGAACGATGTGGAAATGCTGAAGATCATTTGGTTTGGTTACTGGTTAATTGTCCTTCCTACCCTTGGTTTCTTCTCTTAAACAGGTATTTTTCTCTCAGCCTTTTCCCTTGTCCCATGACCTTTTAATAGTCTAAGAGCTTTAAAACTCTTAGGATATGATTTTCTCTACAGAGCCCCATTGCCTCTTTCCCAGTTCATCATCTCATGCTCTGACTACTAATTCTGTTCTTCCTAATACTTTGTTCTAATCTGTCTGGTACAGAGCTGATGTTTTACTGTGCTTTATCTCCCAACACCCACCCTTTTACAGACAGATAAAACAATCACCCCTTTCTGGTTTTCTTCTTAAATTTAAATGACAGGTTACACAGCGTAGGATTGGTCACGTTATATTTAAGCTTCTTTAAGACTCACAAGTGAATCCCAACGGGTTCTAAGGTTTACCCACTCCCTTAAATTGTTCTAAAACCTCCCCTGTTGACATTTTAATTAGAAACCGTCTCTCAGACCCATCCCAAGAGAAGGTCTCATGTGATCTCCTCTGTGGCACTGCTGATAATGATGATTAATTTGGTTTTTCCAACTGGCCCTATTTTCCACTGAGATGTTTGGCACTGATCATGCGTCATCGCCACTGATCATCTGTCAGTTCTCTGCTGATGTTTTTGATGGGGTTTGTTGGTTTTATTTGCTTTTATGTCTTTAGCAAATTGTTCTGTTTTTCTTTTTCCTTTTTTTTTTTTTTTGCCTACTTTATGTGGATTCTAGATTTCAATTATTAGAGTTCAGGCTTTTATCATTTTTCTTGTTTTGACATGTAAGTTCTTTTTAAAGACTGCCTTCTTGATTTCTAAAAGCTTTTTCTCAAATCAGCAAGGGTTGTGCAGTGTCTGATCTCTGCAAAGCGAACTAAAACTTTCCAATTTGAGAAAGGTTCATTGCTGGTGACTTATATGGCCAACATTATTAAGAACTGTCAGGCAGTTCTTAATTAAAATTTGAAGTCTGTATCATTTGGTCCAGAATTGGTGTGGAGCTGAGCAGCTTGGGATTATTTCCCTCATCATGTCTTGCACTAAAGCTTCTGTTCTGCTTTCTGGCATCTTGAGTCTTCCAAGGTTTGGGAAAACTGAACATAAGGCTGAAGATCTCTTTAATCAATGCTTATGCCCAAGTTCCCTGGGCTTTCTGGTTTTAAACCCTCTCAACTGGAGTACAGAAAGATGATCACAAGGGATCAGATTACCCTGGGTAAGGGTTTTCTGTTCCTCAGCTGAGCTGCAGTGGCTGGTTCTGTGTGTGCCCAGCTCTGCTGAGGGTGCAGGACAGTGCTTTAGGCACAGGGTTCCTCTTCAGATGAAATCTCAGTTTGCCCAGCTCCTTGCCCAACACCAACCCTGGAAGCTGAGAGCAGGTAATGTTATCTCTTACCTCATCAAATTTCTTCTGCTTCCACTGAAGTTAACTTTGAAAGAGGTTTTGGAAGGACAGGCTTTCAGGTCCTAACTCTGCTGGCAAGTTCAGGAAATAAGCAAACCAGTTTTCTCATCCCCAAACCCAGTGGATTCTTTGTTTCTCTCAATTATGCACCATAAGCTGTACTTGGAGCTGTACTAGCAGTCCTGAGAGTGCAAAAGGCAGTCAGTGAGAAATGTTCTTGTTCAAAACTCTGAAAAAATTAGGTTGTACATAATTAACTGAAAACTCTAAAGACACTGTTAATTAATGCATAGAATTCTCCATAGGTGCAGCATCCACGCAGCTCCATTCAGGGGCAAGATACAGATTTTTTAACATCACTTACTGTTACTGTGACTCTGCAAGCAATTCCCCAGTCTTAGTGGACTACTGCAGTAGAAGATACTTAGGCATGGACTAATGAACAGAGATGAAATTAATGGTTTCTTCCTTCTTAAGAGATTGCTAATTTTTATTTTCTGAAATATGTAGAACTGTCCTCTGTCAGTGCGTATCTGTGCAGGGTTATAATTCTTCTGACTCAGGTAGATGACAGCTAAATCACACCTGTCACTTTAAAAACAAATGTCTGTAAGCTTTGTAATAAGTTATTTCCAGTATAAAAGGTTCTCAAGGGGCAGCAAAGGGAATTTCAGTGAGTTGTCCTTGGAGTCACAAATTGTTCACAACAGTCAGCAGCTGAGGAGCCCCGTCAGGACTCAGATCGACCTTGCTGGTGCCTTCAGCACCTTAAACATGAAGCATCCAGCAAAGCCACGTGCTTCTAGCCAGCTCAGCAAGCCCTGAGCAGTGACCCACCAACCCCTGGGCAGGGGAAGGGCACAGCAAAAGCACCAGAAAACCTGTAATGCAGTTGCTCTGAAGCAGCAGTTTGTGTTGCAGAGCCGCAGCCCTGCCACATGCTGTGTGTAGGGCTCAGGTTTAGACTGAGCAGCTATAGACTGAGCAGGTATAGACTGCTCACCTCAGAGTCCTTCCTGTGCTGGGGCTCTCACAGTGTGTCATGAAACAAGCTGGGCTTGGCAGTTCTGGATCTGGGTACAAATAAATTGCTTTCTCTTTTTGTTGTTTGCAGATGGGCCAATCCTGGGAGTCACAGAACAGTGGCTTCCAGCCTGTTCCCAACTGGGATTCAAGCCTGGATCTGGACACGAGGAGCTGGAGAAATACTGAAGACATGGCTGTGGGGAAGGTAGAGGAGAGCACCCAAGAGGCAGACTGTGAGCTGAAGTTGAGTGAGCCTCTCTGGGAGGATGATAGAGAAGATTACCAAGAGGCAGAGGAGCCATATGAAAGCAACAATCTTCTCCAGTTCCTTTTCGAGGTAGGGCTGTTTGGATGACAGGAAGGTGGGCAGCATAGTTCAGACCCTCCTGAAACATCGGGGTTTTTCAGGGCCTCCACCATCCCTACACACAGAAACAATCTGGGGGCACAGCAAATGCCCTGGGTTCACTCGCTCCCTGGCCCAAGCCCAGCCCTTCCTCCCATTTGGAGCTGGCACTGCAACAAGGGAGCTGTTTTGCCAAAACACAGCTCACCCTAAAGCACAGAAATGTCAGTGAACTGACACTGTAATAATAACATAGGGCTTCATCAGAAGCTTTGCAAGGATTCCTAAAAATGGAAAGGCGTTCATGAGTGAATGCAAAAATAGCATCTGTGCTGTTTATTTCTTCTCCCTTTTGCCTTCACAATTTGAAGTAATAAATCACTGTGTTGCAGGTAACCCAGATGCTGGAATCTCTCTGCACTGGCAGCACAGAGTCATCACAGACTCAGTGGGATTATTGTGGCTTAGGGAAGCAGAATGATGGGGAAGATGTGAGGTGCCAGGAAAAGACCACAGGAACAGCAGTCTTGGGAGCAGAGAGAAGTCAACTACACATTCTGGCAGAAGATGAGAAAGAACACTTCTTGGGAAGAGGGGTAGGGTAGTGGTGGTCCTAAAAGAGCCTTTGGTCCTGGATGAGAGACAAGAGACAGTGAAGGAAACTAGGTCTAGAAGAGATGGGGGAGTCCCAGGGAGGCAGGGACACACAGGAGGAGACAGCAGGGAGGAGAACGCAGGAGAAATATAAGAGGGAAGGGTGGTTTTTATGTATGGCTGTGTATCTTTATAAACAGGAAGCTTTTTACAGATCAAACCCTCAGATGTGAGTTGGAGGAATTGCTCCTTGGCAGTGTAAAGGTGACTCATGAGAGCTGGCAGGCTGCTCTCAGGTTTAAGGCAAGACTGGAATACTTGCCTTGTTCTAATTGCTGTGTTTTGCAGCACAGCTTGGCTGGTTTCAGGCCCATGTGGCTGTGCCAGCAATAACCATCTGCCCCTGGGGACCGTCATGTCTTGGAAGCAGACACTGTTTAGCCTGGGTTTGCATCAGTCCTGTGTCTAGGGGGCTGTGGTCTTCCACCAGCCTGCGAGGTATTCCTGGGACAGGTAACGTAGCAGTGGAAGAATGGTGTCATTTTTCCACTCACACTTGTTCCCTTGAAAACTCGGACACTGGTGTCAAGTAACTAACTTTCAGGTTTTTCACCTGTTCAGACAGAACAGTGTTATTCCCAGAAGTTACTCTGTTCTTAACTGCTGTTATTAACAGCAGTTCCCTCGTAGTTCTGCCAGTGGTCAAAACCAAACACAGCACAGTGTCCAGTTTCTTCCTGAGAAGTCTGCCCATGATTCAGATCTATTGAGGATTCTGAGGTGCCCCTGCACATAATCCCACATCTGGACTTCAAAAAGCTTCCCTCTCCTGCCACTCTACATTTTATTGGCAAATTAGTACAACAGCACCACTCTTCTTCCTGGATGAGTCTATTCCCTGTCATATTCATGTGGGAGTTTCTGGGGAAATAACCTTGTTGTGCTCTAGGGGATCCTGTTATCTGTATCTCGAGCTTTAACTAGCCTGAGGCAGTTTTACCTCAGCTGCTGATTGCCCTCTCTACATCCATGACTCTTCCCAGAGAGCAGACAGACACAACACTGGGCAGCTCCACAGGGTTTGTGTTAGCCAGAGGTAGATAGGATCCAAGAGCTCAGACCCAGCTGTTACTGAGCAGCACAGGGAAGGTCTGAGTAAGGTCAAACATCATCCTCAGAATAACAGAGAGCAAGTGAGCTCCCAGCTGAGCCTGGATGCAGTAAAGGGATGTGCAGCAGGCTGGCTTCTAGATAAAGGACTCAGGTCCTTTATCTCAGGCTGCCATTTTAGATGTCTACTCCTCTGTGCTCCTCAGGACAAGACTCCAGAGTCACCTGGAGAACCAGCTTTAGGTGAGCAGGATGCACAGGAGATGAGTGCTCAAGCCCAGGACGAAGACGACAGTGGCAGCACCTCTGCAGCCCCAGTGCTGGACTCCACAAGCCCTCCCAACACACACCTGTAAGTAGCTGGTTCTGTCTTGCAGGTGCAGCAGAACAGAGTCGTTTCCCTTGTCACACATGAGAACAGGTGTATGGCACGGGTCACATCCAGGAAGGTGAGATAGCCAAGGAGAACAGGAGGGAACTTGTGGATCTGCCAGCATTTTGAGGCATTGATCCTAAGGTGAATTGAGAAGAGTAGAGATTAAATGGAAAATATGCATTTCCTCAAGGCAGATAGGCTGGGCATCAGGTTCTGTCAGGCAATGCACAGTCTAGCTCCTGAGGGAGGTATTACCAACCTCTTCTAAGCAGGTGCAGGTATATCTGTCACATGCATGCTCTGCCACGTGTGATCATCTGGGCTGCCTTTCAAAGGAAAGACATGGGGGGTTGGGATGAGAAACTTCATAAAACCACCTCAGTAAAGTTCTAAACTGCAGAGTAGCACGTGGTTTTCTATCCAGTTTGATCCTGCCCTTCAGCTCAGCACTTGTTTTTACCGATTGCCCTGCATCTTCCTGCATTCTGGATGTTTACTTGTGTGTTCCCATAGAGGACGCTCCCACCATCACACTCCAAGGTTGTGGATGTGGTGGGTGCCAGCAGAATTGCCACCTCCCACTTTGTTTCAAGTGTGATAATCTGGCAATGCCTTCACTCCACAGGGTGCAGCCAAGCTGGAATAACCCCCTCCAGCATTTGCTCCTCAAGAAAACACTCCTGACCATCTGGAAGATGATAGCCAGTCACAGGTACGTGGGAGCAGAGGGCTGGATCAACATGTCCTGAACACACCGCCCTGAGTCCCAGCTCCTGTGTCATCAGGCCTTGTCCTCCCCTCCCCAGAGGCTGGGCTGTCTCTCCGGGGCTTTGCTTTAGGAACAGTTGTGTGCTGCAGAGCTGGAGAGAACACCGCATATTTATTTCCTCTGCTTAATGTGGCAGAGCCCAAGTGCTGCTTCCTACACAGCTGGCACAGCACTGTCTGTGGCCCTCATGGCAGGCAGGGACAGAGAAGCACTGCTTCATGTCCCAGTGCTGCCTTTGGCACAGAGGCAGGCACAGAACATTCTTTGTCCTTGTCCTTGTAGATACAGCAGCCCATTCCTGAAGCCAGTGTCCGAGAAACAAGCCCCTGGATACAGGGATGTGGTAAAGAGGTGAGTTTGTGGAGGAAATGCTCACTAGTTGATTTCTCTCTGGTTCTTTTCTGTTGTTTTTGGTTTCCAAAATGCCCAGCGGGATGGTTTCCTTCCTCCTTTTCCAGAGTTTGGCTGTCACCAGCATTTCCCACTGATTTCTTTTATTAAAACTCCCTTCTGGGTAATTAGAACCTAGAAGCTTGCACTAACTTTGGACCTGGTGGGAATTGTGCCTGCCCTTTGCAGGCATTGCATGGCTTAGCCCAGGCACAGTCCCTGGGCAGGGGATCCAGCTCCTTGCAGCTCAGCAGTCCCTTCTCCCCATGCTGGGATGTGCCTCAGGCAATGCCCCCTCCTCACCCGCTGCCTGCGCCCCAGATGTTTCACTCTCAGCACAGAAGTGGGTCATAACAATATTTCCCAGAGAGATTAAGGGCATTTTTCAGAGCTGAATCATGTTCTATTCTGGTCACAGTTGTCCTCTCTGCAGCCATTCATTTTCCCATTCTGTCAAAATAAGGGAAGTAATATTTATTCCCCATCGTGTTCCCCTTACCAGCATTGCTATTTTTGCTGGTGGCACCATTCGATTTTAAGGGGGTTTAATAGATACCTATTTTAGTAACTTTTCTTTTTCCACTAAGACCTGGACTGACTTCATGAAGACTAATTACCGCTTGCCTTCTCTGGAGCTCAGCATCACTTTTTTTTCAGAGGTGACTGCTAATGACCTGCCAACTTGGTTGGACAGCAAATGTCACATTGGCTGAACTTAACTTTTGTCTGACTTGGAAGAAAAGCCTTTCTCACTTTCCCTCTTTGTCCTGAGCAATAAAATTGATTGAAAATAGCTCTGCTTTCAGGGCCACCCTGAAATGAGAATAATCACATTCATGCAGAGCCCAAAGGATGCCTTCCCCTGGGTTGCAATTCAGTTCTCCTTCTCTCTCTCTTTTCTAGACCCATGGATTTAACCAGCATAAAGAGAAGGCTGGCAAAGGGACACATTCAGTCCATGATCCAGTTCCAATGTGACCTCATGCTCATGTTCCAGAACGCAGTGATGTACAACAGCTCTGACCACCAAGTGTTCCACATCGCTGTGGAGATGCAGCGAGAGGTCATGGAGCAGCTGCAGGTTTTGGCTGAAGCCCTCCTGTACTCCAGGGACAGGCTGGAGTGAGGGAGAAGGTAACAAGCCATGCCTGAGGCCACTTTCGTTTTGAGCAGTGTTGTCTCTGTGGCTCAGGATGTGCTGGGCTCGGGGGATGTGCTGCCGTGGCCTTGGGCAGAGCTCCTTATCCCCAGTGGTGGCTGCTGGGTCACTGCGATAAGGATCAAAGTGGTTTCTTGGAGGGGCACCATGTTAAAAGCCTCCTGTTTTCTTTGGGAAAAGTAGCAACGTAGCCCTGCAGGGGGAAAAGTTCGCTGGGTTGAAAAACAAGGGAGAAAATGCAGTTTGTGGCCAGGTGGATGAGCTGGGCACAGCCGCGGGGGTGGATGGCCGCACCCCGGGGCACAGCGGTCCGGAGCGTGCCCGCGGTGGGCTGGGCTCGGGGTGGGCTGAGCGTCACTAGCACCACCGACCACACCCAGTAAAGGCCCGTGTTGAAACTTGTCCTGGCGTGTCTGACTCTGGGACTGGAACTGGGATTGGGATCGAGACAGGACTGGGGCTGGAACTCGAATTCGAACAGGGACTGGGGCCGGGCCTGGGACGGAAATTGAGACTGGGGCCAGCACTGGGACTGGAACTGCGACTGGGATTGGGACTGGAGCCGGGGCTGGAACTGCGATTGGGATCGGAGCCGGCGCTATGGGACGGAGGGCGGGGCCGGGGTGCGGAACCGGTAAATGGGTGCTTTGCTATTGGCCAGCGCGGCTGTCTGTCAGCGCCAGCGCAGCTGCCAATTGGCTGGCGGGGAGCGGAGAGCCGCATGTCCCGCCCCGGCGCGGCGCGTGCCCCGGCAGCGGAAGCGGCCGGCGCGGGCCATGGCGCGGGACAAGCCCGAGGCGGCGGCCGAGGCGGAGGCGGCTCCCGAGCGCTCGTACCGGGAGCAGCTCGACTTCCTCAACCCCATCGCGCAGCCCCTCGCGTCCCGCAAGCTCACGCGGAAGCTTTACAAGTGCATCAGGAAAGGTCTGGCGGCGCCGGGATATGGCGGAGGCGGGGCCGGGCTGGGGCATGGCGATGGCGTGGTGCAGCCCCTCACTCCTCTCCCTCACTCTGTGGTTCTCTCCAGCCCCTCACTTCCTCACTCCGTGGTTCTCTCCAGCCCCTCACTCCTCTCCCTCACTCCGTGGTTCTCTCCAGCCCCTCACTCCTCTTCCTCACTCCGTGGTTCTCTCCAGCCCCTCACTCCTCTCCCTCACTCCGTGGTTCTCTTGCAGCGGCCAAGCACAAGCAGATCCGCCGCGGTGTGAAGGAGGTGCAGAAGTTCATCAATAAGGGCGAGAAGGGGTAAGTGCAGCCCCGGCCCGCGGCCCCTCTGGTCCAGCCCTGCCACTGACACGGTTCTCTCTGCAGGATCACGGTGCTGGCTGGGGACACGCTGCCCATCGATGTGTACTGCCACATCCCCATCATGTGCGAGGACAGGAGCCTCCCCTACGCTTATGTCCCTTCCAAATCGGTGAGTGCTGGAGGCAAACTAGCCCCTGTGAGGCGTCCAGGCTGTGACTGGAGCCATCCTGGGGAGGTGCAGATGCAGTGACCAGGTAAAGAACCTGGTGCTTGCCACAGAATGTACATGGGGGAGGTGTAGGAGTGTTTCACTATGGGATCACAGAACTGTTTGCCACGATCGACTCCCTCAGCAGCCCTGGGGGATATCAGGGAAAAGAAGCCTCTGGGACACAGTCAGGAGAATTTTTCCCTCCTCAGTTGTGAGCTGCGACCAGTACCCTCTTCGTAGGTTGGAAACTGGGAGCGGGGGGAGGTGTCTTTGGAGCTTCAGCCTCATGCAGGCAGCTCTGCAGATCCTGCTTTGGGGAAGAAGCATGGCATGTGAGCCAAGTGCCAGCCCCTTGTGCCAGATGCCAGCCCAGGGCTTTGCTTCCAGCTTGTAGGACACAAGCTGAGAAAAGGGCTCTTGAACCCAGCACAAGTCCAGAGGGCTTTGGGTTGATGGGCTGGCAGAGAGATTCCTTGCATTAGACCAGGGAATGCAGTGAGCTGGTCCTGAGCCTCTCCCCTCAGGAAGAGACCTGGCACCCCACAGTCTCACTGTTCCCACAGGACCTGGGAGCTGCAGCTGGCTCCAAGCGCCCAACCTGCGTCATCATGATCAAGCCCCACGAGGAGTACCAGGAGGCCTACGACGAGTGTCTGGAGGAGGTGTCATCTCTTCCGCTGCCACTGTGAAGAGCTGATGACGGGCTGTGCCCTGCAGGGCCGTGACAGGTCCCTGTGCCCCTGCCCAGGGGCCACATGGCCATTTGTGGGGACACCACCAAGAGCACTGACTGGGGGGGGAAGGGGAGCATTGTGGGGGTGAATAAAGGTGTCTGTGTGTTTGTAGAACATGGTCCTGGTGCTCAGGGCAGGAAGGCTGGAGGGTCCATGGCTGCATTAAACTGCTCCAGGGGCACCACCCCTGGCCCCACTGTGACTCACCCACCTCAGTACCTTGACTAGTTGTACCGCCCACCCTTGCACGGTTGTGCTGGGGCGGGGCCCTGCGCTGGGCAGGCCCAGGCCAGCCTGCAGCCCCCCCCCACCCACACAGCCAGAATCCCCCAGACCCCGAGGGAAGCAGAAGCCGGGAGGGAGAAATACAGGTTTATTGCAGGAACGGGATGAGGCTCTGCTGTTACAGATGGAGCAGGGCTTCTTCCTCACAGCGCTTTGGGGCTCCCCCAGCTCTCCCTCACCCACCTTGGGAGGGGAGACCCCAGCCTCTTCCCCAGCTCAGACACATCCTTGCCCACATCTCCTGTTCCCCTCCCCAGTTCCTCCCAGTGCAGCAGGGCACCAGTTCCCATCCCTCCTTGCACAAGGCACTTGCCCCTCTCAGCCCGAGGGAAGCTGCATCAACCACCTCCACTGCAGAGCAGCCCCACACTGGGGACATGGGAAGCCCCAGCAGAGGTGCTGGCGCAGCTGCCCCATCCCAGCAGTACCAGCGCTCATCAGGGTTTCCTCCTCTGCCTTCCCAGTGGCACCAGCAGCTCCATGGCCTTGCTGACAAGGTGGCCACTGTGAGCAGCAGGTGGAACCCCCACAGCAAGGCAGTGGGGTGGTGACAGGGCTCAAGCCCCTCCTCACAAGACATTAAGTTACTGAGTTGCAGGAACAGGGGCAGCAGAGCAGGAGGGACAGGGAATGTTTCACAGGGCGCTTGGTTTCTGCCCCCGTGGCAGAAGGAATCACAGGGCAAATGCTCCTGGAGTCAGAGCACGGGGCACATGCAAGACCCCCACCCTGGCACAGATGGCCCCCCTGCTCTCCAGAGACCCCCACCAGAAGGGCCTGAAGCGCTGCAAGAAGGAAAAGCTCCCCTGTTGCAATCAGTCCTTCAGCCCAGAGCAGCGCCAAGTGGCCAGTCCTTGTGGACACCCTGAGATCATCCCACTGCAGCAGCAAGAGATGTTCCCCCTTCACAGTCCCACTGGCATCCCATCCCTCAGATCTTCGAGGACTCCACCCGCTCAATCCAGGGCGAGTCGGTCCCAACATCCCTGGGCTCCGACCGCAGCTGTCGCAGCTCCCGCTCCAGCGCCTGGCTCCGGTGGTACATCTCCATGTAGCTGGCCTGGAGCTCCCGCTGGTACCGCAGCACCTTCTCCTTCTCCTCCTGCCAGGTCTTCCTCTCCAGCTCAAAGTTCACAGCCTGCAGCTGGCCCTGACGCCGCTCCCGCAGCAGCTCTGCCCACAGCCACTCCACTTGCCGCTCCAGAGGCTCCGCTGTGTCGCTGTGGAGGCCGCGGCACTTGGAGTCATCAGTTTCGCAGCCAGGGAAGTCTTGGCACGATGGCATGGGGTCATCACCCAGAGGCATCGAGGTGCTGGGCTCTGGGGGACTCTGGAAGGAGTCTGCCAGCTGTGCCAGTTGGGAGTCCTTGGCCTGGACCTCTGCCTTGGCCTCCCGCAGCTGCGTCTTCAGGCTGAAGATCTCACCCAGCTTCTGAGCCATCTCCTCCTGGGTGTCCCGGAGCTGCTGTTTCAGCAGGGAGATCTCTGCTGCCTTCTGGCACACCTGTAGGGCACAGGAAAGCGGTGAGGAAGGGCTGGGGGAATCAGGACCTCAGGGGTGGCAGCACCCCAGATTGTCCTCTTGGGAGACCATGAACATCACACCTGGCTAATCCCCCCCATCCTGCGACCACGAGTGACACTGGAGCAGGGAACCATTGCACTCATCCTGGCTCCACAGCCAGGAGGGTGGCAACAGGGAAGGAAAGAAGGGGACTCACCTCCCACTTGGTCTCCTCCAGCTTGGGGCTGCCACGCTCTCCCTGGGGCTGCCGGAGCTTGGGCTCCTCGCACTGGCACTGCTGCAGGCTCAGCTCCTCCTGCAGCCGCTTCTTCTCTTGCTGGGCCTTGTAGAGCTGCAGCTGCAGCGCCCGCTGCCCGCGCTGCGCCTGCTGCATCACCTGCTGCAGCCGGGCCATGTACATCTGCTTCAGGTCCTCCAACTCGTCCAGCCACAGCCGCTGCTTGTCCTCAAACACCTGCCAGCACAGGTGGACAGTGGTCAGAATCCACAGCCCCAGGGAGGGATCCCAGAAGGTCCCGTGATGTTGGGTCCTCTGTGCTTGGGCATTCCCAGCCTATCACCCACCACAGCAGCTGCTTTTACCCAGACATCACTGTCCCACAGCCCTGCCCAGGGTACCCAGCACTGCCCCAGCCCCACCCCAGCCCCACGGCTCACCTGTGTGAAGGGGTCTTCAGTCTCACTGAGACTCCTCTTGAGCTGCCGCAGCTCCCCTCCTGTCTCCTGCAGCCGATCCTCCAGCTGCTTCACCGCGTCCTCCAGCGAGTAGGAGAACTCATAGGGTGGTGGGGGCTCGCCGGGGCTCTGCAGCCGGCTCAGCGTGGCCATGCTTTTGCAGGACAGGGGCACCTTCTCAGGGGCCAATGGGTCCCTGGGGCTCCGGGAGACCCTGTCCAAGGAGCCCCCAATGTGGTTGATGTGGCCCATGGAGGCGCTGAACTGGCTCTGGGCAGGTTTGAGGCGGGAGCCGTACGATGGGAAGCTCTGGATGGAGTTGTGGCTGGAGTCGGAGGCCTCATCCAGGCTGATGGCGTGGAGCAGGTGGGTGCGGAGCGGGCCATGCTGTGGGGCTGCTGTGCTGCTCTGTGACAGCAGCGTGTGCAGGCTCCCATTGCTCTTGGACAACTTCTGCCCCTTGGACGAGGACAGGCCCTGCATGGAGACCAGCCCCTTCCCAGCCACCGCCTTGAAGGCCGAGGGCCTGATACGGCACTGAAAAACAAGAGCAGAGTCGGCATAAGCCCAACAGCCCCCACAGTCAGGGGGTTCAAATCCCCACATCCCATTCAGGGGGGCATGGACTGTTCTGCTCCACCCCATCCTCTCATAGAGCAGGACTTATTCCAGAATCCTGCACGGTGCCCACAGCCTCACCTTGTCAAAGCGGCCCCGCTCTGGCAGGGAGCTCTTGGAGAAGTCAGCCCCACGGTGATGCTCCCGGGAGCAGCGCTCAGGGGATCGGTTCTCACGGTCACTCTCGTAGTCCCTCTTGTAGCAGGTGCCTGATGTCTGGTGCTTCCGCTCCGACCGCATCTCCTTCTTGGCCCCGTGCAGGTACCCGAAGAGCTCCCGTTGGCTCGGCCCCTTCCGCAACAAGCCGTCGGGCTGCCGAAGCCCCCGTGAGCCCCCCAGAGGGGCCCGCAGCTCCAGAGGGGACAGATCCTGCTTCTCCACTAGGCTGCCCACGCTGCCCATGCTGCCAACGACGCTGACAGGCTCCGAGGAGAGGTAGGTGCTGAGGACACGGGTGTCGGGCTCACAGGTCACAGGACCCTGTGCTGCTGCCATGGAGAATTAGAGAAAAGTCCAGTACCAGCACTGCTGGGGAAGAGACAGAGTCAGTGACACCGGGCAATCAGGACCGTGAAACCCCCGGCACCTCCCTTCCTAGCCAGCCCCAAGGACCCACCTGGGCTCCTGGCACTGGGACAGACCCGCCATCTCCCATGCAGCTCCCCGGGGGAGCCGAGCAAAGGGGTGCCAGGGCACAGCACACACTGAGGTAGGGGCTCCCTGCTGCTGCCCCCCCCAATGGTGCAGCACCTCCCTCCCACACCCAGCCCCACCTCCCGCCCGCGGCCGGGGCTGCCACCAGAACAGGCACCTGCCGCCCAGCCAGGCGGGCGAGTTCGGGAGCCGGCAGCACCTGCCCGGGCCTGGCGCCAGCCCCAGCCCCGCAGCACCCACCCGCCCTGCCAGGACCTCTGGGTCCGGACACCCTCTGGAGAACTCCCCAGAACTCCCCTGGGGAAGCCCATCAGCTTGCCCTCCCCAGGGTGTGCAGGTGACAGGCACCCCTCCAGCACCACGGGGACGCTTCCTGCACAGCATGGGCTCCTGCACCTCACAGGGCAAGCTGCACACGGGCCCGCTCCATCCACAGGCATTTTCACCCCAGGACCAGGCAGGGATGAGGCAGCCACAGCCCAGCTGCTGTGTGCGTGCTGGGGACCCCGTGGCCGGACATGGCGTGAGGGCGGTGGGAAGGGGCAGGATGCTGACGGGACAATGCAGCTTCCTGCGCAGGTGGCCGGGGGAGGAAGGATGAGAGGATGCCTTCGGCCTTGGCTCTGGCTCCCCAGCACTAGGGAGAGGGACAATGTCCTCACACCAGTGCAGGGGACACGGCAAGCGGGGCAGGGGCGAGGCAGAGCCCCCAGCACGGCTTCCAGCCTTGCCGAGGGCTCCAGGGCCGGGTTACACCCAGGAAGCTGCCCTGGTTCTCAGCACCACGCGCCGCGTAAACAAACACCCGGCTTTTAATTGCTGCCACGCACAAACCTGTCTGACAGCTCCCGGTCTGCGCTGTCACCTCCCTCTGCGAGCCCAGCACCTGCTCCGGGCTTCGGCACCCCACGAAGGGCACCAGATCCTCTGGAAGGATCTGGCATGCCTGCGGTGCCACGGGGCGTGCACAGGGATGGGGGACATGGATGTTCCCATGGTGGTGCGGCAGGGGAGTGGATGCTCATGCAGCCCCCGGCATTGGGGAGCAGCTTGGCCGAGCCCCGCAGCGGCTCCTCCCGGCACAGG
The DNA here is from genome assembly GCF_009829145.1 of Chiroxiphia lanceolata. Taxonomy (NCBI): domain Eukaryota; kingdom Metazoa; phylum Chordata; class Aves; order Passeriformes; family Pipridae; genus Chiroxiphia; species Chiroxiphia lanceolata. The sequence continues at coordinate 10,608,726 of NC_045651.1, forward strand.
CGGCCGAGGAAGTAGGTCAGGTTGTGGGAGCTTTGGGAAACGCCGGGGGAGCCCGAAGGTGTCCTGCCTGAGGCAGGGAGGGGATCACCCTCCAGGCGGCAAAACACCGGTCCGGCCAGCCTGGCTCCTTCGGGATCTGTTCCCAACCCTGGCCGTGCCCGGGCAAGATACGGCCACAGATCCTCTCTCCTTCCCACTCCACGCGGGAGGGCACGGCGGGGCTGCGCGGAGGCGCAGGGGGTGCTGCGGGAAGGCGAGCGCGGGTTCCCGCACAGCCCCCCCTGCGCCTTCCGCAGCCCCGCCGGAATTTCCGGCACGGGCAAGGCGGAGGGGGAGGTCGGTCCCCGGGGCCGAGCCCGGGATAAAGCCCCGCACGCCGGAGCGCACCGGGGAAAGGGGATGGGGTGCCCCGGGAGCCCCCCGGCCCCGCACTCACCATGCCGGCGGCGCTGCGGTCCCGCACGGCTCCGCTCCGCGCTCCTTCCCTCGCCGCGTTTGAACGCGCCCCTCGGCCGCGGCCGCGCGGGGCGGCGGGCGGGGCCGGCACCGGCAAATCGCGGCGCGGGGGCGGTGGGACGGGAGGGGCGGGAAGGAGGAGGAGGAGGAGGAGGAAAGAGGAGGAGGAAGGAGGAAGGAGGGGGGCGGCCCGGTCGTGCCCACCAGCGGGGCGGGGCAGGGCGGGTTGGCTGCGTGCGGCGCCGAGAGCTCCTTGCGCAACCCTCCCCCCCCACGAAAGAGCGGGGAGACCCCCGCAAACCCCCCCGAGCTACAGCTCCGGGCTCATCAGCGGCGCCCAGTCGGCCCCCGGTGGCCCTCACCGTAGCGCGGGGCTGCTGTCCCCGAGTATCGCCCGGCGAGAGTGGAGAGATATATTTTGCTTCGTACCTGTGGAGTGGAGAGGGACCTCAGCACCGTGGGACAATCCCTGCACCCTCCTCTTGCAGGACAACCCCGTGCCTCCCCCTCACAGCACCCACGGGTGGGCAAGAGCCCCACAAAGCCCCAGGGGACATGGTGTGTACCCCCACCTGCCCCAGCGCCTGGCCTGGCGCCAGCGAGACGCGACACGCTCCATCCCTGTGAATCAGCGCTGCCACGGCCTGGCCCGGAGCCGGTTTTGTCACTTGCCGCTCACTGCAGCGTGGCAGCCGCAGGGAGCGGGGATCCCGCCACGGGCTGGACCTGGTCACCGGCGTCCCGGCCTCCTCGTGGAGCAGGACACCTGCAGCAGCCCTGCTCCGTCCCCACGGCGCGGTGCCCGTCTGTCCCCGGGGAGGGATCGCACCCGCACCGTCCCCAGCCTGGGGGACGCACGCACCCGGCACTCTCGCACTCCGGGGCCCCGCTCGCTGCCAGCTCCCCCCCTACTCTCCCCGCACACCCGAGTCCTCAAGCTGTGCTGCCAGTGCTCTCCCACACACACACACCCCGTCCCTGGTCCCTTCTCGCCGGGCTCACATGCTGGCAGTGTCCTCGGTGCGCTGCCAAGGCACGCTCCGCTCCCTCCGGCCCCCTATTCCCCACCGCACGCCGGAGCGGCAGCACATGTGTCCTCTGAATAGGGGGGCCCTTCCCAACATTGCCATTTCCCACTCTGCTGGCACCAGGAATTTGTCTGCAATGCCCTAGCTCTCTGTCTGGAGTTCACCCATGAACGGGGCCCCGCCGGCAGCCCACAGGGACAGGCATCATCCCACGGGGCTTGGACCGGGCAGGTTCCAGTGATGCCGGGCTGACTGCAACGGGTGCTGGTCACAGCCGCACCCCTCCTTCCCGTCTGCCCCGTTTCCTGCTCCACCGTGCCCCGAGCTCGTCTCCCTGGGATAGCAGTTCCCACACTGCCCGGGACACTCCATGCCCCCTTCTCTGGGCAGAAATGCTCCTGCCTCCCATCAGTATTTCCCCAGTTTCCACTCTCTGCCCACTTTACCCCCCAATCCTCCCCACCATGATACTAAAGCAATTTCACGTTTTTTACCAGCAAACAGCTCCAGAACCATCCGGTTTAGAACAACCCAGCAATAAAAGCCTTTGATTGCTGTGCCTGCAGCAGCCCCCACACAGCCTCACTGACAGCAATTGGGACCCCAGAAGGGGGTCTGCAGAGGGGCAGGGCTGGGACTCCAGGGACCCTCTCTGCCCCTGAGCATTTTGATGCTCTCCTCAGGGTTGCTGAGAGCCTGAGAACGCTGGGAGGCCTCTTGCTCAGCTCTGCAGGATTCCTGGGACAGCAGGCAGAGTGTTATCCATCTGCAGGAAGGCAACGGGGAAAAAATTCATCCCTTCCCACTGGGCTATTGCTGATATCGAAGTGCGTGGGGGGAGCGGAGCTGAGCGACCTCCGAGTCACATTCAGGGCTATAAAAGGAAGTCGGGTCTCCGGCATAGCGCCTCTTCCACAAAAGCAACTGGAGGGTGAGGGGGCTGCGAGCAGAGCTAAGAAATAGCTGCCAGGCAGCAGGAGAGGAGCCTGTAGCGCTGAGCAAAGTGTGAGGTGCACATATGCTCTGTTTCTGCACAGCTACATCTCCATGAAACCTGCCTGAAATTGTGTCATCTATTTTGAACGGTGTAGAGAAATACTTTGATCTGCCTCTGCCAGCCCTGGCTGTGGTTCAGGCACCAGGAAGTGGCTGGAATACAGGTGGCCAATCCCAAAACCCGCAGTATGGAGAGACAGGAGTGGGGCTGCTAGGCTGACATCTCCCTCTGGCTGCCCACAGCGAGGGACATGAGTGGTCCTGGGAACACCTCTAGAGGAGTGCACTGGGTGTCCAAGCCAACCAGCAATCTTCATGCCAGGTATCAGTGCTGCTTTGGGGCCACTGGGCTGGAGAGGCCAATGGGAACTCCTGGGCAGCACATCTCCACACCTCAAGGCTGGGCCTGCCCCTTCCATGATGCAAAGCAGCACAGCCTCATCCTCACCACCCTGCACAGCCACCACGACCCCTGCCTTGGAGACAGCCCCCCTCACACTCCATCTGAGGGCACCAGACTCCTCTCCCAGCTCCAGAGCAGCACAGAGAGCAGATGGCACCAGATCTCTCCAGACACCCCATTCCTACATGGTACACGACCCCCTCACTTGGCTCTGATGCTTCTGCCTCTCTCATCCCAGCACTCCTCCCCAGAGCTGCTCATCTTCCCAAGATGGCAACAGCTTCTGTCTGGGAATGCAAAGAGACCACTCTGGGAAGTGCCAGGCAGGGGATGAGGACAGAAGGGGCCAGGAAATGTGGAGGGCCTGATGCCAGTGCTGGTGACGGGGCTGAACAGAGGGGTACTGGCTGTTCAATGGGGTTTACCCAGCTTGAGGAGGCAACAGTACCCAAAACATGTGCCAAAACCCCAGAGTCAGCTTGGTGCAGGCCTACACATGGCACCATCTGTGAGCCAGCCTGAGCACCCTCTACTCAGGAGTGGCACAGCTCCGTCCACACAGCAGCCCAAGGCCATGGCCAGGACAGGCTGGTGATGGAGGAGGGGTGTCCAGTGTTGGCAGGGGTCTCCCTTGAGAGTCATCAGGCATTTGCCACCCTCAGCAGATGAGGGTGAGTGGCAGCATCCCAGAGGTCACAGTGCCGGTTCACTCCCAGTAGAAGCAGGCATGGACCAGGTGCTGTTCCACAGCCACTATTCCCACCTGGGTCTCAACAGCTGGGTCCTGAGGGCCCCTCCTGCCCAGCTCTACACCTCCCAGTTCCCAGAAGAAGCTGCTGGTGTGGCTGTTTTCTACTAAAACTTAAGAACTGGCAGCCCCCAGCATCCCTTCTCACCCACTGGGACCTTCCCAACTTCCCCACCCAGGTCCTTCCTCCTTTCTCCTGCCATGACATGGGAGAAACTGTCCTGGCAGTGAGACAGTGCCAGGTGTCTGGAGTGAGCAGGTGGGAGCTGCAGCCTGGTTCCCCCCCAGACTTGCCTTTCCCTCATCAACCCAAACCCCCCTGTTCCCACCTTCAACAGAACACCCCAGCCCCTGCCTTGCCCACAGCAGCTCTTGTTACTCTCAGCTCAAGCAAGTTAGGGGTGACTGTCCCAGTTCCCACACTTCACCCACACCATTCCTCCAGTTCCACCAGCACTGCGGTGAGCCTGGCAGCCAGTCCTCCCCAGGACAGGGAATGCAGGGCTAGAGCAGATCCCAGTTCCCCTCAGCACTTCTGGGGAGACATCAAGTTCTCCAAGCCCCTCCAGACAGGCTGAGGCAGCATATTCCACAGAGGGCAGACAAGGAGAGGAGCAGCTCAAGCCAGAACTCTCCTCCTTACTCCAAAGAGAGGTCCTGGCCTACAGCTGCTGACATCCAGCAGGGCTGTGGATCCTGGGGCTCAGGGCACAGCTTAACCACAACCACTTCCTGCAGTGGAGTGACCACAGCCCAGCCCTGGGGGTACCTGGCAGCTGGAACAGGCACCATCTCAGAGCCCATTTCAGACCGGCTCGGCCTCTGAACCAAAGCAGCGCCCAGCCTGTCACACAGAGCACCCCCAGGGCCAAGCCAGTGAAGCCAGGAAGGTAAAGAGAGCAGGAAAACGGAGTGGAACAGCACAACCCAGGGCATTCACAACTCACAACTGCCCTGACAGGTCTTTATTGTCCTCTGAGCTGAGTGGCAGCTCAGGCATGTCCAGCACAGGAAAACCACCTCCTGTGCCTGCCCTGGGAGGCAGCACCAGCAGCAACACCGAGTCCCACTCTTAGCCTCTTCTGTTGGTCCCAGCAAAACCCAGTTCTCAGCCTCGTCTGTTCCTCTGTGTCTCACCAGCACTGCCATGCTCATCCGCTGCCAAAATCTTGCCTGCTCCAAGCAACTCTACGGCAGCCTCGGAGTCTTGGCACCAGCACAGCACACACGACTGACACACGGGGACGGGCTCAGCCAAACGTGCACCAGGGGGTCTCATTTGTGTCACAGTCCAGCAAGATATTAAGGACGGTGCAAGGGGCTCCTGCCACGCTCAGATCGGTCCGTGATTCGATTCGGTACCTCACGTTGTTCAAACCTCCCTCCCGATCCACCTTAAACTGCTCCTGGGGAAGACAAAGACTGTTCAGCTCACATTGGAAGTGGGAAACACCCAGTGCCTGGGGAGGGAGCAGAAAGCTGGAGGGGGAGGACATGAGCAGTGAGGGCTCAGAGCATGTGGTGATCACAATCCAAGCCTCCCGTGGTTCCCCTTGACCACAGCTCTCACCTGCTTCTGTGCAGCAATGCGCTTCTGGTCTCTCTTCCTCCAGGCTGGGTCGTGCAGGTGCTGGAAAGTCTCGTATCCAGTTGTGATTCCAGAAGGACGACGAACCTGGGAGAAGAGCAAAGTTTCTGCAGAGCCACTGGAAAACTCCTGCACCTGCTGCTGGAGGAGGGAGTGCAGGGCTGCCTTCCTCAGGCCCCAACCTGGGTAGCCACAGCAGGGACCAGGCGAAGAGACAAGAAAAAGGGCAATTCCAACCCAGGAGGACATGGAGACCCCTTACCTGGAGACCAGCTCTTTTGATACGTCGATAAAACTCGTCGTCCTCCCGTCCCCAGCCCCAGAAGCGGTTGGACATGCCATTGCACTGGAACAAGAACAGCACTGGCCAAGGTCCAGCACAGCTCCACGGCCTCAGAGGAGCAGACACCAGCAGCACAAGCCCTGAACACCAGCGCAGCCTCCCCTCTCCTGCCCCCACCAGCAGGTCAGACCACAGGCTCTGTCCCAAACCATTTTGACTCCTTTCCCTGCTTCCCAAGCATGTAGCACAAAACTCTTCACCATGATAATGTTGTAGCTCCTGCCCCAAAGCATCCAGAACAACCCACCCATGCACTCACCAACTCGTAGTGCTGCTTGGTGAGCAGCAGGATGCCACCCACGTAGGTCGTGTAGTGGTAGAGCGGGTGCAGCTCTGGGGATGCCACATGGAAGGGCCCTGTCTCTGGGAAGCTGTAGTCCAGGTGCTCATTGAGGGGCAGGAGATCGACATCGTGCATCGCGATGTAGTCGGTGTCGTTGCCGCTCTCCAGGAAGCCCACGTTGATCAGGGATGCCCTGTTAAACCTGCCACGGGATCAGGGGGTCTCAGTGCCACACACAGCAGCCACTGCCCCTTCACATCCCTCTGTCACGCTCCTCAATGCTCAACATCAACCAGTCCCCAAACAGGGACACAAACACAACACTCCTTGTCCTGAAACTGCACCCCTGCTTCTCCATGCAGAGTGAGCTGGGGATAAGCAATAGTGTTTCCAAACACCCCATGGTCTTTCTTTGAATTTCAGAGTCCCCAGATGTTTGCTGCTGCAGACCTGTGACATGGGGGGAGAAAGCTGAAATACCCGGGGGGTAGAGGGTTCTTTGATTCTTGTTAAGGAAAAGGGAAGCAAAACACCTTCGTCTCTCTCTGAGCTCTAGAATGAGCAACTTTGAGCAGAGCATCACACTCTGCCCACGATGTCCCACTGCCCTGGCACTCTGCTTCTCCATAAGACCTTCCCAGAGCTCATGGCAGGGACAGAGCTTCGGGAAGGGCCCCTCGTCCCTAGGCACAGGGAGAGACGCTACCTGAAATGATCCACTTGGTTGAGGATGAAGATGTGGTGACGGATCTTTTTCTTGCTGAGGAAGCGGTGCATGTAGGGCACGAAGGCCAGGAGCTCCTCGAAGCGCTCTCGGAAGGGCACCAGCAGCGCCAGCCGGTGCGGGCCCCACGACGGCTCGTCCCGGGCGGGCTGGAGCGGGGCGGGGGGCGGGCAGGGCTGGCGGGGAGTCCCCCGGTCCTGCCCGCCGGGCACCGGCCCCTCGCCGGAGCAGCTGAGCTGGAGCCAGAGCAGCGAAGCGAAGCCCAGGAGCAGCGCCAGGAGGAACAGCGGGAAGGCGGAGAGACGGCCGGGGAAGAGCCGCGGGAGCGGCGGGGACCTGGGGCACGGCGCGGGGTCAGCGGGCGGCGGGACCCCCATCCCCGGTTCCCCCCATCCCCCGCCCCGCCGGACCCCCTGGTGCCACCCCCGTCCCCCCGTCCCCGCCGGGCTCACCCGCCGCCGCGCAGCCGGAGCGCGTCCCTGCGGCGGGCCGGGCCCATGGTGCCCGCCCGGCCCCGCCGCCCCGGGGACACGCTGGCGGCACCCGCCGCTCCCCCCCGACCTCCCGGAAACACGGACACGCTTCCCTTCCGCCGGCGGGGCGGGACGGGGGCGGGACCGACCGCCGAGGACATCCCCCCATCTCCTCCTGCACCGCCCGCCACCACCGGGGCTCCTCTCCTCCGGGAACATCCCCTCTTCCATGGCGTGCCCCTCGAAGATTCCAGAGAACACAGACTCCCCCCACCCAGTTCCTTCGGGACCCTCCCAAAATTGTCCCCCACCCAGCTAGGGCCCCCTCCTGCCGGGAAAAGCACCCTCCTCACTCCCAGCTCTTTCAGCCCCCCCCCGGCATTTCCCATCCCATCCTCTCTCCATGTAGAGCCCCCTTCTCCCCCCTCAGACAGAGACAGAGCCGCAGGTGGTGTCAGTCCTTTAATGCCCCACTCACAGCCCCCTCCCCACAGACCCTCACCTCATGTTCACACCTGCCCCAGGCAGCACGGCAGGTCCCAGCTGGGAGGGGGAACACTGGAAAAAACTGGGGAGCAACCTCCAGGCTCCCACACCACAGCTCTGGGGGTCCAGAGGGCATCACCCCCCCTAGGTCCAATCTGCTGGAGGCCAAGGGCTGGGCAGGGGTTACAGCCAAACTTACAGACAGGTAAGAAAATACTTCTGGTATTTCTCAGAAACAGCGTTTAGAAACCACAGTTTTTACAGCTCCCCATAGAAAAGATGGGTTTGAGCACAGGTGTTCCTTTAGTAGAAACGCTTGTTCCGCTCCTGGCGCTTCTGGAAGACCACGGCTCCCACCACGGCACAGATGATGATGCCCAGCAGTGCACAGAGCAGGAGCAGGAACACCTTCCAGCCCGTCAGGGGCCCGCTCCGGAAATTTCCCGTCGGGTCATCCACGTTGTCTGTAAGAGCAAGAACAGCTACAGAGACCGTCCCAAGCTTGGCTCCCACGGAGTCTCGCAGGGTGTCACAGCCCCAACATTCCAATCCCCCATGGAAGGTCTTTGAAGCCCATGGACTCACCTTTGGGGGACTTAAGGAGGCTGACCCTTGGCTCAATCTTGGTCCAGTCAACCGTCTCATCTTCTATAGGGTGCTCCACCATGAGCTGGAACAGCTTCATTGAGATAATGTCGTGATTGTCTGTGGAACAGCCAGAAAATGCTGTCAGAAACTCTGAGAGATGTCCAGGCACTCAGAGCACCCCTTGGACCCTGCTCTACCAGGTCCAGTCTCCTTCCCTCTCAAGCCACCCTCATTCCCAGGTATCAAACTGCAAGCCCAAGATGTTCCTTGGCTCTCAAGTGCCTCCTCCCCCGGCTGCAGGTTCCTGCTAAAGATGGTTGCAAGAGCTCAGTGAACAATTCAGGGAAAGGAAGCCATGGAAGCTATCCAGTGCATCCACAGTGTCACAGAATCACAGAATCACAGAATCACAGAATCACAGAATCACAGAATCACAGAATCACAGAATCACAGAATCACAGAATCACAGAATCACAGAATCACAGAATCACAGAATCACAGAATAGTTGGGGTTGGAAAGGACCACTGGAGACCATCTAGTCCAACCCTTCTGCCAAGGGAGGATCACCTAGTTCAGGCTCCAACCACCAAATGAGCAAAGCCCCCTCTCACCAGACAGATCTCCAGTGCCAGCAGAAGCACCAAAGAAGTATCCAGTTGGCAGCTGCACTCCTGCAATGTCGATGCAGTTCTTCCATTCATTCTTGTCTTCCACATCAGTCATCACCTGCAAGACCAGGGCAGGGTCACACCAGGAATGCTCACCGCTATCCTGCAGCTCTTTCAGAGTTGGAGGTGCTGGAGGGGCAGGCAGTTAAGCCTTGAAAACCACCTCCAGGCCACATACTGCTCCAGCAACCCCCACCCCACTGAACGTGCACGACCCTCCACAGGTGCTCACCGTGAGCCGGCCCCGGGAGTACCGGATCGCCAGGAAGGTGTCGTGGTTCTGGTTGCGCAGGTCAGCGGAACACCCGGCCAGCTCCGTCCAGCGCCCGTCCTTGCTGTGGTCGTACGTCAGGGACCCGTTGTTGACCATGGCCGAGATGTAGGGGAACACCCGCTGCAGAGAGACACACAGCAGCTGCTGGGGGGCTGCACTGCCAGGGCTACCACACCCTCAGGGAGAGCAGGGTGGGAGCACAGCGAGTATGCAGCACAGGACCATGGAGTCAAGGCTGCTTCTCCACATAAAGCTGCTTCTAAGCTGAGCCAGAGCTTGTTCTGCCTAAAGCCAAGTCACCGCTTCTGATCTTCACATCACAACCCCCATTCTGTGATTCTGTGAATAAGCCCACCCTGCACCACGTGGCCAAGGCAGAGACAGCCCCAAGCTTGCAGAGTGGCTGGATAAGAATCACAGAATCATTTTGGTTGGAAAAGACCTCTGAGAACATCAGGTCCAACCTGTGACCCATCACCCCCATGTCAACCAGAGCAGAGCCATGTCCAGTCCTCCCTTGAATACAAGAAGTGTAAGAGCAGAGCACAAGATCCAGAACAGGCAGAAACCCCACATAAGCAGCAAAACCACACACAGGGCTTTGTTGTCAGTAGATTTGATACACCAAGAGAGGCCAACTGGAGATAGAAATTTACCTCCCATGAGCATCAAGGCAACAGGGAGATGGGTCACTTCCAGGTGCTTTATGACTGAAGCATCACATTTTTTGGTGATAAAGACCTCAAAGCACAGTTTTGTTTTCTGACTGTGCCATCATGAGATCAACAAACACAGAGCAGGACAGAAGAAAAGGACCCCCAGTCCCCATGGGACTGATCTGTACTGTGACCACAGGGAATTCTGGAGCAAAGAGCCAGCCTAGGAGTTTCTTTCAGAGACACCACACCCAGGTTGCAAAGAGAAAATAAGACCAGAAACATCATGGAATGAGCAACCAAAGCACAGAGCTCAGGAAATGACACTCAGGATGAATATTAACAGGTGGTGCTTGGTTTACACCAGCCCTGTGCCCACTCTCATGTGTGGAAGGAAATGCCTGGGAAACAGCTGTGTAGCCAACAGCAGCACAAGAAGGAGCAAGGACCTTCTTATCTCCATAAATGCACATACAAACTCTTCCCTTTACCAGCTCCTACAACAGGAAGAGCAGACCATGCTCAAATAAGGGAAGACTTTTCCTTGGACTGGGTGTGAAGCTCTTGGAGGAGGAAGGAAATGGCCTCCCGGGTACTGCACAGGCTCCCTGGACCACTCACCTCCGTGGCTTCATCGTTGGGATACGTGTCAAGGAAAATAGCCAGTCCATGAAACTTGTCCTTGCTGCCAAAGACAGGACCTGGAACAGGACAGAACATTGGAGACAGAAGGCTCTGTGTCAGGATTTATGCTCAGACTTCCGAGCTGTACGAGCTGTTCACTGCCAGGCAGGTGGCTGAGGGCACCTGCTCCCACACTGGACACACCAGACAGAGGGAGCTCGGGGGCCCTCCCTGCCCAGCTGCCTTCCGGGACAGGGTAAGTGTGCTGCTGACCCGCACTGACCTGGCACCAGCCGATCCTGCGTGTACCACAGCGCCAGCCCGTCCCCGTGCAGGTTCTTCTTGCCGGCTCCGTGGATCTTGAAGTGGACGTGGAGCTCCCAGTCCTTGAGGAAGCAGGGCTGTGGGAGAGACCCCAGCGGCGTCAGGGCGAGACCCAGGAGAGGCAGCGGGGCCGCCACGGACCCCCGCCCGTCTCCCCCCGGGCTCTCACCACGCGGTTCCAGATGGAGCCCTCTCGACTGCGCTCGTCGGGCGTCAGGCGGACGTACTGGCTGGTGACCATGGTACTGCCCTGGAAGTCCCACAGCGGCATCGCGGCAGAGCCCGCGCCTGCAAAGGGGCGAACAGAGCGCGGATCAGCCCCGGTCGCTCTCGGGGCGCACGGCGCGTCCGCCCGGCCCCGCGCTCACCCTGGTATGGCTTCATGAGCGAGTGCTCCCGCTTCAGGTGCTCGCTGTTGCCGTCCGTGAGCTCGGCGGGCGCCGGGCGCGGCCCGACCAACGCCAACAGCAGCACAACCACGGCCACCAGCCCGCCCGCACCCGCCGCCATTCTCCGCTTCCGCCTTCCGGCGCCCCGCCCCGGCCCCGCCCCGCAACCGCGGCGACCAATCAGAAATCCACACACCGCCGCGGTCCCGCCTCTGGAGGTGAGCGACACCGCTACCCGCATATGGTAGGGAAGAGAGGCGGGGCCAGAGGGGGTGAGAAGCTCCCGCTGCGCTTCGGGAGGAGTCTGAGTACCTTCCCTGCGCGTGCGCGGCGGTTCTGGGGGCATGCCGGGAGATGTAGTTCGCCCGCCCTCCCCATGGCCGCTCACGTGCGTGCCTCGTGCCGCCCGCGGGACACGTGACCCGCCCCGACGGGACCCGGGAACGGGAACGTCCCAGCAGTGACCCCGCGGGACTCGCTGGACAGCGGGGTGCGCTGTCCCGGCGCCATGGCAAGGGACTGGCCGAGGCAGCGTGGAGGTCACAGCAGCTTTATTGAGGGCCGCAGGGCTGCCCCCCCGCCCCATCGCAGAGGTTTTCACCCCATTCCTCTGCGCCGTGGTGGTCAGGAGGCGGAATCTCCCATCCCTCTCGATGGGTAGCGAGGTGGTGGCAGCCATGGTTTGGGTGTCCCAAGGGCTCTGGCAGAGCAACCTCTCAGCGGCACACAGGGAGTGGCTGCAGCCAGGGCTGGCACCAGGCAAGGAGAGCCCTCCGTTGGTGACTGCCCAGCCATGTCCTCGCTGTCTTTGTGCTTGCCTCAGGTCCTGGGCAGGTTCTTGTGCTAGAGGTGTGCGAGCCCTTGACACAGTGGGACATTTGCTTCCTCCAACAGCACAGGGGCTGCAGGAGGGTCAAGGGGTACAAGGAGGCCACGGAAGCCCAGGAGGCAGGGAGAGGGGAAGCCAACTGGTTAGTGGAAGACTAGATGGGAAAATCATCTGAGCATGGCAGTCTGAGGCTCAGGGCCCAGCAGAGCCTTGGGAGGAGCAGAGGGACCAAGGGGGTTGGCCATGGTGTAGGGACCTGCAGCTCAGTCCCGTCTGGCACTTCGCAGCTCTCACTTCTTTCTGTTCATGATCTGGCTGGAAATCCAGTTCATCCCATCCTGGAGGGAAAAGAGATTGTGAGCCCCAAGAGCATGGCAGGCCCCTGGGTCCTCTTCCACCTCTGCAGAGCCTGCAGGCCCCCATCTCTACCTGCACTCCTTCCCCAGACAGGGCTGAGCAGGCCTGGATCTGCCACTCCCGGTCCCGATAGGTGTGGAGGTTCAGCCCTTCTGCGATTTCATCTGCAGGGGCTGCAGTCACCAGGTCCTGCTTGTTGGCAAACACCAGCAGCGGGACCCCCGTGAGGGACTCCTCCTCCGTGAGCTCTGCCAGCTCCTGCCAAGAGAGAACCTTCTCCCAGGGCTGCTGCCCTCACCAGAGCTGCCCAGGGTGGGCTGGATACCTCAGCTCCCAAACCACCTTATCCCCTCTCTCTTATTGTAGCTGTGAGGTCTTGACATTCCAAAGGAGAGACATGCCCCCCTGAAGCTCCATAGACCCAGGGTTCTCTGAGGGCTGAAGTATTCCCAGCACTGAGAGCCCAGGTAAAGGGCAGCTGCAGGAGGCTGCTGCCAGTCCCGTGCTGTCTGGCACATCCACAACGCCGTCTGGTGCTGGAACAGCCAAGGCTGGCACTCAAGAGTCTCACCTTCCCCTCTCAGAGCTTTATTCCCAGGGTTTGTAACTGAATTTGCTACTCCCTAACCTGGTGCTGGGGAGTTGGGACCAGGGCTGGCACCTGAGGGGTCACTCTCACCTGGGGCAAAGTCACCCTTGTGCCAGGTACCCCTCGGGCAGCACACCAGGCTTGGGGGGGAGCTGCTGGGCACAGATCTGCCGTAGAGGGGCTGCCTCTGCCTGCTGGGACTGATCTTGAGCCCTTCCCACAGAGCTCTGGGCACAGCATGGCCCCCACTGCAGCACTGCCCTATGGTTGAAAGCAGCCTCTCTGCCAGCTCCAGCCCTCAAAGAGCTGGTGCCAGACAGATCTCCAAGCGCCAGGACCCCACAGCCAACCCCACCAGATCCTTCATACCTGCCCTGTCTCCTCAAAACGCTTCTGGTCAGCACTGTCAATGACATAAATCTGCCATGGGGACAAAAGGGACAGTCAGAGGCTCCTTCTTGCCCGGCTGCACAGCCCTTCTGTGGGGCCCACACACCACTGCCGGTGCTGTCACACAGAGGGCACATCTCTCCATGCACAGGGCTGTGGGGGACTGCCCCACTCACCAGCAGGTCTGTGCTGCCCAGATACTTCTTCCAGTATGGGCGGATGGAGCGCTGCCCCCCGATATCCCAGACATTCAGCTTCAAACCATGCGAGTGGACACTCTTTATGTTGAAACCCTGAGCAGGGACACAAAGCCTGGCATCACCCAAGGGACAGTTGGGACCTGCACTCCCTCCCCCCCCCCCACTGACCGTGGCCCACAGCAGCACCTACCTGAGTGGGGGTGATGGTGCTGACCTCCTCGGACGCCAGGCGCTTCAGCAGTGTCGTCTTCCCTGCGTTGTCCAGCCCCAGCAGGACGATGCGAAGCTCCTGCTCTGGTGAACCCTTCAGCTTCTGGATGACAGAGAGCAGCCCCTGGGGGCACAGGGAGATGCTGGGGGAGTCCTGTGGGGTGCCGGGTGGCTGCAGAGCACCCTTGTTTTGGAGGGGGAGAACTGGGTGCCCTGTTGGCTATGAGTACCCTGTGTCTGTGGCCTGAGCTCTGCTCCCAAGGTGTCCAGGCTTGGGGTGGCCCCATGGCAAATCCACAGAGCCTCAATTCCTCCCCCTCCAGGTATGCTGTCCCTGCCCCAGCACCTCTGGCAGCTCCTGAGTGTGCTGGGGGAATGTGCTCAGGGGAGAGCCCTGCTCTGCCAGCCCGCCCAGCACTGCAACAGAGTTGGTGCTGCTCACCCACCCTGGAGCAGGTGGGATGTCACCGGACCCCACTAACCTTCTGCACATCACCCATGGTCCAGGAGTCTCTGTGGCCTGCAGCACGCCTGGGGAGCTGCCGGGGGCCTGTCCCCAGGGCCCGCCGGCAGCTGCGTGACTGGCACACTCCCCATCCCCGGGGGAGGAAGAGGATTATGGGCTCCAGAATTAGCTGCTGTTCCTCCATTTACCCACAGCATTAAATAATGCCCTCAGCAAATCCCCCAGCCAGCTGTCGCCCCGCCGTCATCTACCCCCAGGATAAACCAGGTCCCCCCGGGCTGGGGCACTGGGGCACAGGGCGTCCCTCTCCCCACGGGGCCAGGCTCCCACCCCAGGAGGATGCTGTGCCCAGGCACCATGGGTATGGCTGTGCCCTGGGGCACAGGGCTGACACAGCCTCCCACCAGCACCCACAAGCTGCCCCCTCAGAGGGTGGCAGGAGGAAATGCTGAGGCTGGAGCTGCCTGAGGCCACATCACCCACTGCTGCCCGAGGGAAACCACCAGGCCCTGGAGCAGGTCAAGGGCTGGGCTGTTGGCAGCTCGAGGTCAGGGATGGCACAGGACAGGGGTCCAGAGGGACCTTCCCCTGCAGCCCACCCCAGCCCAGGTGGAGTGAAGGGCTTGTGCATTCTCCATTTGCATTAAATACATTAATTAAGCAATGTCTTTGATTCCTGCATGCTGCAGTTTGGTCCTCAGATCAGGTTTCCTAGCAGAGAGGTTGTCCTTGTGGTGAGGACCGTGAGTCACGCACTCTTGGAGAGACATTTTTATTTACAACTCCTGTTGCAAAGCCAAGCCAGACAACACAGCCACACTCCAACAAAGGAAGGGGAGCAGCACAATCACCCCCCATTCCAATGCCACTGTATGCAGTGGTGGGGGATAGAGGGGAACTTTAGAGGCCACTCTCCACTCCCCCCTGCCCAGAGACCTTGCCAGGGCTGTGGCTGCTCATGTCGCTCCACTTTTGTTCCTGCTCACAGTGGGAATGCTTCATTTTTTCCTGCATAGATCTGCACCCAATTTAATGTTAGGGTTCTGCTTTTGATAGGTTAATCACCCACCTTACGTCCCAGTTATTAGCATTTCCCTGAGCGGGTTGCCATGGTGCTCTGCGGTTTATCCTGTGCCGTTAGTTACTGAGATTTCCTAACAAATATCCTAAAATATCCTCCGCTGGTTTGTGGTTGCTGATCAACATGGAACCCTGGCCTTAGGAGATGGGCAAAACTGCTTAGGCATCAGTTTGGTGACTCCAAGCTGCACGTCCACCGCTCTTCTCTGCCAGGTTCTGCTGGCACAGGCAAACACCAGCCCTGGGGCCACCCGCAAACCCCGTGTGAGCAGGGCAAGCAGCACAGGCTGGTGGCAGGGTGTGCTCGATATGTTGATGCCATCCTGCCTCTGAACTCCCCTTCCTTGGGGTGATGTGATGACCAGGAGGAGCTCTCCAGGCTGCGGGGAGGAGTGGTGATGGGGTGGTGACCCCAAGGCAGCACAGACCATTCTGGGAGTGGAGACTGGGATGGAGAAAGGAACAAGGATGCAGATGGGGATAGGATCACAGATGTGGATACAGATGGCGATGGGGGCAAGGGACTGGGATGGGAACAGGATGCAGATGGAGATGGAGACTAGGATGGGGAAGGGAACAAGGATACAGATGGGGATGGAGTCACGAATGTGGATGCAGATGGAGACAGGGATGGGGACTGAGTGGGATGAGGATGAGGATGGGGATTGGGATGAGGATGGGAACAGGGAAGCAGACGGGGATGGGATCACGGATGTGGATGCAGATGGAGACAGGGATGCGGCGGCGCCGCGGCGCCTCCTGTCCCGGCGCTGGAGCCGGTGCCCACCGGGGCGGTGCCGGCGGAGCGGGGCGGGAGGGCGGTCCCGCTCCCCCCGCTGCGGTCTCGGTTCCCATGGCGACACTTCCTGTGGCAGCCGAAAGCGGTAGTGCCGGGAGCGCAGGGCCGGGCCGGGAGAGCAGCGACAGCCGCGCCGCCGGCCGGGGATGCTGCGGGGCCGCGGGCCGCGCCGGTAGCGCGCCGGGCCGAGCCGGGCCGAGCCAGGGATGCAGGGCAAGAGCAAACTCCTGGTGGTCCACAACGGGCGCATGGTGAGTGCCCGGGGCGCCGGTCTCCATCCCCCGGGGCTGCCCCGCCCGGCGGCGCGGTGCGAGGTTCGGTACCGGGCGGGCAGGGCGTCTGTGGGGCTAGGTATCGGCTGGAAAGAGGGTATGCCAGCCCTGGTCCCACCTCCCCAGCACGAGCAGGAAGAGGGATGTATGGGGCCAGGAAATAGGCAGGCAGAAGGGTGTGGGACTGGGTACTGGGCAGGCAGGGGCTGTATCGGGCTGGGTACCAGGCGGGCAGGGGGTGTGGAGTGGATAACGGGCAGGCAGAGCGATGTATGGGACCAAGTAACCGGCAGGCAGGAGAATATGGAAAGCATAGTAGGCAGGCAAGGAATCTCGGTGTGGATACTGTGCAGACAGAGGGATGTATGGGGCCAGGGAACAGGCAGGCAGGAGGGTGTGGGACTGGGTAGCAGGCAGTGCAGGATGGGGCTTGGGTTTTCAAAGCAGGCAGAGATGTAGAGGGGTTTGGGGGCAGGCAGCAGTATGTGGGGCTGGGTAGCAGGCAGGGACATACGGGGCTGGGGTAATGAGCAGCAAGGGTTTATGAAGCTGCAACAGGGCTGTAAGTGGAGATGTGTGGCACTGGGGTAATGGACAAGCAGTGACCCATGGGGATGGGGCACAGGAGTCAGCAGTGCTGTGGTGTTTAGGGCTGGGTGGCACAGGCAGGGCAGAGCTATGTGAGTGTGGGCAGCAAGGATGGATGGCAAGAGCAAGGAGCTGGCAAGATAGGGGTGCATGGGGCTGGGATAAGGGGCATGGCGGTGGCATGTGGCATGGGGTGGCAGGAAAATGCGGGGGTGGGATAGTGCTCCTGGAGTGTGTGGGGCTGGGATGGGGACAGTCAGAGAGTATGCGGGATAGGCTGGGGTGTGTGGGGCTGGCAGGGTGGGGGGCACTGGGCAGGTCAAGGGCACCTACTTCAGTGAGGGCATCACTTCAGTGTGGCCCCAAGGAGGTGATGAGAGATCTCCCTGCTTGTTGTGGGTCCTGGGGCACTCCATCCCTAGAGCTGGTATCTGGGGCAGCCCAGCAGGTACTGCAGGGCACCCTGTCCTGCTGTGTCCTGGGCTTGCAGCATCCAGTCCCTGGTTTTGGGCATCTGCCTTCCAGTAGCTCCAGGCTCCAAGGAAGGAGGGAGCAGGCAGTTTGCCTGCCTAGGGCTGTGGTTGTCCTTCCTTCCCTCCCCTCCTCCCCTCCTCTTCCTGTGCTTCTCTCCTCCCCGGTTGGTTGAGGTGGCAGGGTTACATCTGATACCATCTGCCCTTTCCCAATTGCTGGCCTGGCCCCAGGGCACAGGGAGGTGGTAGAAAAGCTGTGCACCCCTTGCAACCCCCTATCCTTACTCACTGCCTGTGATTTGGGAGCCCTGTGTCCTGCCTCTGCCAGGATCCCATGTCCCTTGCTCCTGGTTTGGACCGGGCTTGCTCTGAAGCTGTTGCCTGCCTGGGCACCTCTCCACCAGGCTGGCAGACTCTCACCTCTCTTCTTTCCACCCCCCAGGGCCCGGCTGTGTCGGATGGAGGTAAGGCTGCTCTTACCCTGGAACGGGAGGCCAGCATCATCTTCAGGGGAGGGGGAAGCGCACAGCCAGCCTGGTGCCAGGTCCTGTGGCAGCACAGGCTATGCCATGGGCGGGTGCATGGCCAGGCCTGCAATGCCAGGACTGTCCATACCCCCCCATCCCTTCTGCATAGCCCTGTTGTTCCTGTCCATCCCTGTGGCTGCTCAGCTGGCACCTTTGGGTGCTGAGGGCTGAGGGGCTTCCAGGGCAAGCCGAACTGGGTACCAGCCATCTCTGGGTTCCCTAAGGGAGTCTGTCTGTCTGTCTGTCTCACTGTGAACTGGGTATCTCAGATGGTCCATTTGAGATGGCCATCTCAGCCCCAGTTACCTGTGCTTTAGACAGGAGAAGGGTGGGGAGCCTGCCAAAGCAGCAGCCTGACACACCTCCATTTCTGTCAGCTTTACCAGGAGAGCACTGCTTCCATACCTTTACCTTCTGTTGCAAATGACCCCTTGCTTCCAGTTGCTCACCAGTCCAACCAGTTCAAAAGCCAGGGTTGCCCCTGGGAAATTCCATCTTTTTGGATACATGGTCACCCTGGGTTTCCCCTAGGGAGGGTTTCCTTAGGATTAGGAGCTGAGGGTGACAATTTCTGTACCCTCCACTTGCTGTGTTTGTCCCTCGTCATGGACAGAGGAATAGAGGAGGTGAGTTCAGGCACCTCTGTCCATCTTCCAAGTTCCCTCTGTGCCGTTGTGTTCTCCATGTCCCTTCCACCCCGGTTTCCCTCCTGGGTGGGTGCCTTCCCCAAGGCTCTCTTCCCCTGGGAGATGAGTCACAGGTGGAGTCACGGTGACACCCCACCGGCGGCGGCGGCGGGGAGGACTGCCAGCACTGGCAGGGAGAGCTGTTGTGCCTGGAGGTGCCAGCTGTGGCATCATGGTGCTCAATCCTCTGAGGATGCTACTGTGATGCTCCTCGTGTTCCCTTCCTGAGGGCTAACCAGCTCCAATCAGGATGGGGTAGATGAACTTGCTGCAGACACAGAAGGCTGCTGGTGCTGGGGAGTGACGCTGGGGGACAGGGAGACAGCCAGGACTGACCCTTTTTCTCTCTCAGAGTTAAATGCCTCCAGGGCCCGTGGCAGCAACCACAGTGTGAATAGCCTGCCAGCACCAGCCACCTGTGGCTCCACACAGGGGTCTGTTGTCAGCTGGGCCGAGTCCTTCGAGACGCTGCTGCAGGACCATGTGGCCGTCACGTACTTCACTGTGAGTGCCACAGCCCAGGGCTTGGTCCCCACTCCCATCCACTGCTGGCCACCAACTGTCCCACAGCCATGGTGCCACCAGGCCAGCAGCTCTCTCTGCCCCACAGGAGTTCCTCAAGAAGGAGTTCAGCGCTGAAAACGTCTACTTCTGGCAGGCATGTGAGCGCTTCCAGCAGATCCCAGCCAGTGACACACAGAAGGTACATTCTCTGTGCAGTCTGGGTCACCCAGCTGCTGGGAGGGACCTGGGCAGAGCTGTCCAGCCTGTCCTGGGGGGCTAAGCAGGTTGGGGGCTCTTGCAGGAGGAATAAACAGATGGATTTGGTGTACATCGGAAAAGCTATAGCTGGGATCATGCCCCCTGGAGCAGGATGTGCTTCCCCAGCCCAGGGTGGCCAGAGGGTGGCCAGTGCTCCTGGAGGGACAGAAGAGATGAAGGGCAGAGCTGGATTGGGGATCATGGGAACAGAGCCAGGCAACCACGGGGGATGGTTCCTCCCTCAGGTTGTACCTCTGCAGAGGGACTGGCGTGTTGTGCCAAGAGCTTGGCTCTGAAGTCCAGCTACTGAGCTGGTCCCAGGAGAAGGTTGATTCCTGAGGGCTCAGGTGACTGCAGGGGTGAGCCAAGGGTGGCAGCAAGGAGGGGATTCTTGGTCTCAGCCTGACCCCCCTGTTCCCCCAGCTGGCCCAGGAGGCACGGCGGATCTACGATGAGTTCCTCTCCAGCCACTCAGTCAGTCCTGTGAACATTGACAAACAGGCCTGGATTGGGGAGGACATGCTGGCCACCCCCTCCCCAGACATGTTTCGCATCCAGCAGCTGCAGGTATGGGCAGCAC
This sequence comes from Chiroxiphia lanceolata, assembly GCF_009829145.1. Lineage (NCBI taxonomy): Eukaryota > Metazoa > Chordata > Aves > Passeriformes > Pipridae > Chiroxiphia > Chiroxiphia lanceolata. Next base: position 10,628,586 of record NC_045651.1, read on the forward strand.
CTGTACTCCACCTGCAGGATTGGGGAGGGCTCCGGGACCATCCCACATATCACCCAGCATCACTGCTTTCACCATGGAGCCGTGCCAGAGGGCAGTGGCCAGAGCAAGGTGTAGGTGGGCAGGGGTCTTAGGCACATGTATCCTCCCTTTCCAGATCTTTAACCTGATGAAGTTTGACAGCTACACACGCTTTGTGAAATCCCCACTCTACCAGGCCTGCCTGCGGGCAGAGAGCCAAGGTCAGCCCCTGCCTGACCTGCGGCCCCACTCCCGCAGCAGCAGCCCCCCTCCTGACCTCAGCAAGGTGAGTGGGGGGGAATGGGGAAGGAGGACATGTCCCTTCAATGCTGGGTCTCTTCCCTGCTGCTCAGACCAAACCCAGCCCCAGGCTGAGGACAAGACAAGCAGTCAGGGGACCAGGGAAAGGCAAGGGGAAACCTTGGATGTCCTCATGCTGAGATGCTGCTCAATTCACCCCAGAAGTCGAAGCTGAAGCCGGGCAAATCCTTGCCACTGGGTGTGGAGACAGCGGGCAGTGGTGCCAACCACAGCCCCCGCCGGTCCTTCAGGAGGGCAGAGCGGCGGGAGCCCTCCTGGGCAGGTAAGTGCTGTGCTGAGCAGGACAGAGGGGCCACACCACCCCTGAAGGGTTCCCACCACTGTCCCTGTGTCTGTCCTAGATGGGGGAGAAGGTGGCAGGAGCGCTATGGTGTGGCGGGAATCCCAGGGCTCACTCAACTCCTCAGCCAGCCTGGACCTGGGCTTCCTCTCCTCGGCCAGCACAGCCACCAGCCCCTGGACAGAGGTGAGTTGTCACTGCACCGACCCCGTGGTATTACAGTGCCACTGGTCAGGCTCATCCTGTCACATCCCTCACTCAGGGCCAACGGAAGAGCCTGGGGGGCAGCGAGGCAGAGCTGCCAGCCAAGCCCATGAAGTACTGCTGTGTGTACCTGCCCGATGGCACGGCCTCGCTGGCCTCTGTCCGGCCTGGCCACTCCATCCGCGACATGCTGGCAGGGATATGTGAGAAGCGTGGCTTCAACCTCCCTGACATCAAGGTCTACCTGGTGGGGAATGAGCAGGTAAGGCAGGCAGCAGGGAGTAGGACCCCTGCCAGGCAGACCATCCCCATGCTGGGACCATGTGCCACTCTACTGGCTCTCTCTTGATGGTTTGGCTCTTGCAGAAAGCGCTGGTGCTGGATCAGGAGTGCTCCGTGTTGGCAGACCAGGAGGTGAAGCTGGAGAACAGGATAAGCTTTGAGTGAGTGAGAGTTTCAGTGCTGATGCTCTTGCTCACATGGGTCCAGTCCACATCATGTGTGGCCACCTATGGTGCCCCACACCCAGTCCCCCGTGCAGTCCTGAATGCTCCAGCCCTGCCCCGGCCTGTCACAGCCTTTTCTCCCCCTCTTTAGCCTGGAAATCTCCTCCCTCAATAAGACCATCCGCATCACAGCGAAGTCAACCAAGCGCATCCGGGAAGCGCTGCAGCCCGTGCTGGGGAAGTACGGTGTGAGGATGGAGCAGGCGCTGCTGCGGCGGGTGAGGCTCGGGGGACACGGCCCCAGCCCCTTTGGTGGGGGGAGCCACAGGTCTGGGGCTTGGGAGAAGGGCTTCTGCCTGTGACTAGGTGGTGGGGAGCAGCGGTCTGTGCTGGGGGCAGCCTGTGGGCTCATAGAATCCCCATTTTTGGGACGGGCCATGGCATCCCACTGTGGGCTGGGAGGGACCGGTGGTGTGGTGCCCCGTGAGCCAGCGGGCTCTGGCCAGGGAGCTCACAGGTCTTCAGCCTGGCTGCCTTTGCCGTGCCACAGTGAGTGTGACGCCGGCTGGCTGTTCCTTTTGCAGCAAGGTGAGCTGGCTGCCCTGGACCTGGAGAAGCTGGTCAGCACGGTGTCTGCTCAGAAACTCGTCCTGGAAACGCCAGCAGGTAAAATGTCCTCCCTCCCAAACCATGTCCCCTCAAGCCATGCCACCCTGAAGAGTGCTCACAGGGCTAGGCTGCTTTCTGGTGGCCGTGGCTCCTGCTCCCTGGGATGGGCTCCATCCTGTCACTGGCCAGGCCAGGACCAGGATGCTGGGATGGGGTGCTGAGCATCACTTCCCTTGCAGACGTGCGAGTGATGGAGAGCGCAGAGGCTGCAGCTGCCCCTTCTCCACTCCGAAGTGAGGTGAGCTTAAGATCCCACCAACCCTGGTCCAGAGATGCCCACACAGCTGCTGCCGTGGTCCATGGGGAAGGTGGGCCCTGGCACATGCTGCGGGGCTGGGCAGCAGGTGCTGAGGTGGGAGCCAGGCTGTGGGAAGGCAATTGGAATGTGAGATGGGGGGAGTGCCACCTCCTTGCCCCATGGCTGAGAGCTGGGCTGCTCATGGCAGGAGGGAAGCCCAACAGGAGCAGAGCCTGACACGCGGTGGGAGATGCCCTCCTCCTTCTCCCGGCCACGGTCTTCAGCCACCATGAACCTCAACCGCCGCACGTATGACCTGGAAGGTGAGTCCTGGCATGTCTGAAACCTGAGGGGCTGGGGCAAAACACAGGGTGAGGGATGCAGGGCTCCTGGTGTGCTGGGGATGGGTGCAGGGTCCCATGGGTGCTGGCATGGAGCAGGCAAAAGGTGCAGGTGCTGTGCCTGGGACATGTTCAGGGTCATATCAGGTGGAGAGGGCAGCCGAGGTGTTAGGACAAACCCCCAGTGCTGGGCTCAGGTGCATGACCTGCATTTCCTCAGGGCTGGTGGAGCTACTGAACCGTGCCCAGAGCTGCCGGGCCAACGACCAGCGTGGGCTGCTCTCCAAGGAGGACCTGGTCCTGCCTGACTTCCTCCAGCTGCCCGTGCAGGATGACAGTGCCTGTGAAGGGTCGAATCAACCCTGTGCTGCCCACCCAGGCTCTGAGGGAAGCAGCCATCCACAGCCTGCAGAGCCTGCACTGGCTCAGCCTTCATTCGACCACAAGTTCTGATGAGTCCTGCTGCACATCCCCACCTGATGTGTGGTACCCCCAAGCCATGCCAGGGTTCAACATGGGGTCTGACCAGCCCCTGCCCTGCACCGCCGACACTGCCTGGACCACAGATTCATCCACGTCCTGTCCCAAACTGTCGTGTCGTGTCGCTGTGAGTGGCTGAGCAGCTGCCATGCCCCTCCATGGGGTCGCATCCTGGTGCACGTCAAGGGAGTCCTGTACATAGTTTGAATCCCTGTTGCAAAGCACTTTGCAACATCTTGTGCATGCCTGGCACTATCCTGCCCAGTGCCTCTGCCTGTGGCAGAGCTGCCTGCCCAGCATATCCTGCCTGTGCCGGGCTGCCACAGCCCCACTCACCATTTGGGTGGGGAAAGCACCCTTCCAGCTGAAGGGTGTGTAGGATAGAGAGGGCGAGTGGGGTTTCAAGGCAGGCTCCAGCCCTGAACTCTGGTTCAGAGGCAGGCAGGGTCAGGATGACATATACCTGGAGCTGAGAGTCAGATCCAGTCCCTGGTCCTGTGGAAACAGGGCTGTCCCATTCATGCGTGGATCCACCCTTCTGGGGGAGGGTGAGCATGGCCCTGCCAGCCTGTGCCCTGGGCAGGTCGATACTGTCTGCATTGCCTGAGTGTGGCCTGATCCTGCCACAGTAGCTCTGCTGTGGAGGAGGGCACATGGTTCCTGCCCTGGGCAGACAGAGGCAGAGCCAGAAGGTTGTGCCAAAAAAGCCTCGCTCCTCCCCGCCAGAGACCCTATGTGGGTGGCTGCTGAAGCAACTTACAAGAGCAAATCCCCTTAGACCCCCTGCCCCATCCCAGCTGGGGCTGAGGGTGCTCAGCCTCAGGGACAGGTCTGCCTGGTGCCTGAGGAATGCAGCACCCCTGGGTGCTGAGCACCTCAGCCTGGTATGCAGGTGACCAGCATGTGTCCATCCTGTCATTCTTGCCAACAGCTCTGCTGGGCTGTAGCTTTGAGCCCGGCTCTGGCAGTCCTGCAGGTCCCCATGCCCAGCAGCCTGGTGTCCCCAGTGATCTCAGACATGGTCTGCAATAGAGACAACCCCCCAACAGCAGCCAGGAGATCCCCCCAGCATCTGTGTGTGCCAGGGCCCTTCCTGGCTGTGCCTTCGGTAACCGCTCCATCACCACTGTCTGGCCAGAGGCAGAGGGGTGGCCCAGGGCTCCCAGGCTTGCCCAGGGATGGGGGCAAGGCCACCCAGCCCCATGGTGCCACAGCCAGCTGTGGTCCCACAGCCCCAGTCAGAGCCCCCCTGTGTCCCCATGGTGCTGCTTACTTCTGTCTGTGGTGTGAAACCGGGGGAAATAAAGAGCATTGCCTGGATGTGCATTCCTGTCCTTCCTCTGTGGCTAAGGCCAGATGATGCTTTTCCCAGCAGCAATGTCCCTCTAACCTTCCTGTACCCCACAGAACCCTCTTGGGACCAGAGCAGAGCTTGAGCCAGCCCTCAACTTCAGTGCCACCTAGATTGGCAGCAAGGGGCAATGCCAGGAGCTTGTTTTCCCAGCACTGCTGACGGAGTAGGGGAAGCTGTAGGGCCGGCACGACCAAGGACTTCAGCCTCAACCCTGTCAATAAGTGACAGCCAGAGCTGCCAGGGCCTCACCAGGTTAATGATTGTGGGGGCAGCTGGCCAAGAGCCCCCGGGTATGGGGCAAGTGCGGACACCAGCCTCCTGCCCACTGGCTGCACCCCCTGGGCAGAAGGGTCCCCAGGCCCTGAAGAGGCAGGACATGTCCCCTGCTGTGGCTCTTCCTGGGCATTCAGCTCCATCAGTCTGTGACTCAGTGGAGGAGGCTCAGTGATGCTCCAGGAATGGCAGGAATGTCCCCAGCCTGTCCCTGAGTGCCCTGGAGTACTCAAGGAGTCTTCCCTTGCTGCTTTCATACAATTGCCCCTGGCTCATCCATGGTGATGGGTCCTGGGAGTGCCTGATCCTGGGGAAATGGGATGTGGCAGCCATGCGGTCTCTCTGTGCCTACTGCCACAGGCACTGGGGCTGGAGGGGCATTTGTCCCCTGTCTCTCCTGCAGACAGATGTGGACATGAGCCAGCTGGGTGTCCTGTGGGTGGATGGAAACTTGGCTGGAGGTGCATAAGCAGCAGGTAATCATAAACAGCATCGAGGAGGTGGTGAGGGCAGTGGTGGTCTCGCTCCGCTCCTGCCCACCCTGGCATCAGACATGCCAGGAAGATGCTCTGCCCTGGCAGCGCTGCTGGGCTGAGCCGGGCTGCGTGCCACCATCACACCAGTGACAGGACACAGGGATCGTTCTGGTGTTGACGTCACCCACCACCAGTGCCCTGGGGGTGAGGACGTCCTGCGCTGGGCTGATGCTCCGGTGGCTCTGAGGATGGTGGATGCATGCTGGGCTCAACTCTGGTTTGGGATGCCCTGGCAGCACTAGTACCAAGCCCTTCTCCTCCTCCTGCTCTCATGCAGTGGATGAAGCACCCGGCACCGAAAGATGGAGAGCTGAGGGTGCTCCGGCATCACCTCTCGGGCACTGGGCTCCAGTACTGCCCCAGGTTTGCTCCTCACTGCAGCAGCTGCCACTTGCCCAGGCTTCGGGCAGGCGAGGCGAGGAGTGCCGGGTACCCCAGGGCCGCGTGCCCCATCCTGCTCCAGGGCCGCAGCAGACGTGAGATGCGGACAGGTTACCCATTAACTACAGGAATTTCTGGGGAGGAGGTGAGCATCGAGCGGAGGCGAGGGGCAACACGGGGCTCCTTAGACTTTGCTCTTGGCGTGTGTATAAAGGGCCGTGGTGCCCCACGGGCCACTTCGCTGGAGGGACGCGTGGATGCGGCATGTGGACACGGCTCTGCCCTGAGTGCCCAACCAGCCTCAGGTGAGCTGGGCCCTGGGCAGGAGGAGTCCCCTTCCCGCATCCCCTGGGAGATCGCTGGGGTGGTACAGCAGTGGCTGGTGGCCCAGGGGACCATCGAGTGATGGAATGGTGCTCCTCAGTGGTACCAGTACTTCAGGGATTCGGGGGAATGTGGCAGTCAGTGTAGCACAGCCACGGTGACGCGCGGCCACCTCTGCTCAGCCTCAACAGGAGTGATGCTGCCCTACCGGAGGGAGAGCCCAGTCCTGCCCCACTGCCCAGTGCGGGGAGGAAGGGTGGTTCATGGGCCCCAGTTTGCCTACTGCCCCAGCCCTCAAGGTAGGTGCCTCCAGCCTTCCTCCTCCTCTTCCTCACCTCACCAGGCTCAGCTCTGCTTCTGGCCAGATCCTGGCCCAGGCGGTGCTGGGCTCTTCTCTGCAGGGGGGTCACCACAAGGACGGGGCTGTAATGTGGGTGACCCCTCTTCCCAGCTCTGCATCGGCTGCCGGGTGCCCACACCTACCCCTTCACTGTTGGTCCTGTGTCCTGCCCTGACCATGGCTTCCCCTGCCCCGGCTCCCCAGGGCGCCTGCGCGAGGGCAGGGAGCGCTACGAGCTGGATGTGCTGCCCTGGCAGGGGCCCCGGCTGGGCTTGGACGAGCTGCAGAAGCCAGGTGAGACCCTGTGAGTGGTGGGCATAGAGCACCTGGGTTGGGGAACACTCCAGAGACCTGCTGGAGACACCCAGGGGAGCTTGGAGTGCCAGGAGTGTGGGGTGCAGGATAGGGAGAGGAGTGTGGGGCAACACTCAGCTCTCTGAGGTGACGTAGGAAGAGCTGAGGGACAATGGAAGCAATTGGCACAAGGCATTCCAGGGTGAGAGGAGATGGAGGGGACCCAGGGAGTGGTGGCATAGCTGGGGACGAGCCCTGTGCTGCCGGGGGCCAGGAGGATGGTGTAGGGCTGTGGGAGCCCAGGGAGCCAGGGCCATGCCACAGCAGGAATTTAACATTCTCTCTTGTCTTGCACAGAGCTCGGGTGCTGGGCCAGGGTCCAGTCCATCTGTGTCTCCCTTCTCAAGGTGCCCCTGATGTTTGGCTTCTTGTACCTCTTTGTGTGCTCCCTGGACGTGCTCAGCTCTGCCTTCCAGTTGGCTGGAGGTAGTAAGGTGGCAGGGACTCCTTGGAGTCTGGTGGCACCTGCAGTGCCAGCAGACTGCTGCTCACATTCTTTTGCAGGCAAGGTGGCAGGGGACATCTTCAAGGACAATGCCATCCTCTCCAACCCTGTGGCTGGGCTGGTGGTGGGCATCCTGGTAACTGTGCTGGTGCAGAGCTCCTCCACCTCCACCTCCATCATTGTCAGCATGGTCTCCTCAGGGTGTGAGTGTGCCACGAGGTTCCTGGGGACCTGAGGCTGGGGGACAGGGTGGCTGGATGGGGTAACCCTGAGCAGAGCCATGCGAGGCACAGGGTCTCTCTGTCCCCAGTGCTGGAGGTGCGCTCTGCCATCCCCATCATCATGGGCTCCAACATTGGCACCTCCGTCACCAACACCATCGTGGCCCTCATGCAGGCTGGTGACCGCAGTGAGTTCAAACGGTGAGGGCTGCTTGGGTCAGAGGACACCTGGGGGGCTGGGGGCTCCTCCCCACAGCCATCCCATGCCAATGGGCTCCTCCACTCCGACAGAGCCTTTGCCGGTGCCACGGTGCACGACTGCTTCAACTGGCTGTCAGTGCTGGTCCTGCTGCCACTGGAGGTGGTGAGTGGGTACCTGCACCACGTCACCCGCCTGGTTGTGGCCACCTTCAACATCCGCAGCGGGAAGGATGCCCCTGACCTGCTGAAGATCATCACAGAGCCCTTCACCAAGCTCATCATCCAGGTCTCCTCAGCTGTTGTGTTCACCAGCGTGGTGTCCCCAGGCTGGTAGCGGTCCCCCAGCACTGGTGTCCCTTTGGCAGTGGTTGTATCCAAGTGTCCCCAGGCTGGCAGTGGCGTTCCGATCCCAGTGAAGATGTCCCCAGGCTCTGAGTGCTGTTAGCCCCCAAGAGCCTTCACCAATGTCTATTGTTGCAGCTGGACAAGTCGGTGATCACTGGCATCGCAACAGGGGACGAGAGCTTGCGCAACCGGAGCCTCATCCGTGTCTGGTGCGGCCCTACATCCCCACAGGTGAGGGGTCCGTGGCCCTGCTGGGGCCACCAAATAATCCCATGGAGGAGGGGTGGGGAGGGGCTGGCTGAGGACACTGTGGAGCCAGCTGCAGCACACCCTCTCCCTGCAGATGGCTGCTGTGGGGCTTGGGCCCCCCCCGAACTGCACGGCCCCTGGGCACTGCAGCACTAAAGGCATCGAGATCCTCCACAATGTCACCAGGCAGAAGTGTGAGTGGGTGCGGGAAGCTTGGGCAGGGCTGGGGCGCAGGACATGGGGCTGGGGAGGTGCAGGCAGGGCTGGGGGGCTGTACGTGGGATGGAGCAGTGCATCCATGATGTGGGGCAGGGCTGGGAGATGTTGGGGCTGGGGTCCAGGTGTGGGGCTGTCTGAGGGGCAGGTTTGTGAGCGGGGCCGGGCCAGCCCCAGCCCCTTGCCCAGCCATGCTGTGGGGCAGGCGAGCATCTCTTCACTGACACACCACTGCCCGACCTGGCCGTGGGGCTGGTGCTGCTGGCCGGGTCTCTCGTCGTGCTCTGCACCTGCCTCATCCTCCTCGTCAAACTCCTCAACTCCCTGCTCAAGGGGCAGGTGGCCAAAGCCATCCAGAAGGTCATCAACACTGGTGAGTAGGACAGGGACCATTTGCCACACGGCCACTCATCCCCATTCCCACCTGCCATCCTCAGACCTATCCCTGGTTGTCCCTGCCTTCCATCCCTGCCTGTCCCTGATCCCCACTCTGCTTATGGCTGTCATGGCCTCTGAGTGTCCCCTTCCTCTTTCCCCAGCCACTGGGCTGGCTTCATACCCAAGCTTGACCCCATACCTAGAGCGTGGCCCCACAGCCTCTCCCCAGCACCATGTAGGAGCTCTGGGCTGCTCCTAACTGATGTGTCCATGCCCATGTCCATGTTTGTGTCCACACCCGTGCCCATGGCCATGCCGTGGCAGACCTCCCACACCCTCTCAGCTGGCTCACCGGGTACTTCGCCATGGTGGTGGGTGCTGGGATGACCTTCGTGGTGCAAAGCAGCTCTGTCTTCACATCAGCCATCACACCCCTGATTGGTGAGTACCAGCCATGCCTGGTCCCCTGCCAAGTACTGGTCCGTGCTGTGATGGCCTGGGGTTGCTATGGCACTCACAGGGATGGGAGGAGCTGTGCCTCCTTGGGAGAATGTGTGGATGGCTCTGGCAAGGAACAATGGGATGGGATGGGGTGCCTCTCCCACAGGTCTGGGAGTGATCAGCATTGAGCGCGCCTACCCGCTGACCCTGGGCTCCAACATTGGCACCACCACCACCGCCATCCTGGCCGCCCTGGCCAGCCCAGGGGACAAGCTGGCCAGCTCCTTCCAGGTACATGCAGCCTGGGGCCACAGCTGCTCTGGGGGGAAGCCCACGTGCCTAGCCCAACCAGGATGCTATTCCTACAGATTGCTCTTTGCCACTTCTTCTTCAACATCTCTGGCATCCTGCTGTGGTACCCACTGCCCTTCACCCGCCTGCCCATCCGCATGGCCAAGGCGCTGGGCGAGCGCACGGCCAAGTACCGCTGGTTTGCCGTGCTGTACCTCATCATCTGCTTCCTCCTGCTGCCCTCCCTCATCTTCGGCATCTCCATGGCGGGCTGGCGGGCGCTGGTGGGGGTGGGCGCACCCTTCCTCGGCCTCCTCTTCTTCGTGGGGCTGGTGAACGCACTGCAGGCGCACAGCCCTGGCCGTCTGCCAAAATGGCTGCAGACCTGGGACTTCCTCCCTGCCTGGATGCACTCGCTGCAGCCCCTCGACCGGGTCATCACCCAGGCCACCCTCTGCTGCACCGACCGATGCCGCAGCCCTGAGGGCTGGGAGGAGCATGAGGGCCCTCCCAGGGACAAGGCCAGGCTGGGGCTGGACAACCCCGTGCTCTCCTACCCCGAGGAGATGCCCAGCCCCACCATCCGGGTGGGCTCCCCTCGCCCACTCCCACATGGTGCTACCCGGCTGTAGCTGGTACCACACACCTGGGCTGCTGCTCCCGTGGCCGCTGGTTTCTGCCATCCCTGCTCAGCTGGTGTTCAATAAAGGCCGAGTGCCCATGCCCCAGGGTGTGTCTCTGGCTCGTGCATCTGCAAACCCTGTGGAGCCACAGCTGCAGCCACAGGTGACAGACACCCATCATCCTCCCCCTTTTCAATGCACTATCACTGCTCAGCCTGGCCCCAGACAAGTGCCAGTGCTGGGGATATGCCAAACGTGTTGCTGGTGCTGTGGGGCACACGCTGAGGATGCCACAGCTAAACCCTGCACTCTGCAGAGAGCTGCACCGAGGTGTGTCATGGGCAGCTTCTTCCACTGATCTCATCTCCAGAGGGCTGAGTTGGCAGAGTCCATGGTGGCCCACTGTGTGCCACAGCAGCATGTCACTGAGCGAGGTACAGCAAGGGGCAGCCAGCAAGGTGCTGGGGTGCTGCAGTGCTGCTGGGCTGGGGATCAGCAGGATGTCAACCCAGCATAGCCAGGCAGTGCCCCTGGCCCACCAGGCACCCTGGCACCCATGGCAGGAGCCCTCCTGCCACGGTGACCCTGGAGGGAGCCCTTTAAGCGTTGGCAATAACAACTTCTCCCATTGCCCACGGATGTTTGGGCTCCTGCCAGTGATATCAGCCCATGCTTCCCTCCCTCCCTCCCTCCCTCCTTCCCGCCCGCCCTCCTCCCATACTGGGACTAGCAGAGCCAGCAGCACTGCTGTGGGAGCCTCTCTGTGTTGCCGGCACTGCAGCCATCCCACATGCCCAGCCGGGCGACCACTGGGCCAGAACAACCTCTGCCTTGCCACCAGACCGGGTCAGTGCAGGAGCTGTGGCAGCCGGGACACTCCCCTGGGGACACAACAATGCTGGGACTGCGCCCACATCCGCCGTGGGGCCGGTGAGTGGGCTGGGGGGACACCCCATGAGGCTTTGTCTGCCTGAAGGGTCAGGCCAGCATGGAGCCAGCCAACGCCCTTTCCAACACCTCCAGTAATGGCAGTGACACCAGCAGCAGCGCCCCACACTCGCCTGCAGCCACAGGGCTCATTCTGCTGGCCGCCCTGGCCGTCCTGTTGGCCACGTTGGTGGGCAATGCGCTGGTGGTGGTGGCCATCTCCACCAGCCGGGCTCTGCGGGCGCCACAGAACCTCTTCCTAGTGTCCCTGGCTTTGGCAGACATCCTGGTGGCTGTCCTCGTCCTGCCCTTCTCGCTGGCCAACGAGGTGATGGGCTACTGGTACTTCGGCGGGCTGTGGTGCAGCCTGTACCTGGCGCTGGACGTGCTGCTCTGCACCGCATCCATCGGGCACCTCTGCGCCATCAGCCTCGACCGCTACTGGGCCGTCACACGGGCGGCGCGGCTCAACCTGCGCCGCAGCCCGCGGCGGGTGAAGGGGATGATCGGGGCAGTCTGGGCATCGGCGGCCCTGGTGGCCCTGCCACCGCTCCTGCGGCCACGGCCAGGGGGCCGGGAGTGCCAGCTGAGCCAGGAGACCTGGTACGTGCTGGCCTCCTGCACCGCCTCCTTCTTTGTCCCCTGCCTCGTCATGGTTGCCGTCTATTGCCGCATCTACCGCCTGACTGCCCAGCGCACGGCCACCCTCCTCGCCACCCGCTCCCCGTGCCCTGCCAGCAATGGAAAGGTGTCAGGAAAGGTGTCAGGTGTTGGGATGCCAGGATGGCGGTGCCGGAGCCAGAACCAGAGCGTGTTGCTCTGCCGGCGGCGGCTGGTGCGGGCGCGGGAGCGGCGCTTCACCATCGTGCTGGCCGTGGTGATGGGGGCCTTCGTGCTGTGTTGGTTCCCCTTCTTCTTCACCTATAGCCTGGGGGCTGTCTGTGGGGAGGGCTGCCATGTCTCCAAGCCCCTCTTCAACTTCTTCTTCTGGATTGGCTACTGCAACAGCAGCCTCAACCCCCTCATCTACACCCTCTTCAACCGGGACTTCCGTGCCGCCTTCCGCCGGCTCCTCACCATCCCACGCCAGCCCCGCACCTGAGGACCTGCTGGGACACCGGGGAGGTGGCCCCAGCCTCACTAACTGTTGGCAGCACCCGGCTTCAGCACAAATTCTGGGCAGCAGTGCCAGTGTGCAGGTTGAGGTGGTTCTGGAGATGCAGAATTGAATAAAACGAGACCAAAGCCTGTGCCCAGGGCTGGTGTCTGCCTGTCGGGAGCCCAGCAAATGGCACCCATTGTCACCTGGGTCATCCCACCTGTACCCCCGGCAGCACTGGTGTTGACAACTCGCTGTGGCAGCTCTGGTGAGTACCAGCCCTCCCCACGGCCAGGCATGTCCCCCAGCATCCTCTTGAGCAGGAGATGGGCCCCACAGCTGCTGCAGAGGGATAAAACTCTCCATGTGGCAGTGTGACCAGCACTGAGCTGAACTGCCCGTGCCACCACAGCAGCCCAGTCTGAGCCCTGTGCCTCTCTGCCAAGGCTGTGCCCCCTGGGGACATTCCAGCTGTGCCATGTAATGGGGGCTCTGTGGGGACACACACGTACCCATGGTGGGGTACAAGGGGTGTGGGTCCGGAGTGGGACACCACACATCCTACTCAGCAGCTTCACTGGGATCTTGCTGCAGGAGAGAAAGGAGGAATGATATCTCAGTGCCGGAAAGGCCAACCTCCCTTGGGAGAGCGTGGGAGATGGGATCACACGGGAACAGGCTCCAGCACAGCCTGACGTGCAAGAGGCCACGAAGGCAGCTGTGGGGCGAAGACCCAGGGACAACTACACTCCCCCAGGGGCAAAAGCCACCCCACACCCGCCTTGCCTGGCTCCTTGCTCCACTCTGCACAGACACCCAGGGGTCAGGGGCTGCTCCACTTCTTCAGCTTTGCTGCTCAAAATAGAAAATCTCAAAACATTGGACTTGAACTCAGCTAAAAACAGCCGCTGGCGCCTGGGAGCTGGAGCCAAAGGAACACTGGCCCCCACCAACCCCCACTGGCCCCCACTGGGGTGAGCACAGCTTCGTTGTGGAACCCATGGGGGCCGAGCGGGATGGGGGTCCTGGCTGCAGTGAGGATCCCTGAGCCATTCCCTATGCCTGCCGGCCCCATGTGTGGAGGCTCATGGTGTGAGCTTTGGAGCCAGCAGAGGTTCCCAGTGGAATTGGGCCGGGATGGGGCCCGGCGCTGACCCCCAGAGGCAGCTGGAGCTGAACTGGCACTGCCTGCGGAAGGAGCTGCCCTATCGCTGCCGCCCGGCTTCCCCTCCCGTGGCTGCCTTTTCACAATTAAACAGCACTTTGCTTCTAAAAATATCCAGGAGATGAGGGTGACTGGAGGGGACCTGGCCAGCCTGGCTCTCAGAGGGGCACCAGCCCTGTGGACAGCACCCCGGGGCCTCACAGTGGCCTGGCCATGCACCCTGTATGGGATACCAGGCACTGTCCCTCCTCCTGGGCATGAGCACATGGCTCTGGGATGCCGCAGGGCAGGAGAGGCCAGGGACCAGCTGGAGTGGGGGCACTCAGGGACCTCCCTGCTTGGGCAAGGCCTTGCCTGCACATTAGGGCAACATGCAAGCCACTGAAGGGAGCTTCAGGCTGATGTGCAGAACATCAGCTCTTGAGAGCTGGATGGGGTGTGGAAGCACCTGGCCTACCTCTTACCCTCCAGGTGCTACTTGGGGTGTTGAGGAAGAGCTCCCTCACCAAGTATCTCCTGCTGTATCCTCATTCAGCACATCATCCCCTCCGCAGAGGGTTGAGCAGATAGCTCTGCCTCTCTGCAGCAGATATTTCCATTCAAGCTTGTAAAGTCTGTTTCATCTGCCACAGCATGACAAGCTGTGCTTGTGAGCTGTTGTGACCCCAGTACCACCAGGAAAGCAGCTCCCCTCCAAGTCCTGATTGCTGGTGCCCAACTGCAGCACCTGTGCCTGGAATTCCATCCTGCGTTTTCAGGCTGTTTCTTCAATTTCCAAAGATTATTTTGAATTACTCCCCAGACAAGCTTGGGTTCAGAGCCCTCTTGAGCCGTGTCCCTTCCACAGACATAAAAAGCAGAGTGCCAGTTCCACTGCCTGGGCTGCTGCTTGCACTTTTGGGGACATCAGGATGCCCTGGACGCTGGTGTTGCTCTGGCAGTGCCCTTTGGCCCATGACTCCTGTTGGTGGCGGTGCTGCAAAACATCATCTGGGAGGAAACAGAAAATAGCAACCCAAGGGTTAATCGTGGAAAGGGATGGAAACAAAGTCATTCCTTTTGAAGTTCAAAATAAGCATGTGCCACTTTGAGAGGAAAGCAGCTCTAAAAGAGGAAAGCTCACAGCATGAGCTCATCCCTCCAGGCAGAGTGACAGGGAGATCACCTCCAAGGTGTGGCAGGACAAAGCATCCTCCTCCTCCTCCTCCTCATAATCACTGCAGGTTTATAACCAGAAGATGTGATGGCTGATTTTCAGTGGATACTGAAAGAGACCACAGGCAGTACCAGCTGCATGGACAATGAGTGCTTGGTGTAATTTGTGTTATTATCTACCTTGCTATAGCCTGAGGACAGAATCCCTTTGCTCCTGCTCGGGCATCAGAGCCTGGGGGCCCGGGCTGCCATTGACAGAGATCATGGAGGGACCTGCCCATCACTGTGTTCTCCTCTACGCCCTCACCACCTCCAACCTCGCAGCTACAGCAGCTACGGCAGCCCTGCTGCCACCAGCTGCTGGGAGGGCAGGAAGGAGACATCACCCGTGGGCTGGAGCAAGAGACAGGGGCTGTGGGAAGGCAGAGGTGACGTCCTCACTTGGAAGCCAGAAGGAGTACAAAGCAGGGCAGACACCACTCGGTTAAGAGGATTAACGAGGCGTTTTACACCCAGGAGAGGCAGAGAGGTGGGCAGGTCACCTGCAAGGCTGATAGATCATGGAGGGCTGCTCGAGTACGAGCCAGCTCTGCAGGGAAACCAAGGGCTTGCTTGCAGGGGATCAGGGGGGAAGAGGTTTCCACACCGCAGCTTCTCTTCAGACGGGGTCACGCTGCTGCTCATTAAAACACCAGTAAAAAAAAAATTGCTTTTGGAGCAAACCACGGGTGGGAAGAAGCCGATGGGAGCTCAATCACCAGAACGGGCTCGCTCCCAGCAAATAGAGGCTTCACTGGGGGTGACGAAAACCCAAACCTCCACGGCAGCAGTGACCAGGGAGACCGGGCGCAACACCGCAGCTCAGGTCACCCACCCCCTGACACCGGGGTTAACCAACACCGGACACACGCTCGGACTTTATTGAAGCAAATCGCCCGTCTACGAAGAGCGGGGAGGCTCCCCTAAACACGTAACTGGTTCTGTGAGGAGGGCACAGGACATCGCAGAGACTCTTGTGAGCACCAGCAACAGGTCGCTCCCTTGCGGCGGACGGGGGGCACTAGGACCTGGGAGAGCCCCAGCGCTCGTCATATAGAGACTCTCGGCCCCGCCCCACCGAACACCCTATCACGACCCACTCTGCAGTTGAATGGCAGCTCATTCACCAATCAGATGCAGCAAGAGGCGGGTCTCTCCTCTTGGCCGGTGCCATTGCCGCTCGCCCAATGCGCTCCCGGCTCTCCCTGAGTGACACCTCGTTCTCCAATCAGTGCCCGTCTCCGCTTCCCGGCAGCGTTCCGCCAATGGCCGCGCGCTCCCCTGGCCCCGCCCCGCCCTCCTGTACCCCTCGGGGCCAACTGGAGGGCGGCGCGGGAGGAGCGTGGCCAGGGATTGGTGGGCCTTGCGCGAGGGGCGGGGCCGGCGGCGGCGGGCTGGGGGCGGCGGGCGCGGGCCGAGCGCGGGCAGCGGGGCCGGACCCTGGGCCGGAGCCGCCGCCGGGCCCATGGAGCTGGAGAACATCGTCGCCAACACCGTCCTGCTCAAGGCCCGCGAAGGTGAGCGCCGGCGATGTCGGGGGCCGGCGTGGCGGCAGGCCCGGGCTGTGGCCGTGCGGTGCCGCCCCCTCCGGGGATCGGCCCTGGCGGTCCCTCCCGGGACATCGCGGCTTTGGAGGGGAGCGGGGAAGTGCGGCGCGGGCTGGTAACGGAGGTAACGGTCGCCACTGGGCATTCGGCTCCCTCTGTCCGCCGCGGGGGTTGCCCGGCGCCCGGTGCTGAGCCCCTTCCGGGGGTGCTGAGCCACCTCCAGGGGTGCTGAGCTCCCTCCCAGGGGTGCTGAGCCTCCATATAGGGGTGCTGAGCTCCTTCTGGGGTGTTGATCTCCCTCCCAGGGGTGCTGAGCCCCTTTTGGGGTGTTGATCTCCCTCCCAGGGGTGCTGAGCTCCTTCTGGGGTGCTGAGCTCCTTCTGGGGTGCTGAGCTCCCTCCCAGGGTTGCTGAGCTCCTTCTGGGGGTACTGAGGCACCTCCAGAGGTGCTGAGCTCCCTCCCAGGGGTGCTGAACCTCCATCTGGGGGTGCTGAACTCCCTCTCGGGGGTGCTGAACTCCCTCTCGGGGGTGCTGAGCCCCTCCCAGGGGTGCTGAGCCCCTCCCAGGGGTGCTGAGCCCCCATCTGGGGGTACTGAGCTCCCTCTCGGGCTGCCCTGCTGCCTCTCCGTGTTCAAACCTCCCCATCTGCACCCTCGCCATGCCCCTTCCAGGGGCTGCTCCTGCCCCTCTGGCACAGGGGGAGAGGCGGCTTTGAGTGTTGGAGGAGGAAAAAGAAAAAAAAATGTTGATTTCAGGCTTATAAAAGTGCTGCTTCCCACACACAGGCCGGTCCCGAAACTGCGGTGGGGAGCCCCACCCATCCACCACCCTCACACCGGGCCTGGCCCTGGGTCTGCTGGGCTCCCAGAGCTCTCCCACGGCTCCAGGGGTCACGGCTGGATCCCA
Source organism: Chiroxiphia lanceolata (assembly GCF_009829145.1). Lineage (NCBI taxonomy): Eukaryota > Metazoa > Chordata > Aves > Passeriformes > Pipridae > Chiroxiphia > Chiroxiphia lanceolata. The sequence continues at coordinate 10,645,395 of NC_045651.1, forward strand.
GAGCTCCAGCAGCAGGGCTGTCCTGAAGGCACAGGGGAGCTGCGTGGAGGAGCCTCAGGAGGGGATGGGAAGTGTCACACAGGACCCTGGTCCTGTGCAGAGAAGATCTGCCTCAGCCAGGCCTCGAGGAGTTCATTAGATCACGGTGGTGGGGAAGTGCAGTCGCCCCCTGGCCAGACTGAGCCATCCTGGAGCCTGGGAGACCCGCTGAAATCCAGTTAGAGGGCTTTGGAGATTAGATTTGGTGGGAGCAAAGAGCAGCGAAATTAAATTTGCATGGGCAGGAGCATTTCTGAGCTGCTTGAAAACCGGGCTCAGTGTAAGTACTTGTTGCACAGTGATCGTGATGTTCAGGTTTATGGTGGCAAGGTTTGGTTCAAAACCAAACAGCAGCATTTGTGACCTCCACGCACAAGGCCCAGCTCCACACGGAGTGACCTGGAGACTGGCTCCTATTTTACCCTTGAAGAACAGAGTTTGGGCACTGATGCAGCGTGAGATGCCCAATGGTTGCTGTGGTCCCTCTTGGTGCCCCTCTGGTGCCTCTCCCTCAGCAGCAGTGGGCAGTTTGCAGGCAGAAACAACCCCTCGTCACGCTCTGCCCAGCAGTTCCTGGGCTGTGAGAGCTGTAGGTGGCCATGCTGCCTGTCCATGGCCCTCCCACCTGTGGCTGGGTGGCCGTGGTGGCCACTGGGGGCTCTGACAGCCTCCGTAACAGGACACAGACACTTTGCTGGCCAGATCTGACAGCACTGGGTCCTCTGCTCCATCCCAGCCTTTTTGGAGCCTCCTAGTCTGGTGTGGGAGTGCAAGGCTGAGTTGTGACATGCTGGGGGGCTGTTGACAGCCATCTTCAGTTGCTGCCACAGCATGACCATGCCTTACGTTTGGTTTGGCCCAGGGAAGGTTAAAGATCCTTCCCCCTTGTTGCCCTTGCCCTCTACCAGAGGGACAACAGACCAGCTCTCATCCATAACCAAGCCCTGGAGCTCCCTCGTGGTGAGCTCTGGGTGGAGGCAGCCCTTGCCCCATCCCCAGAACGGGGGTGCTGGGAGGTTGGGGTGCAGGAGCCCAGTTCCCTGCTGGGCTGTTGGCCGGGAGGGCGGGGGAGAACTGCGCGTGAAGGGCGCTGGAGCCTCCTTTCAAAGCAAACAACTCAAGGAAATGCAACCTCCGGGTGCTGTGGGGCTCTGCTCTGCCTTTCCTTGAGCTCTCTTGGGGTGAGAGTGGCCTGTCCTCCCCTGCCCTCGTTCCTCTGTCCCCATCCGCTCCATTGTCGCAGGCTGGGGCTGACGAGAAGGTGTCTGTGCCGCTGGTTTCTTCCAGCCCTGCTTACCCTTGAGTCACTTCCTTCCTGAGTTTGTACAATCATGCAGCCCAGCTGCTGGTGCGGGGCAGATGCAGCGCACGGTGTGCCAGGGGCCTGGACCTGGGGCTGGCCCCACTCCAGGCTGGCCAGGATGGCCCCATCCCACCTGCCTGTCCATCCAGGGCCTCCTGCGGCACAGGGAGCTGGATGCCAGGGGACTGTGTCTAGGGTTTGGGGCTGAATTGCTTCTGCAGTGGAGGAAAGTGTTATGAAAGTGTTTCTCAAGAGCTGATAAATTATGTTCAACCCCCTCCACAATTTCAGAAAGCCCGGCCTTCGGCCCAACTCTTGTTGCCCGACCACTTTGGCAGGGTGGTTTAATGTTTTTCCAAAGGGAAGTGGGAAATTGAGTGTGTGTTGGCACTGGGACAAGGGGGAAAGCAATCCCTGGAGCTTGGCTGATCCCAGCAATCAGTATTTCAGTATTTAATGGTTGCTCTGATGTAAATTTTTTGGTTTATCTAGAAACTTTCCCACCCCATCCTACAGCACTGGGTATTTACTCCAGCAACTGAAGCTGGAATAATACCTGGTTCTTGGATCTGGATTTTCTGAGGCTGGCTTATCTCTGGAGAAAGGTGGGAGTGTCCCCACTTCACAGGTGGGAAACTGAAGTGATGAGCCCCAGGCAATCCAGCGAGTTGTCTGGAGCCAGGATTAGAGCAGGAATTCCTGTCTCCCAGCTTCATGTCCTCCCTCTAAGAGCCCCTCCCTGGAGTAAGCAATCAGTCTGGAATGAGTAGGTGGCATGAACATCGTTACTGCAGCAGGAAGAGCTTCACACCAAGCAAGGCATGGCCTGGAGAGGTGATCAGTTATGCAAAGGTGCTGAGGATAGGCCTGGGAGCCAAGAACTCCAGTGCAGGCACAGAGTAACCTGTGGCTGTGGACACTCCTGCCCCTGCTGTGGTTCTCCCATCATGAAAGGTCTTCATGTTGTTGATCAGAGGTTGGTCTGCCCATTTCCTCTGGAATTTTTGGCTCCAACACTCTTGTCCCACTAGGATACGGTGGTACCACTTTGGTCTTATTTTCCTTGCCCAGCCAGAGGAAGGCTCCTTTCCTGGCATGGTGAGGCTGCAGTGGGACACTCTTGCTTCCTAAGTCACGGTGTGATTTTGCGTGTCCCCCAGGCGGTGGAGGAAACCGGAAAGGCAAGAGCAAGAAATGGCGCCAGATGCTGCAGTTCCCCCACATCAGCCTCTGCGAGGATCTCCGGCAAACCCTCGGTGAGACACCGGCACCGGTGGGCGAGTGGATGTGTGGGTGTTGTGCACCCCTGATTGAGACCCAGGAATGTGAGGGACCTGTAACAGGGCAAATCCCAGCCAGGATTGCTTGGAGCTCAGAGCGTAGGGAAGAAATGACAGGTAGGTAAGTCACAGCTGTGTGGTGCTTGCTGGATAGTGCCTGATGATGTACCCACACACGCCCGAGACTGTGATGAGCTTCACTAGAGATACATCACCTCTGTGCAAACAGACTGCTTGGTGCTGCAGAGTTTTGGAGTGTCCCCCTGGGATGCCTTTGCATAAATAACAAAGGTCCTGCTGCCATCCTCTGTTCTTCCTGACTGGATTCAGCTCTGCTCCATAGACCTCAGCTTCTAACACTGGTGTAGCAGCTCTTCTTAGGGAAAACTGGGTTCTTGCTGTGGGTGAGAACTGTAGAACTGGGCAGGGCTTGGCCTATCATTTTCATACTGCACTTTGAACTCTTCATGGTTTTAATGTTGTTTGTGCAGCAGGCTTGGTCCTGAGATCCTGTGAAATTGTTTTGGGGCACGGAGGGTGGGAATGCTCTGCTTCCTGGGAAGAGGAGAGCTTGTTTAAGTTTTTAGTCCAGATTCAGCTGCCAGCTGGAGAGTGGCACAGCGCTGGCCCTGTTTCTGAACGAGTGTCACTGAACTGAGTGGGTTTGGATTCCCAATTCTGCCCTGCCCAGGTTTTCCAGGTCCTGGTAGCCCCAAGGAGAAGGATGCCTCCGTTTGGGGGCACATGGGACTGTAGTACTTGGAGTCACTCAACCTTCCTCATCCACACTGTAACCTCAAGCTCACAGCAGCCCAGTGCAGGCTGTGCACCACCTCCCTCTGCCACACCCCACAGGACCAGACTCACAGCCGGCTGTAGCTGTATGGAGACTCCAACCTTGGATTTGCTGCTGGCTGCCTCTCTGGAGCAAGGTCTGAGAGCTGAATGTGGCTCTCCTTACACCTCCCATCTTGACCATCCAAACCCCACCTGCCTCTTTGACTTGTGTGCACTCAGCAGAGCTTTCCCTGAGCTTTTGTCCATCGTCTGCCTGCAGCCACCCTTTCCGTGCCTGTCATGACGTGCTTTCCAGCACTGAACTTTACTTGTTTGCCAGCAGTGAGTGCTGGTGGTCTCTGTCTCTGATGTCCTGCTGTCTGTGACAGTGACCTTGTGAAGATTTGGGAAGCGAGTCCTTCCTGGCCCCTGGCTGTCACCACCCGTGTCTCAGTTCCCCTTAGAGAGGCACGTGAGAAGTGCTCTGATCCAGGTGGCAGCTGTTTTGCTTGGTTTTCCCATGGGAGAGATGACCCTGTTCCTCATGCTTAGGCACTTTTTGGCTAGGATGTCTTTCTTTTCACCTCACGCCCTGCTAGAAAGGCATTTCTTTCCTATTCCAGAGTCTTGGCAGGACTGTGGGCATGGTGGGCTGGTTGCCCGCTACAGAGTTAAGTTTTTTGTGCCCTGACCACGAGGAGTAACCTCTTGTGAGCCTGGGCAGCAACCAGGGCAGCCGAAAGCTTCTGATCTTGCCGACAGCACACTCTGGTCCTCCCCAGCTGAAGGGAACTCCTTCCCCTGCAGACACAAGGAAACCAGCTGGTGCGGCGGAGCTGGCGAGGCGACCTCCTCCCCCACCACAGCCCGCCCGGCTCTGCGTTGCCCTGCACCCTCAGGAAGCTGCAGCTTCCTCGGGAGAAACTGCTGCACGGGGAGAGGAAGGCTGGGGGTACCCAGCACTGGGATCCTCTGGATGGCTGCACATCTGCACCGCAGGCAGCCCACAGCCATCAGTGGCAGTGGCTGTCACAGAAATGTGTTCTGGCCCACGATCAGACAACGTCTTGTGAGTGGAAGGGGAGGAAGAAAGCAGAGAACTGGAAATGCTCTGGATAGTCAAAAGGGTTTGTACCTGGTCTGCCAGACTTCAGAGAGAGGTGGGAGGAATCCTCAAGCTCTGGAGGGCAGTAGGAGTTGATGTACAAACAAGCGGCTGTCCCATGGAGTGGGGATGTCTGATTGCTGTGTGCTCATCAACAGGACATCTGTGGGGATGGTGCCTTCCATTTTGATGCTGCTGCTTCCATCAGGGCCTTTGGGAATATCAGTGCTTTGTAAGAGTCATCAGAGCAACTCCTGTCCTGGAAGATCTGCCTTGAAATAACCTTGGTTTGTTTCTTGTGTTCCAAGGACAGTTGTGTATCTGGAGTAGTCAGTTGATCTCTATGGAGACAGGAGAAAAGAGCCTCCAGGCAAGCAGGACATACAAAAGTCCCTTGCTAGAAACAAGAGGGGCAGGTTGAACAGAACAACAGGTCAATCCTCTTCCAGGGAAGAGGGTCTTCCATAGGGGAATGTAAAACCTCAGTAACGTCCCTTGTCCCACTTGGTACATTTCACTCTCCTAGGAGTCTCAGGGTGGTGGGACCTGTCAGATCACAATTCCCCCACCACTACCTGGCTGGGGTGATGGGCTGGGACTGCTTCTTTGAGATTTGGCAGTGAGTGGTCTCCTCCACATTTGCAGAGCGGGACTACCACAGCCTGTGTGAGAAGCAGCCCATTGGGAAAATGCTCTTCCGGCAGTTCTGCGAGACACGTCCGGAACTGTCCCGCTGCGTCAAGTTCCTGGATGCTGTGGTAAGAGCAAAACTCTTCACTGGGGGAGGCAGGGATGTTCTTGGCACCCTGGGCATGAGCTGGTTGGCCCTGGATGCTCCAGCAGTTGCCAGGTACTTCTGGGCACATAGGGTTTTCCTGGAGGAAAAACCTGTGTGTTGCTGTTTCTCCAAGAGAGGGCTGGGCCTTTGCTTAGGGAGCTGTTTGATGGAGACCTGTTTTTTGAGGAAAGCATGGGAAGCCTTAGGCAGAGGGTGTTGTGGCTCCACAGCTGTTGCTCAGTAGCAAGGTTGTGTTCCTGGCTGGACCTGCTGCTCACACTATTTGCTTTGTGCAGGCGGGGTACGAAGTGGCTCCGGATGAGAAGCGGAAGGAGTGCGGGCAGGACCTGATTGAAAAGTACTTGAAGCCAAACGTGAGTAAGAGGGTTGTGTTTGCTGCCTGCAAGGGTAGAGCAGTTGGAGAGGCAACAGCTATCATTGCCCATGTCCTGGCACAGCCAACATGCTGAGCCACCCCACCACTTCCCAAGCCACCACACTGCTTTGCCCACTGCCCCTAAAGCAGATGGGCGCCTGTGTGCTGTTCCTATGGGCTTCTTCCTGGCAGGACCCTTGGGCTCTCCTCCCTATATCTAACTCCACCCCTTTGTCTCCAGAGTGAGGACCATGTGCCTGAAGTTCCCTCGCAGCTGGTGGGTGCCTGTTGTGAGAGGCTGGAGCAGGAACCTTCCAAGGAGCTCTTCAAGGAATGCACTAAGTAAGTTGGAGGGCTGGGCCTGCCTGCAGGTCACAGATGGCACAGGGTTGATGCTGCAGCTGTCTCACCTTGTCCTTCATGGTCCCTTCCTCCGGGAGAGGGAGGCCTGGTGCTAAGGCTGGAGCCTGGGGAGTTTTGGGCAAGCAATTTGCAGCACAGCAACAGGAAAGCGAGCGCAAGGAACTTGTGCTTCGAGAGCCACAAGCTGCTGCAGAAACCCATCATTCCTCTCAGCCTGCCATGGGTCTGAGTTGCCATTTGGGAAGACCCTGTTTCAGCATGAGGCAATGCTGTTGCCAGTGTTGTGCCAGGATCTCATAGGCTCCCGTCCAGCAGAGCTGATGGCTGCAGTCCTGTACCAGCTGTCCTCTCCTGCTGGCCGCAGATGTGGCTGTTGTGGTTGAGTTAGACTGGGTGCTGCTGCAGGGGACTAAGGTCACCTCTGTTCCCATGGCAGAAGCACTGGCTGAGGTCCTGGCTCTGGTTGCAAAGCGGAAGCTGTTGGGTAAATCGGGCTTACAGCCTCCACCCCTCCCTGCACAGGAGCTGAGCATGTTGCCTAACTGAGTGCAGGGCTGTGGCAACACCTTTGCTGCAGCCTTCTGGGGAGCGTTAGCTCCGTGTGTGGTAACCAGTGTCATGTCTGAATGCAGAGCCTCCGGGCTGGGCCCTGCCTGCACTTGGCAAACTCTGAAAGGGGAGAGCCCATCTGCTTCTCCTTGATGCATGTCTCCAAGTCTAGACACTGTGTCTAAGGCTCCTCACTCCGCTGCGCAGCCCTGGCACGGCTCTCCGAGGCAGTTAGCTCTCTCCAGCAGGATCCCCTGTGGCCTTTTGTGCTGGATATTCATCTGACAGTGAACAGCTCAGTGCCTGGTGCTGAATGTTGCTACCAGCTGATTACAGCCTATGTGTGCAATTGCCCTGTGAGCAGAGGGGCAATTGCAGAACCCCATTGTCCCCCTTTGTCCCGCAGCCCTGGCTGGTGTCAGAAGGCCACAATTAGCAGTGCCAGCCCAGTCCCAGGGTGCTGTGTTTGTTACAGTGGTACCTCCAACGCGCCTTCCTTTTGCGTCAGGCTGAGCATGGAGGGGGGGCTTTCTGGGCCAGGGCTATGTGGGTGAATTTAGCACCAGGCTGGGTGAGGGGATGCCAAAGTAAACAGGCTTTTGGGGCTGTTCACCTCCTCTTTCCTTGGGCTGCTGGCTTTTTCCATGGCTGTGATCAGTTCTCAGGAACCATGCTGGCTCTGCTCTCTCCTAGGCTTATCCACGACTACCTGAGCGTGGCTCCCTTTGCCGACTACCTCGACAGCTTGTACTTCAACCGCTTCCTACAGTGGAAATGGCTGGAACGGTAACACTCCCTGCTTTGGGAAACTTGCACCCTCCTCACATAGGCTGCCTTAGGGGTCCCTTGGGCTCCTTCCCATGCTGGACCCTGGCAGGAGCCAAGGGCCTGGCCTTTGCTGTCCTTCAGGGACATGTACCGTGAGCAGCCCCAGCCTTGCTTGCCTCACAGGGAAGCAAGGTCTGCTTGAGCAGGGGTTTGGGGTTTGGGGTGAGCCACAGTCTCTCAGACCAGAGTGTGGGGGCAATTTGGGCTTCAGCCCCTGCTCTCTCCCAGCTCCCATCTCACTCTGGTTTCCTTTCCCTCACAGGCAGCCAGTGACCAAAAACACTTTCCGCCAGTACCGTGTGCTGGGTAAGGGCGGTTTTGGCGAGGTGAGTGACCACCATTTCCTTTCCATTCAGGGTACCAGGCAGCCACTTTGCCTGCTGTCAGAGGCAGACCTGGCTTGGCCATCAGGGTGCCATAGGCTGCTCCAGCACCTGCCTGGGTGGGCTGTGGGGGCTCTGTGCTGGGTACTGTTGTGTTCTGGACATTGTGTGACCTGTCAGTTCCCCTCCAAGAGGGGAGGAGCTCACCTCTCACCACGTGTTGGAGGTGTAGGAGGTGTTGTGCAGGATAGGTAGCACGAGCCCTGTGGTGCCTGCTGCTGCCTGAACAGGGTCAGGTCTGCTCCCCATGTCTTGACAGGGGGAACCGCACTCCTGAAAACTGTCACTGTCAGGCCTCCTCCTGTTTCTGGAGTGGCCTTCTGTCTTCCCAGACACCAGGTGTTAGAGGCATCAGAGCTCTGTGCTGCTTTTGTGTGACATCTGGAGCTGTCACTGCTCCCTGTGTCCTCACTTTGAATGGGCTTCTCACTAACCTCAGAGTGAGGGGCAGGGATAGGAACATCTTTGCCTTCCTGTGCCTCTTCTTGAGAGCAGAACCTAGACCCCAACCCTGGAAATGGTAACAGGAGGGTACTGAGTCTTGTCCCTCCTCCAGGTTTGTGCCTGCCAAGTGCGTGCCACAGGGAAGATGTATGCCTGCAAGAAACTGGAGAAGAAACGGATCAAAAAGAGGAAAGGAGAAGCCATGGCCCTGAATGAAAAACAGATCCTGGAAAAAGTGAACAGTAGGTTTGTAGTAAGTACATAGGAATTGCTCTCCCTTTGCTGCAGTAGTTGATTTTTCCTCCAACCGGCTGGCCTGGCACCTCTGTGCTCCTCACCCGGTGTGGAGAGGCAGGAGCAGGCCCTGCCTGGTGGCTGCAGGTCTCTCACAAGACTACAGTCTGGCAGGACCTCCTACTGCCTCCACAACGTGCTATAAATGCTCCCAAAGTCAGCCCCAAACACCTATCTGGCGTGACAGGTGCCTTTGTGACCTCTGAGGCACAAGAAAACAGTGCTGTTTCTCCAGAGAGTGGGGTGGGCAGAAACTCAGCCCTGAGCTGTGTGGTAGAGAGCTCTACCTGGATGCACTGAGGTGTGAACAGCCTGAACCTCCCTTTGCAGAGGGTTCATCAGACACTGCCCTGGCGTTGCTGTTCAGTGCTGCCTGCCCCTGGAGGGGAGCAGCTCTGACTCAGGGAGATAGTGTCCTCCCTGTCTGAGGGACACCAGGGGTGTGCTGGGACTGCTGGGCACTGCCATGTCCTCCCTGGGTTTGCACAGTTCCTCCTCTGCTGGCAAAGGCCCAGTCCTGAGCCTGTGAGTGGCTGCTTGGGTGGCAAAGTACCCATGGGAGTGTGGGCACCTCCTTCCTCCAGCTGTGTCTTCTAACAGCCTTTCTGCCCTGAATTGCAGGTGAGCTTAGCCTATGCATATGAAACTAAAGATGCTCTCTGCCTAGTGCTGACCCTCATGAATGGAGGGGACCTCAAGTTCCATATCTACCACATGGGAGAGGCTGGCTTCGAGGAGCCCCGGGCAGCTTTCTATGCTGCTGAGATCTGCTGTGGCCTCGAGGACTTGCACCAGGAGAGGATAGTGTACAGGTGTGTATTCTCTGGTCCCTGCTGGGAGAGCTTGTAGGGGCTGTAGAAGCAAGAGGGTTTCCTGCTGCTCTTACCAGCCCAGCTGGATCTGTCTGCTCAAGAATATAAGCTCAGGCTTGAAAGCAGCACAGAGCTGAGTGAGAGGAATTGGGAACAGAAAGCTGATCTCGTGGGAGAAGGGGAGAGCTTAGCTTGGTTTCCCTGTGCTGGTAAATGATCGCCAAGAACAGGATGTGATCATGCTGTGAATGCCTCAGGGCAGGCACTGAACTCCCCGAGCAGTATTGACACTAGAACAAAGGAGGGTAGGCTGCCCCAGTGGCTCAAGAGCTGGGCAGGAGGGAGAACAAGCTGATGGACTGTATTGACTGTACTCACTGGGTTGTGTGATGCAGTGTTAGGATAGCATGGCTAAACACTGGCCAGAGAGCCCCTTCTGGTCCTACCCTGTGCCTTGCCCTGGGGCAGGATAAGCAGAGAAGCCTCTGCTCCTTCTCTCTTGCATAGGTTGCCCTGTAGTGAGTTCTGCACCTGCAAAGAGGGAATCATCCTCTGGCTCACTGCTACCTTGCAGAGCAAGGTTGTCATGAACATAACATGAAGGTTGTCATGTGTCACCTCTGCCCAGAAGGGGAGAACTTGCAGGGCCAGCTCTGGGGCAGAAGGTGAGGGGAGGGTTATCTTTGTGCCCGAGGCAGGGGCATTGGATCCCACTGCTGCTTATCTGGGACTTGCTGAAATGTGGCTGTTGCTTATGTCCTTTGCTTTGACAACAGGCTTCTTGCTAATCGAGTCCCTTCCCTCCTAGGGACCTGAAGCCAGAGAACATATTACTGGATGACCATGGTGAGTGCAGGGTCAAGAGAAGCCCTGGGCCTGAGTTCTTTCTTCCTCTGCTTGAACCAGGGTTACCCTGTGTTCTTGGCAGCTTCAAACATTGCTCCCTGACCTTGTCCTGTTAACTTGCCCCTTCCTCTGTGCAGGTCACATCCGTATCTCAGACCTGGGACTAGCTGTGCATGTGCCAGAGGGCCAAACAATCAAGGGCCGGGTGGGGACAGTTGGTTACATGGGTAAGTGACCCTGGTTTAATCCAAAAGTGGCCTCTGACTGCACACAGTCCCTCCCTGCCCTCACACATCCCTGACCCTGCTCCCATATAGCTCCGGAGGTGGTGAAGAACGAGCGCTACACGTTCAGCCCAGACTGGTGGGCTCTGGGCTGCCTGGTGTACGAGATGATCGAGGGACAGTCCCCCTTCCAGCAGCGCAAGAAGAAGATCAAGCGGGAGGAGGTGGAGCGGTTGGTGAAGGAAGTGCAGGAGGAGTACTCGGAGAAGTTCTCGCCCTGCGCCCGCTCCCTCTGCACCATGGTACGAGTGTGTGCATCCCAGTCCTCCTTGTACACAGCAGAACATCCTGGCTGCTCCCTGCAGCAGTGGCAGCCAGGTTCCCTTGTCTCTGATAAGGCAGCACAGGAGGGTCCAGAATGCCTTAATTCCTTGCTCTCCCAGCTGCCTGAGAGGCCTGTGCTGTCCCCCTAGAGACTTACTGCAGGAACCCAGGGCTGCTCCTGCATGGAATGCTCTGCACCCAGGACTCTGGTTTACTTTGTGTTGCAGCTCCTGTGCAAAGACCCTCTGGAGCGCCTGGGGTGCCGAGGAGCTGGGGCCAAGGAAGTGAAAGAACACCCTCTCTTCAAGCACCTCAACTTCAGGAGGCTGGAAGCAGGCATGCTGGACCCTCCCTTCAAGCCAGATGTAAGTGCCTGTCTCTATCCCGACCTTTTCAGTCACTGGTTCTGTCAAGGGAAGTGGGAGCACTGGTATGGCTCACCTGAGCAGATGAGGCCCATCCTTTCCCTCTTGTTTCTGGAACCTGGCAAAAGGGGGTCCAGCATGCTCAGGGCTGCAGGGGGAAGGGGCTTGGGCTTGGCCACGAGCCACAGTTATTGGAGGTGGTGATGTCAAGGTGAAGCCTGGCATTAGAGCAATCTTTGTGCTGTTTAGCCCCAGGCCATCTACTGCAAGGATGTTCTGGACATCGAGCAATTCTCCACAGTGAAAGGAGTGGAGCTGGAGCCCACAGACAATGACTTCTACCAGAAGTTTGCCACAGGAAGTGTACCCATTCCTTGGCAGAATGAGGTAGGTCTTTGCTCCTGCTTGTGCCCACCACAGCCAAGTGCAGGGTCCTGCAAGGTCTGTGCTGTCCCTGCTGCTCTCACACTGTCGGGCCTTTGGTGATGGGCTCCATGTAGCAGTTGCCGCAGCTTTCTTTGCCCTCTTCCAGATGATTGAGACGGAGTGTTTTAAGGAGCTGAACGTCTTTAGCACAGATGGCACAGTGCCCCCAGACCTGGACTGGAAAGGGCAGCCTTCTCCACAGCCCAAAAAAGGGTTACTCCAGCGCTTGTTCAGCAGACAGGTAAGAGTTTGCCCAGTGTTTCCTTCCTCAACCAGTCCCTGAGCAGCACTGAGCCTGCTCCTGCATGTGCCAACCAGGTCTGGCAAGAGAGGGCAGCAGGCAAAGTCTCCCCTAGTTTTGGGTGGCTGGACCTCAGGGCTCTCAGGGGCACTCATGCAAGGCTGCAGGGAGCCAACCCTCACCTGGCTGGCACTCCCCATGCTGGGGGAGTCAAAGGGGCTGGGAAAGAGTGTCCTGGCTAAATGTGCTGGAGTCACACAGGCAGAAGGATGTTGAAGGCATTAAAATAGTAAGCCATCTCTCTTCCTGCATGAATAATAACATCCCTGAACAAGGCATTGCTCTTGGAATGGGCTCCCCAGAGCACTTCTGCCAGATCTTGAGCCAGGCAGAGAGCAGTTCTTTCAAGGGATGAGGAGAACAGAAATGTCTTGCAGCTGCTGTGGGCTTGCTTATCTGCCTGTCTCCTCTTCCTGGAACAGTGTTTGCCTTCTTTCCCAGCCTGGCAAAGCCTCTCAACAGCTGTGTGCAGCTGTGGGACTCCAGCATGGTTGGCTCTGGACCCACTCAGCCACCCGTTGCTGACTCCTGATGCCAAGCTCTGAGTTGTGCTTCACGGTTCAATGGGCTGCCCTAGCCAGAGCCAGCTCTGGAGATACCCGGCCTTTCCCAAGGCAGGAGGACGTGCCAGAGGATGGGCAGCTGCCTGTAGCAGGAGTTGAGCTGTGATTTCCCACGTGTTTTCTCTTTCCAGAGGTGAGCAGTCACTCCTGGCTGCTCTGCTCAGGGAAATACCTGGTGGCCCGTGGACATGGCAAGATCTGGGAGAGAGGAGTGTTGTCCTTCAGTGTCCCCTTCCCCTGGCAGAGCACATTCTGCTTGTTGTTCTAACTGCCCCCTGAGCCACTAATCCCGCTTCCCTGCTCTTGCTGCCTTTGTGGGGAAGGCCTTGCCCTCAGCTTGAGCCAAAGCTGCCCCTGCACTGCAGCTGCTGGGAGCTTTGCTCCAAGGGGGCTGTGGGAAGTTTCCTTCACTCCTCTGTGGATGTCTGGGACACACAGAAAGGTTGAGAAACTGTGAAGGGTTTGGCATTGCCCCATGCTCAGACTCCCATTTCAGCAAAAAGGGCTTCAGCTGCTTCCACAGCTGGCTGAGCCCTGAGCGGGGCTGAGCGCCTGTGCTGGCACTGAGCTGTCTCCGTGGGTGGCTGCAGTCCCCAGAGTCCAGCTTCCTCCCAGCTTCTGAGCTAGCCAGTTGTCTGCTCACCAGTCTGTCTGCCAGGGGCTGAACCCCCAGATGCAGCTGGACTGTTCCTCTGCAGTCTGTGGGATCTCCTCCAGTCTTTGTCTCCATGTAGCTCTCCCACACACAGGTTATGGGGGGCCTGGCCCGTCCCTGCCACAGGGCAGCTGTAGGCTGGGTTGTGTGACTGTGCTCACCCTCTGCTTGCTGTGCTCCTCTCTCCCTCCCTCCCTCCTCCCTCTCCTTGCCCTTTTGACTTCAGGACTGTTGTGGAAACTGCTGCGACAACGAGGAAGAACCCACTCGGCTGTAGAGCACAGCTTGTTCTCCAGCCCCTGGGACCCCCTTGCCTCTCCGAGTGCCCAGCCTGAAGGACATGACTACAGTGGCCCCACAAGGTGGATTTGTTTACAGCTTTACACGTCTGTATTTGAAGACTGTGAGGATGACTCCAAAAGTGGCAGCAGCACATGGCTCAGGCTGAGATGCCTCTGTCCATGGGCAAGCCCTGAGACAAACCCGGACACTTCCAAATGTGCTGCTTGGGATGGTGCTGCTGCCGCTGCCCTCCTGGGCCCAGGGTGGGAGGGAGGGATCATGCCAGTGTGGGCCAAGGCCAGGCTGGAGCAGCTCTGCTGACACATTCCACGGTGCCAAAGTGGCACCGCAGGTTTGATGTATATTTATATATGTCGGTCTGTACATATCACATGTCAGTTTTTAATCTATAGGTGGGGTCCTGCACTGCCCCCACCCTGTCACAGGCACAAATGTCCTCCTATGGGGGGAGTGACAGTCCCAGCTTTGTTCCAGGGAGTCCTGGGCAGAGGCCTTCTGTGCCTTGAGGTGTCTAAAGCATCTTCCCTGGACCTTTCTGGCCGTGCTGAGGCATCCCTGGCTCCAGCGGAGTCCATTGCTCAGCCCCAAGGCACAGGAAAGCACTGTGCCAAAGCGTCTCCCGTTGTGTCCTGGCAGCAGAGTGTCACTGCCTCGTACTCGCTTCCCTGTCTTGCTGGATCCTGCTGCCTACTGCCTCATTTCATACATGCTGCTGGCAAGCTGATCCTAAGCCCCTTTCCAGCCCCTCTCCTGGCACAGCAGGACGCAGCCACTCCTGCAGTACCTGCTGCTGCCGGGTCCAAAGGGTTGGTCTGATCCCTGGCATGCTGCAGGATGGTCCCAGCATGGTTCCACCAGCTCTGGACCTGTGCGTGCCAGGGGTGCTGCCGTCTCAAGGCCCTGCTCGGTGTCAGAGGAGCAGACACATAAGGGACCCTGCTCTCGGGAAGCAAAGCTGTGGTAAAGGGAATGTCCCTTCCTTGGTTCATGTGGAGCTGTGACCCAAGAGTAAGTGGGCTGGGACCAGCTTACTGTGTGTCCCCAGGGGTCCTGGAGAGCCAGCACAGCTCCTGCACCCATGGGCAGGGTAGAGTGGAGAGGTTGGAGCCTTCCCTGGGGAGCAGCACGGGGCTCAGCCCACCTCCACTCTGCTTGTCCTGTCCGTTCTTGTACACACTTGTCCTAGCTGTGTCCTGAGCAATAACTCGTCCCTTCTCTGTGTGTGTGTGTGTGCACACGCGTGTGTGCGTGTGCTGCTGCCTCTGCTCTTTCTGAGCCAGGCCCCCCAGGGGGGCTGAGCACCTACTTGGACCTGTGGTATCATTTGCTTGCCTTGCACTAAAGTTGGAGAGTATTTAAATTTTTAACCTTTTGTTAAGTGTAAAGCTTTGCCGTACGTTGTGTTGCTCTCGTGTCACCGGGGGTCCTGCTCTAGGCCATATGGCATTGGTGGTTGTAAGGAGGGGAGCAGAGCCCCCTATTTCTGGGCTACCATGGGCCCTGCTGGTGCTCGTGCCCTGCAGGGAAGCAGGGGTTGCCCTGCAGGGCAAGGGCTCATGCTGGTTGAGCCCTGGGTGCCACAGGTGGCCATCAGTGGCTTCTGCTGCATGGTTTGGGTCAGTGTGGGGGCATGACAGGTGTGAGGCCTTGTACTGTTGGGATATTCATGTCTGGTGTGGTCCCCTCTGGGGAGCTCAGCACAGCCCCTCCTGCGCTGTCACAGGTGTGCTCTGGGGCTGGGACAGAGTCCTGCTGCCCTCTGGTCACTGTGCATCGCTGCTTCAGGAGGCCACCATGAATGGGGACCTTGTACCAGCACACGGTGCTTGTCCTGGTTTTCACGGGGATAGAGTTAATTTAGCCCAAGGAACAGTCCCTCGAAGGGGGGACACTGTGGGGTGATGTGGGTGAGGGTCACAACAGTCACCAGGGGGGAGCAGAAAAAAGGGGGCAGCCTGGACGGGGTGTGCAAGGTGGGTTTGGGGTCCGGGGCTGGCAGCAGCGGCGACAGCTTTGTGCGCAGCGCGGGGGGGCCACACGCAGCTGCACTGGGATGAGAATAGCAAGTGCGGCTGGTAGCTAGGGAACAGTTGCTATGGGAGCGGGCCGAGGAGGAGTTCTCACACTCAAAAGGGGCATCTTGGGGTAAAATCCAGGAATTTTCTGCAGCCATGGAAGGAAGGAAGACAGGCAGGGGGATGGGGAGTGCCTGGAGATTGCTGTTCCCACCACACCGGTCGGGATGCTTGTGCCACCCTCCTGGCACTGCCTGGGCCATGACACCCTGGCACCAAGGCCCAAGGGTCACCAGCATGTTCGTGTTCCTGTCACAAGTCAGGGTGGCTCTGGGGCAGGGCTGGGGGGTGAGAAGAGCCAGGGCCAGCCCTAAGCAGGTCAGGGAATGGGCTCTGCCTGTCCCCAGCTCCCCCTGCCCCATGGTGCCTCAGCATTTGGGGGATGTTTCACCCCCATCCCTGTCCTTGCTGGGGGGTAGCAGCATGCAGCTGTGGGGATGCTGGTGTATGGCCACAGCTGGAGCAGGTGGATCTGGACCCCATGTACACGGGTGAGCTCTGGGTGGGTCCTGAGAGCCTTGTGCAGTGCCCCATGCTGTAGGGCTGTGGCGGCAGCTCCACAAACCATTTTCAGGGGTGAAGGATGCTCTCAGCTGTTGCCTGGGCAACGGCTCCTCCTCCAGCCCACCATGTGGCTCGGGGAGCGCTCCCCCGCCTGCTTCCCCCCGCCACCGTGGGGAAGGGGAAGGGGAAGGCAGCTCCCGGCCCCCGGCGCTGGCGGGGCCGGAGGCCTGGCTCCCTTCGCCCACCCTTGGCCTGGCCTGACAATGCCTGCAGGGCCCGCCATGCCCCCCACCTCCGTGATGCCCATGCCTCAAGGGAGCACCCCAGCCCCCCCGCATGGCCGCGGCCCCCTGCCCACCCTGGGTGCTGCTGGGGCACCCCCACAACCGTCGAGCCGGCGCTGCCCGGCTGCCACGGCCGTGCTGTGAGGTCGGATCGCAGGAGGCGAATTCCAGCAAGGTGAGTCGGGGCCAGAGCCAAGGGGTACGGGGGACACATGGCCACCGTGGCCCTGCTGCGAGCTAGGTGGTGGAGCTTGGCCAGCTGCCGGAGCTGTTATGCCTGGCTGTGGCGGGAGCAGATTGCCAGTGGATTCCCCAGGTCATCCCCTGGCCAGGAGGGAGGAAGTCCTTCCGGCCAGGCCCCGGCAGAACAATGCGCCGTGTGTGCAGCCGCAGTGGGCACCCGGCACCCTGCCCACGGGGAGGAAGCGGCGGCGGGGTCATGGCCTGCGTGGGGCACTCACACCCTGTCACCCACCCAGCATCCAGCTCAGCTCTGCCCCGTAACCACGCTGCCCTGCTCCTGCCACAGCCCCAGGGTGCAGTGAAGGGGCAGCGGAGATTCTTGCCCCCAAGTGTGGCGCAGTCCCAAGGAACCAGAGCAGTCTCCCAGGAGAGCCGCAACCACTGGCCTCAGTCACAGCAGAGAAGAGCTGGTGACAACCCCCCCAGTAGCAAATGGCTGGGGGAGCCCTAGCACAGGGGACAGTTGCTAAGGCCAGGCTGGCGAAGGGTTTGCTCTGGGGTACGGCAGCCCCAAGAGAGCAGGGTGACCCCAGAACAGACTGTCGTGTCTCCCAGTGCCACTTCTGTCCCTTGCTGTCCTGGGGGCCAGGCTGGCACCACTGCCCCACAGAGCCACTCATCCCACTGCAGTGCCCGGGAGGGGCTGTAGAGGTGCCCGTTAAGGTCTTGCCAGCGGCTGGGCTGCCCTCCCTGCTGATGTCCCTGCGTCACCCCGGGGAGCACTTTGTTATCACCCCCTGAGGAAGATCTGTGTGGCCCTGGGGGAGCGGCTGGTTGCACCCCTGGGCACCTCAGGGCGAGTGCGAGGCCACCGACAGTGGGAGCCCGTGGCACCACCCCACGAGGCATAGCAGGGCCATCAGCTCTCCGGACCGGGAGCCGCCACCCGGGGATCCCAGTCCCCCATCCCGTGGGGCTCCCGCGGCTACCGCCGGGGGATACCCCGTCCCTCTCGCCATAGGCATCCCACCGCCGTTCCCCGGGGGCAGGGCGGGGGAATCCCGTGTCAGTGCCGGTCTCCCCGCCGGTAGCCCCCGCGCGGCGGCGGGTCCCGGGGCGGGGGGCGCGGGGGGCCCGCGGGTCCCTCCCCGAGCCGAGGGCGGGGCGGAGCGGCGGGGCGGGAGCCCGGGCGGGCGGGGCGGCGCGCGGCGGCGGCGCGGGAGCGCTCACCGGAGACAAAGGCAGCGCCGGGAGGCGGCGGCGGTGCCGCGCACCGGGCGCGCACCGGGCCCCCTCCCCCGCCGCCCTATGGAGCCGCCGCCCGCCGCCTGAGCCACGTGCGCCGCCGCCGCCGGTAACGGGAGCCGCGGAGGGAGCGGGCGCGGCGCCTCCGCCTGTTGCGCGGTGCGGGGGCAGCGGGGCCGGGGCGGGGGCGCGCGGGGCCGCCGCCGCCACCGGGGACCGCGGCGGGGGCGCGCGGCGCGTACCGGGGCGCGCATCTCCGGTCTGGCCTCGGCGGGCGCGCGCCCCGGGGGAGGAGGAGGAGGATGGTGATGAGGAAGGGGTGCCGCGCCCGGCACCGAGAGCGGGGAGGTTCCCCGCCGGGGTGTCACCCTCCCGGCGGAGGCACCGGGCAGAGATGCGACGCGGGTAGCGGGGCCCAGGCCGCGGCCGGGGGCAGCGGGGCGGCCCGGGGGTACCGGCGGGGCCCGGCTTGGCGGCCGCTCCGCTCCCCGCCCGGTATGAGTGTCTCCAGCCCGGCCCCGCTCCTCCCCCAGCCCGCACGTCCCTGACAGCCCCGCTCCCCCCGCACGCCCCAGCTGCGAACGCCCCCGGTCCGCGGCGCCGCCAGCCAGCCCTGCACCGCTTCCTGGTGTCCCCCCGGCCGTCATCCCGGGTCTCGACCCATGGCCCTTCCCGCACGGTGCCCCCCTCCCCGGGGATGCCCAGGCTGCCGGCGCGGAGCCTGTTGCAGCCGCGGCTCGTGAGCCCTGCCTGCACCCAGTGGCCTCAGCCGGGCAGCGGGGACCCCCTCCCCATATACCCACATCGCAGCACTGCCTCTGCCCACGCGTTTGTCTGCCCGATGGAGCAGCCCCCACTGCCTGCCTGTGGCCAGGGCCCCTGACCCCTTCCTTCTCCATTGCTCCTTCCTTCCCCATTGCTTCTTCCTTCCCCATCACTCCTTCCTTCCGCCGGGCTCGGCCCTCCGGCCCTGCCAGCACCCTCAGCACCTGGTGGCACTGCCGTCCCCCTTGCCGGCAGCGTGGCCCTGGCCCGTGGGGTGGTCGAGCACCCCGCACCCCTTTGGCTGTCTCTGAGCAGAGCCACATGAGTGGTCTCCCAGCCCTCGGCTGCCACCACTCCATGCTCACCCTCCTCCTTGCTGCCGAGCCCGTTTTCTCCCACACCACCACAATGAGAATCCTGATGGGTGCTTACTTGCCTGCCTGCGAGCACCCATGGGTTCTGCTCCCTGCACACTGAGGGGCACACCTGCCCCTGGTACACACCATTGTCATTCGGTGCTGGGTTGGACATGGCTGAGCTATCACCCAGCCTGAAGGCTGGGACCTGGCAGGCGTGATGGTTCCCATCCTCACCACCCCTTGGCCCTGCATTGCTGTGTTGAGGTGCCACCATCCCCTGAGCCCCCTCGGGTGGCTGCGAGGCCAGCGATGGCCACAGTGCACGTGCTCTTGCAAACGCCACGTGCCACAGGGAACTGGCAGCTCTGCACATCCCTCATTCTGCCCGGGGCACCCCAGGGCACCCTGCTCTGTGGCAGCACAGAGATGAATGAGCTGCCTGGGCTCGGCAGCCAATTTGGGGTGCGCTGGATGAGCAGGAGAAGGGGATCCCAGTGGGCACCGCATGATCTGAAAGGTCAGGACTACAGCATCCATCTCCTGCCCCAGAGTTCCCGGCAGTGCTGTGAAGGGGTTCTGGGTGGGGTGTGCAGGTTTGCAGCCATGAAGGCGATGATGGGGTGCATGAGGGGGGCCAGGCACAGTTCCTCTCCGGCTACGGGCACTGCAGCGCATGTAGAGCGAGTCACCATGGGAACAGGGCGTCCACGTTTCTGTGTCGCTCACGCTCGCGTCTGTCTCGTTGCAGGGCCCCCACCCCGGCGGTCCCCCCCAGCGATGGGCAGCAGGACCCTGCCAGCCCCATCCCCCCACCGCCCGCCCCGTCGGCCCCCCGCCCCGCCGCCCGCCCAGCGCACCCACGCCTGACCCACCCGCTCCAGCCCCCCCCAGCTCTATGGCAAGGATGGACCCCTGACGGCAGGCACCCGCGGGCCAGAGGAGACGGCGCCGGGCACAGCCCGGGGAGATGCCCTCGGCGGCCCTGACAGCATCGGGTCCTCCCTGACCCTGCCGCCGCCCTGAGCATCCCGTCCCCCACCCCGAGGGCAGGGAAAGGCGGGGGCCTCCCCCCGGGTCCGGCAGCCAAGATGGTGATGTCCCAGGGCACCTACACCTTCCTCACCTGCTTTGCGGGCTTCTGGCTCATCTGGGGCCTCATCGTGCTGCTGTGCTGCTTCTGCAGCTACCTGCGGCGGCGGGTGAAGCGGCAGCAGGAGGAGCGGCTGCGGGAGCAGAGCCTGCGCGCGCTGGAGATGGAGCCACTGCACTATGAGGGTTACAGGGGCAGCCCCCCCGGCATCGCCATTCCCCACCGCCTCCGCCTCGACCCCCACCATCATCATCACCCCCACCACATCCCACCCCCCCGGCCCTGGAGCTGCCGGCACGGTAAGGAGCAGGGAGGGGCTCTCGCATCCCCGGAGCACGTGCCTCCCCCTGTTTTGGGGGGGATACGACGTGAGAGCCAGAGCGCAGCGCTGACGGCAGCAGGGGTCCGGGGGGGGCTTTGCCTTGCAGAGTCGGACCTGTCAAAGCCGCCGTGCTATGAGGAAGCTCTGTTGATGGCAGAGCCCCCCCCACCATACAGCGAGGTGCTGATGGACACACGGGGGCTCTACCGCAAAATCAACGCCCCTTTCCTGAGCCACGAGCGGCTGGAGAAGCAGGAGCAGCCCCCCAGCTACAAACCACTTTTCCTCGATGCCAGCTATGGTTCAGCGCTGCACCTGCCCCGCTCTGCCAGCCCCGGCCCTGCCTGCCCGGACCTCTACCTGCAGCAGGAGTGCTCCCCACGCATGTTTCCCAGCTGGACAGACTCGGAGCTCAGCAGCAGGGACACCTACGAGCCGGGACCCTGGCACCTCCCGGTCTCCATGCCCCTCTTCGGCAGGACTACCGCTGTGTAACGGCAGCCGCGGGGGACCCCCGGACCTTGCCATGCAGCTGGGGGGTGGGTGGTTTTGATTGCCCATGTCACCTCGGGGACACCCGCCCCGGCGCGGGCCATCGCCGCCGGCGCGGAAGGGGCTGGTTCCCCGTCTGGCCCCCGCCAGCCCCCCCATGGCCGGGGTCGCTGGGGACCCGGACTCTGCTCTGTTTCTTAAATTTTTTGTTTGTTACAGTTTGAGAATAAAAGTTTGTGGCTCGGGTTTGCCTCCCAGCAGGCTGGCATCATGGGACCCCCACACCTCTCCCAGCCCTCCCTGCCCCCCCAGCAGGCTGCAACCCCCGTGGGAGACGCTTTATTTATTAACAGACATGAGCACACTGCCGGTACAGAACTTGTGCTTTCCAAAAAGTTTCCAAGGGGAACAGGGGGAGAGGGGCCAAGCAGGGGCCAAGCAGGAGGGGATGGGGCTCCCAGCAAGGAGGGAGTCAGGAAGGGGTAAAAGCCCCCACACCAGCTCCCTGCTGGGATTTGGGGGGGGACGCCGCTGGCCGCAGCCTCGCCTCGGTTGGGTCACTTTATTGCCATATTCATTTATTATTATTATTATTATTATTTCTTTTCTTTGAACTCGTGCAAAGTATTGGGGGACTCCTGGGGGGGGCACGAAGAGAACGAGGACCCTGTCCCACAGCCAGGCAGGGGATGCGAGCGTGTGTGTCGTCCCCCCCAAAGGGGCACTGGGGTATCAGGGGGGCCTGCTAAGGGGGGGCTGGGGGGCTGACACGGCTCCTACCGACAACTTAAAAAAGAGAGGAGAAGGGGGGGCTGTAAAAGGTGCCCCGGGGCGGGGTTGCAGTGGGGCGGCCCCCACCTGGAGGCCTCATCCTGCGGGGCCCCAGTGGGGTGAGGGGGGGGCCCGGCCCCTGGCTGCAGCCCCCTCGTGCCCCGCGCCGGCCGGGGCAGGCTGCCTGCGCCGGCAGCGGGGCCTGGGCTTACAGGGCCCCCCCAAAGCTCTCCTCCTCCTCGGGCAGAGGGTCTGCATCCCAGCACGTGATGTCGATCTCTGGAGGACAGGGAGGGGGTGGTCAAGATGGCTTGGGGTGCCCCATGGAGGAACAGACCTCCCTCCTCACTGTCCTCACTCACCTGGGGGCTTGTTGTAGAAGATGGGCTGGGGGGCTTTGGCCGACAGCTCCTCGGCGGGGGGCACCTCCTCCTCTTGGGACTGGCTGAAGTAGCCCTCGCTGGCCTGGGGGGTGGGGGGCAGGTGGTCAGGACCCCCCAGCCACCCCATCACACCCTGACCTCCCACCCCCCAGTGGTGCTCACCTGCTCCCCACGACCTGGCGTCCCATCCTTGGGGGCCATCTCCCCATTGGTGATGGGGGGACTCTCTCTGCCCGGACTGTCCTCCTGGGGCACGTGCTGGCAGCCAAGCCCCTGGGACTGAGGGTCCCCCTCGCCAGCTGCTTCATCTTCCTCATCCTCCTGCTCCACGTCGCAGAAGGTGGCAGGGGGCTCAGGCAGCTCGTCCAGGCTCAGCAGGGCCCCCTCCTCGGGCAGTGCAGATGGGGGGGCTTCGGGGACAGGGGCAGCAGGCAGGGGCCAAGCAGCTGGGGGGTTTGCCCCATCGCTCTGCCACAGGTCGATGAGGCTCTCGGGGTTGGGAGCCTCCCCAGTCTGAGGCTCGGCAGCCACGGGCAGTGGGGAGGGCTCGGTGGGCTCCAGGGTCACCAGGTCCCCCAGGGCATCACCCCCCACTGTCCACACCGACCTGGGGCTGCTGGGCTCATCCCCGGGGGGCTCAGTGGCCTTGTCCTCGGGCCCCGGGAAGGGCCAGTGCTGCTCGGGCGTGGCTGGCCCGGGCTCCTGTGCGCTGGGGCTGGGGGACTCTGCAAGGAGGGGACAGCAGTCAGTGGGGACAGACACCCTCATCCACGGCTGGGTGTCACCCAGGAACAGGGCTGCAGCTGGAGGGGATTTGGGGTCCTATGGACCGGGCACAATGTGGGGATGCTGCAGGGATGGGTGGGAGTGGCTGTACAGGGAGGGGACTGTGGCATGCACCAGGGGACCGGGAGTGAGCGGACATAGGGAGGGGGCAAGGTGATCCCTTGGGGAGCAGCTGGAAGGCAGAAGGGGCTGTGGAGGAGGCGGGAGAAGGGAAAGCTGGGATGCACCGTAAGATGCCGGGGCCAAGTGGGGATGCAGTAGGGACACATGGCACCTGCAGCAGAACTGGCTTGGATGCAGTGGGGTACAGTGGGGCAGAGGGGATGCACAGGGGGATGCAGCAGGGGGATGGTACAGTGGGACGGTGCAGATAGGGCAACATCGCACTGGGATCTGCAGCAGGGACAGCCAGCATGTACGGAGCACGGGGAATGCACTGGAGATGGGGGGGATGCATGACAGAGGCTGCAGCAGAGACAGCAGGGATGCACTGGTGTCAGGAAATGCACTGGAGGCAGCAGGGACGCAGCAATGATGGCAGGGCTGCTCTGGGGGATGCAGCAGAGACGGCGGGGATGCAGCGGCACGGAACAGCAGGTACGGCGGGGATGTGTTGGGGGACACAGCAGAGACGGTGGGGATATGCCAAGGGGTACAGGCAGGACAGCACAGATGCACTGAGCGATGCAAAGGCGGTTGGCAGAATTGCAGGGGGGGCTGCAGCAGAGCCAGGGGAGCTGCAGCAGGGAATGTGCTGTAGTACACAGCAGAGATGGCGGGGATATGCTGAGGGATGCAGATGGGACAGCACAGATGCACTGAGCAATGCATGGGCAGTTGGCAGGGCTGCAGGGGGGGCTGCAGCAGAGCCAGAGGGCTGCAGTAGGGGATGCACTGTGGGAAACCACAGGGGTGGGCCCAGGCAGCCCTGGGCAGGGGGAGGCAGTGCCAGCCCTGCGCCCACCTTTGGGCGTTGCCAGCGTCTCGTCAGCGGACGCGCGGGTGCCCGGGTCGCCCAGCGGCGTGGCGGCCGGGCTGGGCTCGCAGGGGCTGCAGCCCGCTGCTGAGGCCTTGCGGAAGGCGTCCGACTGGCTGCCTGCGGACAAGGGAGATGGGGTGGCGTGGGAGGGCTGCCCACATCAAGGGGGAGACCAGCACCCCAGCACCGCTCCTGCCCCACACCAACCCAGCTGCCAGCTGCCAAATGCACATCACCTTGTACCAGCCACTATGTCGTCCCTCCTAGGTGGCAGGGCAGAGGCTCCTATGGCTGCAGCAACCACCATGACCTCTCCGGGCATCCCTACCACCCCCAGGAGTCCCAGGTCCTGCACCTGCCAGGCACGGGGACGGGCAGCCCCGTACCTGCCATGGTGCACACTGGCCCTGCCCACACGTCGCCTAGCTGTGCCCTGGCACTGCCCTGGCACTGCTTTGCCCCTACAGGTACAGCTTTGTGCCCTGTCACCCATGCCTGGCAGGAGCACAACCCTACATGGCCCCCCGCCTGCCCTTTGGCACAACTCCACATGATCCAGGGCATCACTTTTTCCATCCCATGCTGCTCCATGGGCACAGTCCTGCATGGTTCAAGGCAGAGATTTCCCATCCCCCTCTGCCCCATGGGTACAGTCATCCCATCCCCTTCTTCCCTATAGGCACAGCCCCACATGATCCTGGGCACAGCCCTTTCCATCCTATCCTGCCCCATGGGCACAGCCACATGTGGTCCTGGCCACAGCCTTTTCCATTCCACACTGCCCCATGAGCACAGTCCTGCATGATCCAGGGCACAGCTGTCCCGTCCCATTTATGCTCCATTGCCAGAGCCTGCCCTGCACCCCCTCTACCCCATGGGCACAGTCTGCTCCATCCCACCACAGAGCATCAACTCCCCAGGCATCGCTCTGCCCTGTCCCCATCTGACCCACGGGCACAGCCTGCCCAACACCCCCTCCCCAGGGGCACAGCCCCAGCAGGGCATGCCGAGTGCCCAGGGGTGCGGGCACGGTCCTGCCTGGGTGCCCGTCCCCCTCAGGGTGCCCGCGGGAGGGGCGATGCCTCCGCTGTCGGTCCGGTGTGCCGTGGGGCTGGGGGGCTCTGGGGCAGCTGCCCACGGCTCAGCCCCCCGGAGCTGTGTGCCCGCGAGCTCCCAGCTACCTACATGGGAAGAAAGAGGAGAGATTTGGGGTGCGGTGGCAGGTGATATAGGGGAAGGGGGTCCGTGGGGGGGAGGAGGAGGAGGAGGAGGAAGAAGGCGGCCCACTGTCAGCTGTCTTTATGAAAGGACAGTGAAGACGACCTGTGAGAGAAAGACAGACGGACGGACAGACGGAGAGAGAGAGAGAGAGATGGGTCAGTCCCTGCTCAGCACAGTTATGGTGGGGCTGGAGCATCAGGGCACCGGGATGGGAAGCCAGACGGATGGGAGGCAACACCAACAGCATGGCAGGAGAATGGCAGGACAAGAGGATGGAAAGGCAGCAGGACAGAAAGATGGGAGGCAGCACTGCCTGGCCAGGGGAGGAGAGAGGCCAGAACACGGCTGTGGGACCAACTATGTGCTCAGGCACAGCACAACCCCACAGTGTGAATCTACGGCACAACCCACGGCACAGCCCCATGGCACAGCCCACAGCACTGCCCCAAGGCACAGCACCACAGCACAACCCCACAGCACAGCCCCACGGCACAGCCCATGGCACAACCCATGGCAAAACACCACAGCAAGGACACACATCACAAGGCTCCCTCCTTGCACAGCTCCCCCAGCACAGCACCATGACACGGCCCCACGGCTGGAGGCACTCACCAGGACAGCCAGCCCCTGCCTGAGAGCCATAAAAACAATTCTGGGGCTGGACCCCAGATTGTGGGGCAGCCTGGTCTCTCCATGGGGCAACCCCTGCCAGCTGGCAGCACACCGAGTGCCCCACATCTGCCTCACTCACTCCTGCCCCTTTCAGCTGCCATCATGGGACATGTTCCCAAGCAATCCCTGGACCTCCAGCTGTCTCTCCTGCTGTACCAATCACGCACCCAACCTGGCTGCTGGTGCAGTGCTGTGACAGGTGAGCGGACGACACTGAGCAGGGA
Organism: Chiroxiphia lanceolata; assembly: GCF_009829145.1. Lineage (NCBI taxonomy): Eukaryota > Metazoa > Chordata > Aves > Passeriformes > Pipridae > Chiroxiphia > Chiroxiphia lanceolata. Next base: position 10,671,088 of record NC_045651.1, read on the forward strand.
GCTGCTGAAAACACCCCGACATCCAGCCCTGCCAAGCTGCCCCAGTTGCAGGGCCACGTGATTTGCGGTGGCAGCAGCGGTGATAGTGGCAGTGATGGTGGCACAGCAGAGGAGGATGACCCCTGCCATCCTTGTGACCTTGGCACTCAGAACCACAATGCCAGGGATGGCAAAGGGTACACACACACCCACCCCATTGCATCCCTGGTCCCTCCACATCCCACTGTGACTTGTTGGGCTGTGACAGCACACTCACCTGCTCCACAGGCCCCTTTAGTCTCTCAGTGCCCACCCCCCTGCCCACAGCCCCCCCTCAGCCCCTCACCTGTCCTGTGGCTGCCTGGTGAGACAGCATCGCTGCTGCCCGATGCCACTCGCTCCTGCTGCTTGAAGAAATCCCGGGGGTTGTCGGGCCGCTGAGCAATGATGGCAGCAGCCTCCTGTGTGGATGGGGGAGGCTGAGCCCCACTGCCCTGGTGGTGTGGGGCTGTGGGACCACCCTCCATGCACCCCCTAGCTGCATTCCCATCCAGCTGTAGGCACTGCTGGCTGGGGAGTGAGGACCAGCACCAGGCACGGCCATCACCGCACTCACCTCCACCTCCGACTCCGATTTTCTGAACTGCTGCCTGTCATCCTCCTCTTGCTGGTCCCCCTGGAAAGAGATGTGGCATCACCTCCCAAGCTCTGGGATGTCCTGGGCATCCAGCTGGGAAAATTCCTTCCCCGGGGGGATGCCCAGTGGCAGTCCCGACTCCAACTTACAAAGATGGACTGCTCCTTCAGGCGCTGCCGGGCCTCCTCCGCCTCCATGCTCTGCTGCTTCCGCCTGCCGTGGGGGCACGGGGGAGAGGCGCTGGGCACCGGCTCCTGCCGGTCCCTGCCCCAACCCCACCCCATGAGGGACACCCACGTGCCCACCCGGCCACTCACAGCATGTGCTCAGCCATCCCGCACCCACATCCCACCCAGCCCCTGCCGTGCCTGTGCTCCTCAATCTGCTCCTCCCGCTCCCGGTAGCGCCGCTCCCTCTCCTCCTGCTCCAGCCGCTCCTGCTCCATCCGTTCCTGCTCAAACCGCAGCCGGGCATCCAGAGCCTTTTTCCGCTCTTCCTCCTTACGCAATTCCTCCTCTTTCTGATTGGGGGGGGATGAATGAGAGGGCTGCCCATCACTCACCCTGCCCGCTCCCAGGGGCTACTGGCTGCTCCCCCATACCCCACCTTGGCCTGTTCCCAGAACTGCTCCCGGTTGAGCCGCTTCATCTCCACGGTGGCATCAGTTTTCTGGTAAGTGGTGCCCTGGGACGGAGGAGAGGCAGGGGGGGTGGAGGGGCTGGGATCAGCGAGGGAGGATGACAGTAAGCAGCACACAGGGTGAGGGGCTGCAGCAGACAGGAGCCCCAGGCGGGAGGGATGCCCCAGACCCGCCACCATCGCCATCGCTGCCATGGGGACATTACCACGGGCTCGGCGTTCTCGTCCTCGCGCAGCCGCAGGCGGTGCAGCACCGGGCTGGAGACACGGGCCAGCCCATTGGAGAGTCGCTGCCCGATGGCCCCTGGGTCAATGTCCTCCACGCTGCTGGCGTTGACGATGACATCGACACCCTGGGGAGGACAAGCAGCCATCAGGGTTCAGCGTTGGTGCCCCGGCGGCATCATCCCTCTCCCCAGCATCACCCACCTGGAAGAACTCGGCAATCTTGGCTACATGGCTTGCGCAGGCGCATTTGCGGGCATCTGGTACATCCTCGCCCACCTGTGGCAGCCAGAGAGGGGCTGAGCTGGGAGGGGCAGCAGGGTGACCCCCACCCCACTGACCACCACGGGACAGCAGGACTGTGGGGCACCTGTACCCCCCTGGCCACCTCCAGCTCCTCGCTCATACCCAGCCATTCCCCATGGGCACAGCCCCCCCTCAGCATGGCCCCCCCCCACACTCACCCAGTTGACGAGTACGTATTTGGGGAGCACGGCCTGGGGGTCCTTGACGCTGCAGAAGCCATACATCACCTTCTGGATCTCAAAGTGGCCAGAAAGCTCCAGCAAACCTCCACCTGCCACAGCACCGTCAGCTCACGTCCACCCAGCACCAGGAATGGGTGCCAGGGAAAACACTGGCCCCAAGTGTACGAGCCAAGTCACTGGAGGGGACAGAGGACCTTACCTCCTGACGCTGCCAGCTTCAGGTCATCAGAGCCATCCTCATACGTGTAGAGGGCCCTGGGGAGACAGTGTGGGTGAGCCATGACCAGAGCAAGTGTGAGGAGGCCCCCTCATCTCCCCATCCTGGTCACACTGAGGTCAGGGCAGGCCCTGGGGGAACGGCTGGTCCCCAGGCTACCACATAGCCACACCAAGCCTTTGTCCATCACCATCATCAAGGGCCAGCTACCAGGCAGGGAGGCCAGGATGTGGGGCAGGTCTCATCCGCCCATCCTTGCTGGCAGCCACAGAGCAGGAGCAGAAGTTTTGGGGACAGAACGGTCACTTGGCCACAGGGACCCACAGACTGCTGTGCCACAAGCCACCACAGCCTCACAGCTCTTGGCACACCCATCCCTGTCCCCCCACGACCCTGCCAGCTAGTGACCAGGTTTGGGGACAGCCCCGTGCCCCCAGTAGGAACCCAGAGCTGCTCACGTGCCCGTCTGCGTGAGCCGCCAGCCCAGCAGGCACCAGGCTGGGGGAGGATGCCGGAGCACCATCAGCAGCAAATCAATGTGCCGCCGGGGTGTGATGGGGCCGTCATGGAGACTGTTCCTTGGAAACCGTTCCCAGTTGATGGGAAACCCCCTGTCGCTCCCACCGTGCCCTGGCCAGCCCCCCCGGGGGCTCCACGGGGACCCCCACCAGCCCGCACCTCCCCAGGGGCGCACAGCCAGCAACAGAGGGGGGACCGCGCATACCAAATTGATCCAGGGCGGGTGGGCGAGGGGATGGATGTTGCTAGGCAACCAGCATCCTCCATCACCATGGCAACACCCCCCCATCCCAGCTGGGATGCAGCTCGCCCCGATGACGAGGTGATTAGTGAAGGGGAGCGGGGGAGGCAGGCAGGCAGCGGGGACCTGCGGGGCCTGGCAGGCACCCAAACCTGCCTGCCACCGTCACGCGCTGCACCCGGAAAGCCGGGGCCGCCCGTGCTGGATCCCCCACATCCCTGCACCACGGCTCTGCCGATCAGCATTCGGCTGGTGGTGCCCACACAGCGCTTATTCAAAATCCCTGTGGTGCCGGGCAGAGCCGTCCTCACCTGAGCTCACAGCTTCCAGCCACAGCCTGGGGGACAGGAATCAAGGGTCCAATGGACACAGCCACCCCCAAAACAGGGCCATGCCTGGAGCTAAAAAGCAGGGGGAATGAAGGCAGGTGTCTAACAGGAAGAGGGCCTCCCTCCAACCCCGGCACCCGCCGCCCCCCAAGCCCCTGGCAGCCAGCCGCAGATAATTGCACCAACAAGATTGACTTTAATCTGCACATCCCGATCCCGCTAATCGGCTGCCCCAGCCGGCGCCAGCTTCCCGGCCTGGAACAGCTGCAAAGTGCCGTCTGTGATGCCTCTGCCGGGGAAGGGTGGCAAATGTAGCCCCTGATCCCCCAGGAATGGGGGAGGACAGCAGCAGTTCGGGGGAGCGCAGGGCCGCGGGGTGGAGGCTGGCAGGGTGGGATGCAGCCGTCTGTAGATGGGAGGAAAGAAGTAGGGCAGAGCCACAGCATCACTGCCTGGGGAGCCCTGTGGGTGCTGGGGGCATCTACTGCCTCCTCTCCCCCCTGAAACCCTGCCATGCTGGGTGGTGTCTGAGCACAGGGCTGATGCCTGCACCCAGGGATGCTCCCAGGGCAGCTGGGACTTGCCATGGACACAGCCCAGCAGCATGGCCTGACCCCATACCACATGGAGGTTTCCAGTCCATGGGACAGAGGGGCCGTGTTGGGGCCAGCAGCATCCCCCCGGGGTGCCCCCAGTGACCCACAGCCCAACAGCATCACCATGGCCCCCTGGCTGTGGGGACCAGGGGTGCCACAGCAGGTGCTGGCAGTACCGTGCATCATTTACCTCCCTTCCATGGGCTTTAATCCCTCCACCCAACCCATACAGCCCCTTCCTACCCCAGGGCTCCAGGTATGTGGGTCACCTTGGGTGGAGGTGGCCCATGCAGCCCAGGGAGGGCTCCCTGTAGGCGGGGGGCTCCAGTAAGGATCTCCCATCACTCCATCAAGGAGAGCATGGCCCCACTGCCCTTGCATGGCCCCGCTGCTCACTGGAGCAGGCAGAGCAGTACCTCTGGGTGCCAGCAGCCAGGGCTCCTGCAGCAGCCCACCCCCCACGCCATGGCAGGGTCACATGGCCCCAGCCTCCCCTCCCAGCCCCGGCACATGTGTTTCCAATGTAGCTGGGAGCTCCAGGGAGTCGGCGTGCTCAGAAAGCAGCACCAAATTCCTTTCCGATCGAGTAATGGGCCCCAGCAGCCTTCGCGGGGCCGGGCAGGGGGAGGGGATGGTCGGACCCTCCAGGACCGGGCTGGAGCAGGGGGAATCCCAGACTAAACACAGAGATCCTGGCCGGGCAAGAGCACGGCATCCCCCGGCACTGGCCCAGGACCAGGCTCTGGCGCGGTGTCCTCCCAGACCCTGGCTCAGCGAGACTGGGCCCCCACTCCGTGGGACTGTTCCCATCACCTTGCCCGATGCAGCCCCCCCAACATCACCCCTCATCCCGCACCCCGGCATCGGGCCCTGCACCGGGGATGCCGGCACCCCGGTGACCATGGGATGGAGCATCTGGGGACGACGGCAATCTCAGTTCCGAGGACGGGGATGAAGAGGGATCACTGCCCGGCCAGGCTCAACGCTGGAGAGGCGGGGGGGGGGGGACCCGGCATCAGCACTCGCCTTCCCGGGAACCGATTTTGCTGCTCTCAGCAGCTTTGGCAGGGACGGCTCCTTTGCAGCGGATGCCGGGAAGCGAGATGTACCCAGAGCTGACAGCTGCCGCCTGGCCGGCAACACGCACGGAGCTTGCCCACAGCGCCCTTGGGCTGCCAGCAGGGCCCCACGGAGACCGCAAGGCTGGTGGGGACCAGGACCTACCCAGGCCCACACAGCACTACACAGCCCCGTCCCGAGAGCAGGGACCCGGCTAAAGATGGGCGTGTGCCCGGCTGGGCGGTGGGTGCAGCCCAGCTGGGAAGTGGGTGCCCCAGCTGTGTGGTGGGTGCACGGTAGCCCCCTCCCTGCCCTCTCCGAGAGCATCATGCACAGCATGCACCCAGCACCCACAGTGCCCAGTGCCCCGGCTCTGCCCAGCGAGCTGCACCCTGGCGTACCGGCAGCATCCCCGCACGGCACAGGAACCCTGGGGGGCAACGAGGGGGTCTCGGGGAAGACGGCCCCAGACGGCCCCAGCCAGCCCCACGGCACCAGGGTGGAGTGGGAGATGCGGGTGGGCGCTGGGGGACACGGGCTGGCGGGGGATGATGCTCCCTGCAGCGGGGCCTGGATCCAGCCGGGCCCCAGCACCGCAGAACCGGGTGCCCTGCACTGGGGGCAGGACGGGTAGGGTGGGCAGCCGAGGGGTCCCACCGGAGAGAGCCACCCCCCACCCCAAGTCTGCAGCAATCCCAGCCCACCGGGGCAATCCCAGGCCGACGCACCGAGGCCCCCCAGGGATGTGGCACCCCCGGAACTTGGGGGATCCGGGGGTAGCGGGGCGGCGTGGGATGCTTGGTGCCTCCGCGGTCGCAGGCCTCGCCCCGCCGGGCAGCGGGACCGCCCGCTGTCGGGGCACCGGCGGCGCCGGTCGGGGAGCGGGGCCGGGCTGGAGGCGCCCCGATCCCCTCCCCATCTCCCGCCCCCCGGGAGCCCCTGCCCGCGACTCCGGCTCCAGACAATGGCGAGGGACCGGGGCCGGGCCCAGCATCGCGGACCCCCCGTTCCCGGCTCTCGCTGCCCGGCGGGGGGTCGCGCCGGGCCGTGCCGGGGTCTCCGGGGGCCGGCGGATCCCGGCGCTCGCACGTGCCGGCCCGACGCAGACAAAGCGGGGACCGCGCCCCGGCCCGGTGCGGCGGCGGAGGGCAGGTGCGGGCACCGGGGGCGGCGGGCCGGGCACACCCCCCGCCGCCCCGCCCGCCTTTGTGTGCCGGGGCTCCCGGGGACGGCGGGGGGCGCAGCGCGGGGCGCGGCCGGTGTTACCGGGCGGCTCCGTGCACAAAGGGCGGCGGCGGCGGCGGGGACAAAGGGGCGGCGGCGGCGGCGGGCGCGCTCACCAGTCGGTGGGGCTGTCCTCGCCGATCACGTCCTGGTAGGAGGCGAGCAGCTCCAGGCGGTGCGCCGCGAAGCCGACGCCAGCCATGGCAGGGCCGGGATGCTGCCGGGGGACCGGAGGGACCGGCCGCCTGCCCGCCTCCGAGACACTGCCGCAGCGGCCGGGCGGAGGGGCGAGCGGCGGGGAGGCTCCGCCCGCCGCCGCGCCCGGTCCTAGCGCCGCGAACGGCGGCCCCCCTCCCCTCCCCTCCGCCCCCCGCCGACCGGCCCCCGCCCCCGCCGCGCCCCCGGGGCGCCCCCAGGGCACACCGCCGACCGCGCCGAGCGGCCCCGGGCCGGGACCCCGGGGGTGCGGGCGGCATCGCCCCCGCCCAGGGCTGCCCCTGCACACGGTTCGCCCCCGGCATCCCGCTGCCTGGGCTCTACTCAGTCTCCGCAACACCGCGCCCCGGGTCGTTACCTCCCCCAGGGACATTGAACCCCGTCTCAGCCCCTCATAGGAACCTGTACCCCGGGTGGTTTCTCATCTCCGCCCTGGGGACCTGCATCTTGTGCTGCCCCCCCCGGGGAACCTGCACCCTGGGAACGTCACTGAGTGGTCCTCTCCATCCCCGGACCCTCCCCTGCCCCATGTCCTCTTCACTCAGGGGACACAGCACACCAGGCTTCCTGTGCCTTCAGGTCCCCTCCACAGAGCCACCGTGCCCGAGGTTTCCTCTCCAAGGACACGGCACCGTGGGCTCTGCCCCACACACCCAGCTGTGCCCTTGCTGCTGTGCAAGGGGTTGGTGGGCACAGCCTTTTTGGGGGCCCCTTTGCTGCCTGCCTGCCCCTCCATGCCCACTGCTCCCAAACATTACCTGCCCTCAGAACCCTGCCAGGTTGTGTCCAACAGCACCTTTCCCAGGAAGTTTTGCCTCTGCATGAACTCTCACAGTTGCTTTTGCACTGACCCATGCAGGGCTCTGCAGGGGCTCCCAGCCAGGTCCTCATGCTCCACCTAGGGCAGGCAGTATCACCCTGTCCCCCAGCACTGCCCCCAGCCCTGACCAGAACCACGCTGAAGGGGTCTCTGCTGGAGCAGGAGTGGCCTGATCCCTGCAGGTGGGGGTTGTTCCCAAACCAAGCCCTTCAGAGCAGCCTGTGGATGAGCCCAGTGGGACAGGGGACAGTGCCGTGGGCCCTGCCTGTGCTGTCTGCTCCCTTTCATGCCTTCCTTGCACCAGCATTTGCAAGCGAGGCCAGAGCAGGAGCCAACCTAAGAGGTTGTGAGAGTTTGGGAGCAGCTGTGGAGCAGCTGCCGGGGCCAGTGAGGGGGCTGGGGCCGTGTCAGGCGCCTCACAGGAGGCTCAGATGGCTTTGGGGGTGGATGTGGTGGGACTCTGCTCAGGGACATGGTGGGAGCCCTAAGCCTGCCGCTGCCAGGCTTTGTTCTCAGAGCAGTGAGGCTGCAGCCCCTCCCAAGGCTCCACCTCCACAGCCCACCCGAGACCCTCCTTCCGCTGTCTGTGCACAAGCTCCTCACATGGTGTGCAGAGCTGGTGGGCAAGAGCTGCTCTTGGCAAAGCACAGAGGCACCTTGGGTGGTAGAGCCATCATCAGTAGGGGCCAGAGGCAACAGGGCATGAACTCAATGGAGCTGAGCCCCCTGTGAGTGCAGACCTGGCAGTGGCACAGGGGGGCTGGCTATGGTACTGTGGCTCTGCCCTGGCCCTGCTCCAAGGCCAGGCATCCCAGGGCTGAGCTGGCAGAACCTGCTCCCAGGCCGTGCTACCCCAGCAGGCTCTGTCCCACATGGCTGCCTCCCCCTGCCCTTTCCCTGCCCTCCACTCACTGGTTGCTGTCCTGGCTGAGCCAGGGTTGGCTCGGTGGCTGCTCACGTGGGGCCACAGCCGCCTCACCTTCCCCCGTGCTTCCCCTGACCTTGGCTGCACAGCTGGGACTCACGCTCAAGCACTCACCCATCCCTGCTCCTCCCAGCCCTGCCAGGCAGGCACCGTTTTTACAGCTGTGTCCTGCTGCTTCTCAGTGTGACCCACTGCCCACACGTGCCCCAGCCTGAGCGCCCAGCCCCAGCCTGTCTCCATCACTCCTTTCCCCACCTCATCTTTGACGGGGTTTTGCACTCCTGCACTCCTGCAGCCGGCAGTAGGAAGATGTGGCACTACTGCCCAGATCTGGGTGATGCCAGGAGGCATTTGGCTTCCCAGAGCCAGCTCCTGCCCCCGGCAGAACCTTCCAGTAGATTAGCAAGACAATTTTCCTTACAATTGCTCATCACTGCAAGAGCTGCAATTATTAATGACCGTTCCAGCTGTCAGAGAGGAGCAGGAGGAGAACACCCGCTTCCCCACACCCGCTGCCCTCAAGCCTGTTCCAGGCAGAGGTGCCGGCACGGCCTCACACCCATCCTCTGGGACAGCAGCTGCATCGCGTGAGCGAACGCTTGGCTGCCCCACGCCGGAGAACGCCCAGAGCTGGTGCACGTGGCCCATGTGTGTCCCATGACTTCTCGTCCCCTGTGCAGGACTCGGGGCCAGGGCACAGCAGGGACCAAAGGACGCTGCCAAGTAAGGGGGGACCACTAGGGTCTGACCCCTGCCCCATTTCCCCTCGCTGCGTTCTGCCCCTCAGATTAGTTACCTCCTCTGTTAGTGATCCTGCCTGCTACAAACAGAGGGATGACCCAGGCAGCACAAGGGGTCCAGCCCAGGCTGACACGGGCAGAGGAGGAGAAATCAGAGGTGAAGATTTTCCCTGGAAAGCTGGAAGGAGCTGAGTCAGGCCCCAGGGGGGGCAGGATGAGGGCAGAGCATGACCTTCCCAGCTGGCTGCACTTCGCTCGGCAAAACCACAGGCCTGGAGACAGCCGGCACTCGCAGAGATGTGTTTATTAAAGGCATTAAAAGCACCGTGGCTACATCAGTGCAGCCCGACCAGAGGGTGTGGGTTGGGGGGAGGCATCGATGGGCCCAGGACGGTGGTGACAGAGCACTCTTTGGTAGGAAGCCGTGCCCAAGCCTTGCAGGAGCAGACAGCCAGCTGGCCATCAACACAAGCTGCCAGCCCAGGGCTGGGGCACACCAGGGTGGGGGTGCTGCCAGCCTCAGGGGAGCAGTGGGGTTGCAAGGCATGGACTCCCCTTGGAATGCAGCCAGGGCAGGAAGCCACTGCAGCAGTTTGTGGGGTGATTGGGGGGCTGCTGTGGGTAGGGGAGCAGGGCTGGGTCTCCAGCCCCATGCACTAAACACACAGCAGGGAAGGTGAGGAAGAGTGTGGCAGGGGGTTGGTCCTCACCCATTCAGGGATGTGTTAGGAACATCCCTGCCCCAGCACTGAGCTGCCAGGCAGCAAGGGAGCAGCCTGGTTGAGCCACAGCATCCCCGATTCCAGCCTCAGCATGGCTGTGCCCACTATGCTGCGTGGTTCAGGGGCAGGAAATCCATGCAGCATTCCCTTCCCAGGGCTCCTAGGGCCAGTCAGGAAGCACAGAAGAAGTCACCCAGCTATAAGGGCTCTGCACCCAGCACTGTCTCCAGCTGAATTCAGGCCAGGAGCTGCCAGGAAAAAGGCAGGAGCAAGGAGAAGGGCCAAGGGCCCAGCCTGGCTCCCTGGAGGCATCAGGATGGGGGGAGAGGAGCATGCAGGGCCAGGGGCATGCGTGGGCACAGCTGAACTTCCACCCCTCACACATGGGAGAAAGCATGGCTCTTGCAGAGCGGCTTGTCCTTCTTGGAGTAGAATGTCTTCCCTTCCAGGTTGGTCTGGCAGATCTGGGAAGGAGAGTACAGGTGGTCAGGTTGGGGGGCTGAGTCAGCCTCCAGGTCTCCCCTACCCCCAGGGCCCAGCACTGGTGTCACCCAGGTGCCAGGGACCAAAAGGCTGAGAGCCAATTCCCAAGCCCCCAGCACAGAGCCATGTGGGGAAAACCAGCAGCAGAGTCCTTGTGCTGCTGGTGTACCCCACGCAGGGCATGACTGTTGGAGAGAGACACAGGCACATGGCTCACCGCACAGACGAAGCAAGTGTCGTGCCAGCTGAACCCAAGGGCCTCCAGAAACCGGTCCCCAGCATCAATCTTGAAGTCACAGCCACGGCACTTGGTGCCAAACATCTTCTCGTAGTCTGTGAGGAGAGGTAGAGCCCAGGTCAGCATTTCTTTGCACCACAGCCCCTCATCCCAGAGGAGCAGGGCTGCAGCTCAACCGGGATCCCACAGGCACAGCCTGGGGCCAACCTGCTGCCAGTCCTGAGGGGACAATGCCCCAGACAAAGTGCCCGGGCCATGCAGGTGGCCCAGCACCATAGGGCTGCAGGGAAGAGGCAAACCTCATCTCCCAGGGTGCAGCACTCACTTTGATGTACATCCTCCCTCATCACCATGGCAACACAGGAGCGATGGCAGGACTGGGAGGACTGGGATGGAGGACTCGGGGCTGCAGGAGCTCTCCATGGCCCAGGGTAGCTCACCCCTCCACCCCTGTGGGCAGCTGCTGAGCCCCAACTGTGTACCATAGCCACATGGGGTGACACATGGGGTCCCTGGATCCTACCTCTCTCACAGTAGGGCTGTCCCTCCTCCATGTAGAAGGCTCGGTTGCGGATGGGAGTTTTGCAGGCATTGCAAGTGAAGCACTGCACGTGCCAGGTCATCTTCAGAGCATGCATGACCTCCTGGAAGGGAGCCACTGTCAGCCAGGGGCAGGACCACCCAGGGCAGGAAGGGACAAGGGATCCCATGGGATGGGATTAGGGTGGGAAGGGAGAGAGCCAGGCACCCATAGGTGAGCGGGGAGCAAGGACAGGAGGTGCAGGACAGACTGAGGGACACTCACTCCGGTGATCTTCTTCTTGCACTTGGCACAGCTGGGCGCGTAGCGTGAATCGTAGCACTTGGGGCAGAAGATGGAACCTTTCTCCTCAAAGAAGCCGCCCTCATCCAGCACCTTCCTGCACTGGCAGCAGATGAACTCCTCGGGATGGTAATAATGTCCCAGTGCCACCAGGTACCGTCCCCTGTGGCAGGACAGAGCCATGTCAGCCATGCCAGGGCCCAGGACACTGGCAGGGGGTGGCAGTGGTCAGGGCTCACCTGATGACCTTGTTGCACTTGTAGCAGAGGGGGGTGCAGCCAGGCCCCTCGGGGGCCTGCTGGGCCGCCTGCACGATGGAGCTGCGGTTCTGCATGGGGGTCGGCGTGGCCGGCTGGCTGTGCTTGCTCACCACCGTGCTCGTCTTGTCCGGGGCGTAGCGCTCGGCGAACGACGGGTCCACAGCCCACGGTGGGCGGCTGGTGGGGCCCGGGGTGGCAGTGGGGGTCCTGGGGGCTGCATGAACACACACATCTCTACGACAGTCCTGACTCCTCTGCAGCCCCCTCCCAGAACCCGTGGCTGGGTGAGTGGCATCACCCAGCAGCCCCACCCCTCTCCCAAAAAGCCCAGAGATGTTTTGCTCACCCAGTCCTGGCTCAGTCTTCATCGCTGCTCCTGGAGATGGGTCCGACACGGAGACCTGGCTACAGAACACCCAGTTAATCCAGCCTGCCCCACTCTGCTGCCCAGAGGGTGCAGGCAGGGCCCCCCACCCCAACAAGCAGGCAGGACCTGGCCAAGCCCCCGTGCCCAGCCGGTAGCTGGTTTGGTGATGAGGTACCATCAAGCCCTGCCAAGACACAGCACCCCTAGGGTGTCTGGTACCCACTGTGGTGGTCTGAGGAGTGGCAGGAGGGAGGGATCTGGGCTGCTTCAGACTGACCAGGGGCCCCAGGTACCCCACAGACTCTGGCTGTCTGCTCACACACGGTGATCACTCACAGTCACATGGGGGTGCAGAGGGGCTCGGACCCAGCGTGACGCAGGGAGCCCTGGGGCCCAACTCAGCAGAACTGGGGACAAGCAGGGCAAGCCAGGGCCAGAGAGGCGCAGCCCACCCAAAAGAGGGGATAGGGACTGAGGGAGAGCCGGTGGCTCTGTTCCTCTCCAGGGTAAACACAAGAAGGAGATGGCTACAAACCCAGGAGCTTTTATTAGTGGCAGAGCAAACTGGGCAGAGCTGGAACCTAAGGGCCACAGCACGAGGGCAGAAGGCATCACAGACAGGTGAAGGCAAAAACTGGGGTGCGGTGCACCACTCCTGCCCAGCTTCATGGAGCGAGGACCAGTCCTGGCTCCCTTCCCTGTCCCACACAGGGAGAAGTGGGTGACACCCACCAGCTCTGCCCAGCTGCCCCACACCAGGCCCACAAGACACCATGCCCCAGGTGCAGGTGCTGCCCAAACATCAAAACACCCCAGCAGGATTTTGCCAGTGCCATCAGTCACCCCCAACCTGCTGTTTCTGGGACACGATGGTGCAGCTCAGCATTCCCAGCTGAGGAGCAACAATGCCCAACAGGTCCTGCCCAGGACATGCAGCCCCACGGGGCTCCTGCTGCCACACACTCCCCTTACCTGGGCTTCCTAACAAACATCTCATCATGATCCTCCACTGAGCGCAGCAGGAGAAAAAGGAGGAAACAGAGTCAGTCTGCTGAGACCCAGGCCCAGACACAGCAAGAGGGGAAAGGGAAGGGAGGAAAACCGACCTCCCCACCAGCCATCCCCCTGCCCCAAGGCACAGCCCTTGGGCCAGAGCCATGGGACAGAGCACAACCCCAGACCAGCAGCAGCACCACCACGAGCCCACACACAGCCCCAGGCAGCTCCCGCTGGCTCAGCTGCCCACAGGGACCACACAGGGCCAAAAACAACACTGGTGCCACAATACAGCCCCTGCTGGGCTCCAGCAACCCAGGTAAAGTCTGGCACCCCCAGCCAGCACCAGGCCCTGCAGGAACTCACTGCCATCTGTGCCCGTCAGCTGGGCCAGTTTGCGGAAGGAGCGGGACTGGGAGGTCCCGGTGCGGGGCTGCCAGTCCTCAGCGTCCTCTAACATCCGCAGCTTCCCAGGGTTGCACCCAGGGGTGCTGGGGGGCTCCAGCGGCTGCGGGGGCTGCCTGTGAGTGACAGAGGGCAGGAGCTCAGCCAGCACCAAGCACAGACCCTGCTTCAGCACAGGGTAGTGCTCCCAAAGGTGCCCCGCCACATGCCAACACCTCTGCCCGACCCTGGCACTCACCGCTGCTCCACCATACCCCAGCTGGACCCACGGGCATCCCTGTGGCATCGAAAAAACGGCGGCACGACAGTCAATGGTTGACCCATGGCTCAGCCCACCCCTGACATACACACCCACAGCCTCAGAGATACACGAGCCTCATGGAAATGTCGACAGCATTCACTCCTGACCAGCCTTACAGCCATTCCACGGCCCCACAAGACATCATGCCCCAGGACTAGCTGCTGTCCAGTGCCTCCCAACATCCCAATCAAGATGTTATCAGTGCCACCAGCCACCCCCACCCACTGTGTCCAGCACACGGTGCTGCATCTCAGCCTCCTCAGCCGGGTGCCAGCAGTGCCCAGCGGGTCCTGCCCAGCACAGGGACACCCCATTTGGGGACACGCGTATGGTTGGTGGGTGTCCAGGCAGGACCCTCCCGAGGTAATGGTCAAAGCAGTGGCTGAGCACTGGCACTGCCTGTTGTGGGCTGAGGGCAGGGGGGGCTCTGTGGCTCTGTCAACAGGTCAGTTCTGGGAGAGGGAGAGGACAGAGAGGGAGACAAGAAACCACTACAGGGTAAAGAGCTTCCTGAGAGTCACCACAAGCAGCGAGAGTGAGGGCAAACAAGCTGGTGGTACTCACCCAGCTCAGTCTGTCTGCCTGGCAGCTCCACACCAGGCTCAAGGGACAATGTGTCCCAAGTGCAGGCACTACCTTGCACCTCCCAACATCTCATCGTGAGGTTTCCCAGAGCCATCAGACTCCTCCACTACCCATACACCCGAAAAGCTAAGGTGCAGCTCAGCATGCCCAGCTCAGAGCCAGCAGTGCCCAGACAACTGCCTGGGACATGCAGCCCCTGCACATGCTCCCCTTACCTGGGCTTTTTAACAAGCTCATCCTCACCATCCTCCACTGTGTGCAACAGGAGAAAAAGGGGAAGATGGATTCAGTCTGGGGCAACCAAGGACCAGGCACAGCAGGAAGGAAAAGGGCAAGGAAAAGGAACAGGAGGAAAATCGACCTCCCCACCCACCATCCCCTTACCCCATTGCACAGCCCTGCCCAGTCATGGGGCAGAGCACAGCCCCAGACCAGTGGCACCACCACGAGCTCACACACAGCCCCAGGCAGCTCCCGCTGGCTCAGCTGCCCTCAAGGGATGATTTGGAGCCAAAACCAAAGCCCTGGTGTCACATGATCCCACAGTCTCTGTCAGATTCTGGCTACCCCAACAGAGTCCATCACCCCCAGCCAGCACCAGGCCCTGCAGGAACTCACTGCCATCTGTGCCCGTCAGCTGGGCCAGTTTGCGGAAGGAGCGGGACTGGGAGGTCCCGGTGCGGGGCTGCCAGTCCTCAGCGTCCTCTAACATCCGCAGCTTCCCAGGATCACACCCGGGGCTTCTGGGGGGCTCCAGCGGCTGCGGGGGCTGCCTGTGAGTGACAGAGGGCAGGAGCTCAGCCAGCACCAAGCACAGACCCTGCTTCAGCACAGGGTAGTGCTCCCAAAGGTGCCCCGCCACATGCCAACACCTCTGCCCGACCCTGGCACTCACCGCTGCTCCACCATACCCCAGCTGGACCCATGGGCATCCCTGTGGCATTGGAAAAAACAGTAGCAGAACTGTCAATGGTGGATCCATGGCTCGGCCCATCCTTCCCATATGTACTCAGTCCCATGGAGGCACAAGCCATGTGAAAATGGTGGCAGCACTGACTCCCAACCAGCCTTGCAGCTGCTCCACAACCGCATGGAACATAATGCCCCAAGACCAGTTGCAGCCCAGCAGCCCCCAACACCCCCAGCAAGGTGCTGTCAGTGCCATCAGCCATCCCCATCCACTGTGTCCAGCCCACAGTGCTGCACTTCAGCCTCCCCAGTTCCATGCCAGCAGTGCCCAGAGGGTCCTGCCTGCACACCTCACATGGGGACAGCCTGTCTGACAGCTAGGTGCCCAGGCAGAACCCTCCTGAGGTGATAGTCAGAGCAGTGGCTGAGCACCGGTGGTGCCTCTTGTGCAGCACTGGAAACAGCCCGAGTCTGGGAGATGGAGAGGACCAAGACGGAGAAAAGAATCTGCACAGAGCAAAGAGCATCCCCAGAGTGACTGCAAGCTGTGAGGATGAAGCAGCCAGGTGGGCTGAGCCCCAGGTGGGCACCTTGTGGCTCCTACTGCCACCAATTCCCATGCTCCCCTTACCTGGGCTTTTTATCAAGCTCATCCTCACCATCCTCCACTAAGCACAACAGGAGAGAAAGGGGGACATGGAGTCAGGCTGTGGCACCTGAGGCCCACGCACAGCAGGAAGGAAAGGGAAGGGAAAGGAAGGAAAAACGCCCTCTCCTCCTGCTGCCCCCTTGTGCCAATGCACAGCCCTGCCCAACCACGAGGCAGAGGATGGCACCAGACCAGTGGCACCACCACGAGCCTGCACACAGCCCCAGGCAGCTCCCACTGGCTCAGCTGCCACAGAGGGCCCACATGGGGCCAAAACCAATGCCCCACTGCCACAACACAGCACGGCTTTTATCCAGTTCCAGATGCCCCAGCAAAGCTGAGCACACCCAGCCTGTCAGCCAGTGCCGGGCCACATGGGAACTCACTGCTGTCTGCGCCCACCAGCCGGGCCAGTTTGCGGAAGGAGCGGGACTGGGAGGTCCAAGTGTGGGGCTGCGAGTCATCAATGTCCTGCAACATCCGCAACTTCACAGGGTCGCACACGGGGCTGCTGGGGGGCTCCAGCAGCTGAGGGGGCTGCCTGTGAGTGACAGAGGGCAGGAGCTCAGCCAGCACTAAGCACAGACCCTGCTTCAGCACAGGGTAGTGCTCCCAAAGGTGCCCCGCCACATGCCAACACTTCTGCCAGACCCCAGCACTGATCGCTGTTGCCCTGTACCCCAGCTGGACACACAGGCATCCCTGTGGTATCAGAAAGAACGGTGGCACAACAGTCAGTGGTTGACCCATGGCTTAGCCCATCCTTCCCGTATGCCCCACCAGCTCAGGGATACACAAGCCTTACGGAAACACCATCGGCATTCACTCCTGACCAGCCTTACAGCCCACCAAAACATCGTACCCCAGGTCCAGTCCCTGCCCAGGAACTCCCAACACCCCAATCAAGGTGTTATCAGTGCCACCAGCCACCCCCACCCACTGTGTCCAGTACACAGTGCTGCATCTCAGCCTCCCCAGCTCCATGCCAGCAGTGCCCAGCAGGTCCTACCCAGCACAGGGACACCCCATTTGGGGACCCCATCTAGCAGGTGGGTGCCTGGGCAGGACCCTCCCAAGGTGATGGTCAGAGCAGTGGCTGAGCACTGGCAGTGCCTCTTGTGGGGTGAGCACAGGTCACGCTCTGCGGTTCTGCCAGCAGCTCATCTCCGGGGAGATGGAGAAGACAGAGGGACCTGAGGGTGGAGGACAAGGAGAGGAGAAGAGAAAGAGCAACAGGGAAAAGAGCTTCTCTAGAGTGACTGCAAGCTGTGAGGATGAAGCAGCCAGGTGGGCTGAGCCCAGGGTGGGCATGTTGTAGCTCCTACTGCCAACCCAGCACACGCTCCCCTTACCTGGGCTTTTTAACAAGCTCATCCTCACCATCCTCCACTGCGTGCAACAGGAGAAAAAGGGGAAGATGGAGTCAGTCTGGGGCAACCAAGGACCAGGCACAGCAGGAAGGGAAAAGAAGAAAACCAACCTCCCCACTCACCATCCCTTACCCCATTGCACAGCCCTGCCCAGCCATGGGGCAGAGCACAGCCCCAGACCAGCGGCACCACCACGAGCTCACACACAGCCCCAGGCAGCTCCCGCTGGCTCAGCTGCCCTCAAGGGAGCCAAAACTAAACCTTTAGTGACACATCACCCCACAACCTCTGTCAGATTCTGGCTAACACAGTCCATCACCCCCAGCCAGCACCAGGCCCTGCAGGAACTCACTGCCATCTGTGCCCGTCAGCTGGGCCAGTTTGCGGAAGGAGCGGGACTGGGAGGTCCCGGTGCGGGGCTGCCAGTCCTCAGCGTCCTCTAACATCCGCAGCTTCCCAGGATCACACCCGGGGCTTCTGGGGGGCTCCAGCGGCTGAGGGGGCTGCCTGTGAGTGACAGAGGGCAGGAGCTCAGCCAACACGAAGCACAGACCCTGCTTCAGCACAGGGTAGTGCTCCCAAAGGTGCCCTCGTCAGACCCTCGCACTCACCACTGCTCCACTGTGCCCCAGCCAGACCCATGGGCATCCCTGTGGTATTGAAAAAAACAGCAGCACAACACTCAGGATTTGACCAGGGTTCAGCCCATCCCTCACAAATGCACTCCAGCACAAGGAGAAGTTGGCAACACTCACCCAGCTCTGCCCAGCCGTCCCACACCAGGCTCAGGGCACACTGCGCCCCAGGTTCCGGCAATGCCTGGAACCTCACAGCACCCCTAGCAATGTGTTGCTAGTGCCATCAGCCTTCTCCAGATACCATTTGCTTAAATAGCAATGGCAGAGTTTGGTCTCCCCAGCTTGGTGCCAGCAGTGCCCAGCAGGTCCTACCCGGCACAGGACATCCCATCTGGCCAGTGGGTGTCCGGGCAGGACCCTCCCAAGGTGACACTCAGAGCAGTGGCTGAGCACTGGCAGTGCCCATGGTGGGCTGAGCCCAGGGCAGGCTCTGCGGCTCCACCAACAGCTCATCTCTGGGAAGGGGAGAGGATGGAGGAGGAGGAAAGAAGAAACAACAACAGGGCAAAGAGCATCCCCAGAGTGACTGCAAGCTGTGAGGATGAAGCAGCCACGTGGGCTGAGCATCTTGTGGCTCCTGCTACCACCCCTGCACACGGTCCCCTTACCTGGGCTTTTTAACAAGCTCATCCTCACCATCCTCCACTGAATGCAACAGGAGAGAAAGGGGAAGATGGAGTCAGTCTGCGGCAACTGAGGCCCAGAGACAAAAGAAATGGAAAAGGAACAGGAAAGGGAAAACGCCCTCTCCTCCAGCCACCCACCTGCCCCATTGCACAGCCCTGCCCAGCCACGGGGCAGAGCACAGCCCCAGACCAGCGGCACCACCACGAGCCCACGCACAGCCCCAGGCAGCTCCCACTGGCTCAGCTGGCCCACAGGGGCCACATGGGGCCAAAAACAACACTCAAGTGCCACAATGCACCACAGTCTTTTTCCAGCTCCAGTTGCCCTGGCAAAGCTGGGCAGCCAGCCAGTGCCAGGGCACGTGGGAACTCACTGCTCTCTGCGCCCACCAGCCGGGCCAGTTTGCGGAAGGAGCGGGACTGGGAGGTCCAGCTGTGGGGCTGCGAGTCGTCAATGTCCTCTAACATCCGCAACTTCACAGGGTCGCACACGGGGCTGCTGGGGGGCTCCAGCAGCTGAGGGGGCTGCCTGTGAGTGACAGAGTCATCTGTCAAATCTGACAGATCTCATGGCATCACTTCCCTGGGGCTGCCCCACACCTCCCCTGGCAAAGAACCACAGCACACAGTACTCAAGACACACACATGTCCTTACTCCCCACCCTTCTACTCCTCTCCAGTAAAGACCTGGCCCACGAAGGACCGATTTTGGACTGATAGTGTGATACTGGCCCCAAGGGCCAGAAGGAGAAAGGACAGAGCAAGAATAAGAGATGTTCAAAAAACCACCACCGGGAGAGCTGCACCAGAGCCTAGTGACTGCCCATGGCATGCCACCTGCCCCTGGGCAGGGTGCCCAGCACAGCCCATCAGCCCTTTCCGGCTGAGCCACATCTTGGTGACCAGGGAAGGGACCACACACAAGGACACTCCAGGCCCCAGCAGCTGAACAGAGACAGGCAGCCTTGCCCTTCAGGTTGGGGACAGCTTGCTGCCAGAAGTGACCCACCCACACAGGCAGAGAAGCACGTGCTGCCCGTCCCCAGGCTGGCCCTGCCCCAGAGAATGGGGCAATAGCAGGAAGAGGCATGTGGGAGGATAGAGAGAGCAGGCAAAGGCTTACTGACTTGTCAAGGCTCAGCACCTGTAGGAGAGGGAAAGAGAAGGGAGTAGAGAAAGAAAGAAAAAGGAAGGTGAAATTAGATCTGCAGCACCCAAGAAGTTCCAGAGCTCACCTATGGCCTACATTAGTCCCTCTACCCCTGAGACTCACACCCGGCTCGCCCAGGGCTGTGAGCACACCGGGACACAGGGGCAGATGCCAATGGACCAGACTGTGCTCCCTCAACCCCCAGAACAGGCCTGGGTGCCACATCCCACCCCGTTGCCCAGTTCCAGGGCACCACAGCAGCTCTCAGGAGGGACAGGAGCTGCCAGACACAGGCAGCTAGCAGAGCCGGGTGATGATGGTGCTGTGCAGGGCTGGAGGGCTTCACTCTGCTCACCCTATCCCACCAGCCGGGGGACCAGCAGGATATCCCCAGGCAGCCACCGTTTCCCTGCTGCTGCAGATGCCAGCCAGTGTCCTGCTACAGCTGCTGTGTCATGCCTTGCAGGACTCCCCGCAGGCTGACACGTCCCTGAGCTAGGGATTGGCACAAGTGTGGCTGTGTGTCTCTGTGTGCAACAGTCCTGTTGTGCCACCTCAGCACCAGCCACCGGGGACCCCAGCACGGGTACTCTCACCCACTCCCACCCACGGTGTCTGGCATGCAAGGCACAGCAGGGCCGGGCAGCGGGCTCCCCCCAGTCCTCAGGGAGCAGGACAGACAGCAACATACCCATTGTGCTGGGGGGTGCAGGCGGGCGCCAGGGGCGCGTACGTCACAGGTTTCGTCACCAGCCCGGGCTGTGGGTTCGGAGGCGAGCCGGCCCCAAAGGGCCGAGCTGTTTTGTTGAGGGCGGTGCTGGGAGCGAAGTTTATTTCAGGGGTTCAGAGCAGGGGAGTGAGTCCTGAGCGAGACAAAACACACAGACACGGGCTCACACATCAAGCAGCATGCAAAGGGCAGCCCTGGGCCAGGCAGCGCAGCAGGCAGCCAGGTAGGAAAGCTGGACAGCACGTGCACCTTGGACACTGGGCTCTGCCAGGCTGGCACCTCTCTCCACAGAGCAGCCAGCCCAGTGACAGCAGGTCACAAATCCAGCCTGAGGGTCATTGGAGGATTAGTAGGTGCCCCGGACACTTGCTGCTGCCCATGGCAGGGCGGTGCACATGCACACACACCCATTGCAACCGTCCTGTGGCACAAAGCTGAACCCAGTGTAGGTGGCTTCCATCCAGGAGCCACTGGTCACCGGCCTCAGCCCTGCCTCCCTATGCCGGGCACTTCCCAGCACCAGCAAAACACTGTGCTGCACCCTGCCCAAGTCTCCTCCCTGCACTGGCCTCTCTGGACCCCCTGCCCACACCTGGCACCAGCAGGGGCACAGACAGCCTGGGCCAAGCTGCCTCCTGGGCAGACCCTGTTCCCTCTGATCCTTCACAGTGCCAGAGGTCAGAGCTGCTCCTCCACTGGGGAGGATAACTGGGGTTATCTAGATCTCCAAACACACCCCAGTCCCCTAAAAGCCTGTGAACCCCAGGAGCAAAATCTATTTATCCATCTACACTCAGAGAGTCCCTTTCCCTGAGACAAGGTTTAGCTGACACTGCAGCACTAGGAGCGACACGTACCTTCTGCGGCTTCCCCAGCTGGTTCTGGGCTCTGCAAGAGAGGAGACAGATGGGCAGGTGCTGGAACTGGCCCAGGCACTGCTGGGACGCTGGTACCCCAGGGATGCAACAACCACCCAAGGGGAGCCATGGCCCGCTGGCACTGCTCTGTGGCTCACAGCCAGGCTAAGCCTCATCCAGCCAAGCTGAGCCCTCAGATCCAGCCAGGGGCTGCCCAGCTCTGAGCAAAGAGCAGTGATGCCAGGATATTGAGATGCTGGGAGATGGCCCTGGCTATGCTTTGGCCACACCAAGACCCCATGTTTGCAGGACCCATGATTCCTACCTGCTCAGGGTGAGGCAGAGCCTGTCCCCCGCACGCACGGATCCTGTTCTGGCCTCAATGTGTGTCATGGCACTGGTGCTCTCCCCGTCGATGTATAGCACCCAGTCGCCCACTCCCACACCAGCCTGAGCCGCCTTCCCACCTGGAGTCAGCTGCAAGACAGACAGAATCAGGGAGAGCTGGAACAGCCAAGTGCTGGCTCGGGAGTAGAGGGACGTCCTCGTCCTCATGAAGGCAAGGGGTCTGTTGGGGCTCAGGCTCCCAGCCCAGCACAGGATATCCACACAGGCCTGACCCAGGGGAAGGTGGGAACACCCAGCTCACTCCTCATTTCCCAGTGCATGAGCCCAGAGCAGCTTCTTCCCCTTGGCAGCAGCAGCAGAGGGCAAAGCAGTACCCCAGGGTGCTGCCCAGTCCCTGCCTTTTGGCACGGCTGGGGACCTTGCCAGCACCCCGGGGCCTCATCCCCATGACGCCAAACACGGAGGCGGTGCTGGCTCAGCCTCGGCAGGAAGCCCAGCCACCCCTCAGAGCCATCCCTGTGGTCCCGGGGCAGGAAGGGAGCACAGTGAGTCAGGGCCCTTTGGGCAGCCCACATCTCACTGCAAACCACAGGCATGTCCAGCCCTTCGCCTGGGGCGAGGGGGGGTCAGGGGAGGCACCCCTTGGGCACTCCCCCCAGCCGCCCGCGCTCCATGCTCCCGTCCCGTTCCCAGCAGGCGCAGACATTACCTCATTCCCACAGAGGAGCAGGAGCCCTCCCAAGGCAGGGAGACACCCGCCCCCACCCACGCTGCTCCCCCAGACGTCCGCGCCGGGACAGCTGAGAGCACGGCCACGGGTTCTCCTTCCTGGCCACAGTGCCAGGGATGCGCCTTGCCCCCGCTGTGGCTCCATTGCACGGCTCTACGTCAGCCCCGTGCTGGGAAGTGGAGCCTGTCCTGCCCTCCCCTCCCATCAGGGATGCACAGCCAGAGGCGAGCATGGCCCAGAGCACCGCACACAGCTCCCAGGCACTGACAGACAGACAGACGTGGGCAGGGTGCAGCCATTCCTGCTCCTCCAGCATGGAAGAACTCGAGGCGCTTGAACCCGGGCCAAGTATTTCCTCAAGTCCTGTTCGACGTGAACATAAAAGGAGCGAGCCAGATTCCCAGCACTGTCAGAGGGCTGAAAAATCCCTGCCGCTGAGTCCTGGCCCCTCCTTGCCTGTGCGCAGAGCCTGGCTCACCCCAGAGCCACATTCCCCTTCCCTACACCAACACTGGCGCTCCATGTGAGGCCAAACTCCATAGCCGGGTTGGATGTGGCTCGGCTCCACCTGCATCCTGCTGCCACCCCTCAGCTCAGTGCCTGCTCCTCCTGCCCAGCACTGGAGGGTGCCCTCGGCAGTGCCGGCTGGCCATGCTGCTGCAAGCCCCGGCTTGCTGCCCTGGAGGGCTGGGGAAGGCACACAGGGCGGCTGTGTGGGTTTGCAGGCAGGAGCAGGAGCTGGGAAATGTTTTCACACGGCCAGTTGGGAAGGGGAAAGCACGTCAGGCTGCGTCACACAGCCTCACCCAGCCCGGTCAGCACTTTCCGTCCCCCTCCATGCTGGCACACCAGGAAACCCCTGTGGCAGGTGCCAGCTCAGCTGGGAGCTGTGGCAGTGCCAGTCCTCCCGCTTCCCACCCAGGCCTGCTAACCTAAACCCAGGGTTTCCTTCCTCCCTTCTCTGCCCAGCCAGTCCTTTGTTCCCTGCACCTCTGTCACCCCACCCAGAGAGATGTCCACCTGCCACCCCTTCCAGGGACCCCCAGGACAGAGCATCACCCAGCATGGTGGGGAGAGGCTGGAAGGTGCATCCCCCCAGCACCGTCCTGCCAGCAGAACCAAGGGTCTCCCCTCTTCCCCAGCTGGCAGAGGCTGGGATGTGTCACACAGCACCCAGCTCCCCAGATGGCAGCCCTTGCCCTGGCTCTGCCGCAGGGACTGTAGCGTACAGTCTGCCCAGGTGTCAGTACCCCAGCAGAGCCCCTTGCCATGGGAGATCCATGTGCAGGGGGTCATAGTGGCACTTCTTTTGTGTGTGGCCAGTGAGCTGCAGCAGCCTGACAGTTCATCCAATAGTGTCACAGTGAGGGACTCAGCCAAGAGCCAGAGCACACGCCAGTGCTACTTTCCCCCTGTGGTCCCTGGCCCCACAGAGCAGGACCCCACTGCAGCCCTCAAAGCTGGGGCAGGACACTTCCTTCCACCCCATTCTAGCAGGGCAAGCTCATGGGAAACAGTGGCCAAGGGCAGCAGTGTGCTCTGGGCAGGAGCTCAGGGGCTGGGAATGTCTCTGGAGTGCAGAGCAGTGCAAGGCTCACCCCTCCCCTCAGACAGAGCACATCGCCCTGCCACAAAGCCTGCTCTTAACAGAGAACCCCCCAAAGCTGGCTACATCCCCTCACTGCTCCTGACAGCAGCGCTGCCTGAGCCCCACCAAGTGCTGTTTCATAAGGCCCCTGCCCTGGGCTTTGGGAGGCTCCTCCATCCGACCAGACCCTTTGTTAAGCGCTGGCTCACAGCCAAGAGAAACATTTTTTAGAGAATAAACTCGCTGAGGCCTTCTCTGCGTGCTCAGCACAGATCAGTGGGCCCTGGGGCGGCGGTGCTGGTGACTCCAGCCTCACATGGTGCCCTCAGGGCCCGTCCTCCCTGCCTGGGTGCTGCAGAGATCTGTGTCCTCTGGGACAGGCATGCAGTGCCGAGCTCGTGCCGGGGACAGGGCCCCACGCAGCGTCCGGTGCCACGAGCAAAGCTGTCCTTTGAGAAGCAGCCTCCGTGCCAGCTGCCCGAGCGCCAGAGGCACAGGCATTGCAGTCACATTCCAAGGCTTATAAGGCAATTGTGTGGCCAGAGCCGTGGCCAGCATCCGCCCGGGGACAGACCTGGCCTGGCTGAGCATTGCACCGGGCACAGCTCAAACCAGAGGCCTCAGCCACAACCAGCTGCGGCACAACGGTTCTCCCAGGAGAAACGGGACGGTTTTGTGGAGGGAATCATGTCCCTGTGCAGGCAGCAGGGCAAGCTTCCTCCTCTCCCTGCCCATTTCAGGGATGAGCTCAGGCATGGAGTTAGGAGCTGTGCAGTGGAAGGGAGGGCAGAAGGGCATTGGCTGAGTCCTGGGATGCCGATCCCAGCGTTAGGGTGCCAATCAGGAAGGCAGTCCCACATCTCAGAGAGCAGATCCCTTCCCCCTGTGGTGGGCACGCTCCGGAAGGGGCCTTCCCTGCCCCCCTCTGCAGAGGCTGTGCAGCATTTCAGGTCTCTGCCGCAGTTCTCTGCCCGGAACACCCCCGTGCCGGGCTGCAGCTGATAAGGCACCAAAGAGGCTACGTGGAGCCAGGCAGGGCAGGATGCAGCACTCCCAGGGCCCCAACTCATCTGCATCCCCTGTAGGACTCTGACTCAGCCACCTGGACACTGCTGCCACGGCCTCCCTCCCACAGAGGCAGGAGGAAGGATGGGTGTCACCAGCCTTGGCTTCTCTTACCCTGGAGATGGAGAGTGGCATGCTGAAATCCTTCCCTCCCTGCAGCCTGAAGCCCCAGGGTGCCGGCCCATTCAGCATCACTTTGTAGGACTCCATGTCGCCCATCTCTGCAAGGGAAGAGGGTGTGATCCTGGTGTTAAGATACATGGGAACAATGCAGGGAGAGCAGCCGAGGAGGGGGCCCAGCACTTGGCAGGGCAGGACAGAAGGAGGCAGGTCACATTTCCAGCTGTAACTCCACCCTGACCATCCTACACTGTGGTTAGAGACGCACCCCAAATCCATCAGCATCTCCTCCAGCAACGTCAGAGCTAAGGGGCCCAGGCTAACACTGACTAGTGCCAGAGAGCCAGACACAGCCCTGCTGCCACCCACAGTGGAGTGTCTGTGGGCTTCGCTCTCCTCCCAAACCTGGGATGTGCTCTCCCTTGCCGCACCCCAGCAATTCACATTGCTGAGAGCCCAGGCTGTTTAGACTGCAGAGAAGCAACAGCAGGTATGGAAGGATATGAACCAGAAGCGATTTTGCCGGATGAATTAGCAGCAGCAGCAGCAGCGCAGGAGCTGCGTGATGCCACCTGAGGTGCCTGGCAGAGCAGCCAGGCTGGCACTCCAGCAGCCGGCTGAGCAGATGCTCCCTGGGAGTGAGCCCATCTCCAGGGCTTTGGCGGGAGGGAATCCCAGCGCTCCCCTGCCTGACAGCTGTCAGCCGGCCAAGGCTCCGGGCAGATGGGCCGGCACCAGCCTCTTGCCACCCCTCACCTGGATGGAGCCGCCAGACCCCCGCAAAACGCCCCAGGACCTTCCTGCCGGGGTGGAGCAGGGCCGGCTGCGGGACTCCCTGCGCCCGGCACGGGCCGGCGGGGCGGCTGCAGGGCCGGGGGCCAGCGTGCCCCCGCTCTCCCCGGGCCGGTGCGGGCTATATAAGGCGTGTAAGACGACACCAGCCCGCTCTCCGCTCGGGAGGGCCGGGGGAAGAGCTGCGTGTCAGGCATTCCCGGCGCCCGGCAGCCGCGCAAGCTCCAGCGAGGCGCCGGGACGGGGCGGACACCCCGCACCCCTCCTGGTGGGACCAGGTTCGGCCGGACTGGGGGTCCCCAGCCCGCACAGCCTGGGCAGCCCTTCCGACTGCTGGGGAGCCCCCCCTGCCCCGCAGAGGGCCACGCGACCCCTCCCCATCGCACAGCACCACCCCTCCCCGCCGGCTTTTCCCCGCACGGGCCCGACCCCGATCATCCGCCTTCTCCCCGACCCAGGCCCCAGTCCTCCATCTCTTGCGTCCCCATCTCCCCCGCAGTGCACGGAGCCCTCCGCCGCGCCTAAGCCCCCCGCACCCCCACTCACCCGCGGCCGGGGGGGCCAGACGGAGCGGGCGAGGAGCGGCGCCGAACGAATCAGACGGACTCGGGACTCGAACCCGGGCACCGCCCCCGCCCGGCCCAGACCCGCCTTATGTAGCACCGGGACGGGGCGGGGCCGGTGGGCGGTTCGACCAATCAGCGCGCGCGCCCCTGCCCGGCAGGGCGGGCACGGCGGCGCCCCCTGGCGGAGAGGCGAGAGCTGCCCCCCCCGCAGCAGCGGCGGAGCCGGGTCCGGGCAGGGCCTTTATTGACCGAACGGCACCGACCGCATCAGGCCCAGTCCCGCGCCCCGGCGCTCTCCCGGCTCAGCAGCCGCACCAGCTTAGCCCGGAGGGTGCTATGAGGCTTGTGCCTGGAGCGCCCCAGCAGTGGCTCCTGTCCCCCGCGACCCCAGCCCGCGGCCCTGGGGGGCTGTGCCAGGGCAGCCCGGTTGTCATAGAGGGGTCCCCCCTCGCTGCTGTGGCCCTCGGGGGCCTGTCGGCACCCCACCTCCCACTGCCCTTCCTCCTCCTCTTCCTGTGTCCCGACTGGAAGCGGTTCTGCGGTGAAGATGTTCTCATAGAGGTGCTCAGGGAGTGGCTTCCCTGCAGCCCAGGGCTCACAAGAGCCCGGCTGCCCTGGCACGAAGTGGGGCTGGTGGCCCCGGGCGATGGAGGCATAGACGATGGGGCACGAGCCCTCTGGCTCTGGCGGGGTGAAGCAGAGGAGGCTGGCAGGGGCATTGGAGGCAGGCTGTGCCCCCCCCAGGGCTGGGCTGGGCTGGGGGTCCTCTGTCCCAGGGCCCCAGGGTTGGGGTTCAAGGCCCTGTGCAGACAGCTGGGGGTCTGGGACACAGAAGAGCCTGGGTTCCGGGGTGTCCTTGCCCTGCTGCTGGCAGGCAATGGCAGCAGCCACAGCCCGGCAGAGCTCAGGGGCCCGCGGGGTGCTGAAGGTGAAGGTGCCCTCGCCGGAGTCACTGCGGCGACCAGCCTCGAATGAGAAGACAGCCTGCAGGCCAGAGGGGAGAGTGAGGGGCTGGCACCCACCCTGGGGAGCCAGCAGCCCCAAGGAGGGAGCAGGGGACTCACCTGATCCTGGCCAAACTTGCGGAGGAAGGGGTAGGGCCAGGTAAGCAGGGGCTGGCGGGACTGCAGGTCCTTCAGTGTCAGGCTCTGGGGAAGGGCTGAGAGCAGGTACTGCCCGTGCAGGCCACAGCGGGTGGACGCATCTGTCTGGACCACCAGCACCAGGTATTCGGTCACTGCAGGAGCAGAACAAGGGGTCAGCACTGCAGCGCTGAACCGGACCCCACGCCAGCCCTATCCCACACCCCTGCACGTACAGTCCTGCCAGGAAGAGTAGAGAGAGTTCTCCTCCATGGGGACAGAGGGGCTGAGCTGGGTCCTGGCGCTACTCGGCACCGTCTCTTTTGCACCCTGAAACAGAGGAACGTGAGCATGGTCTAAGACAGCGGGGAGCACAAGCTCCCTGCTGGCCCTGGAGCCCCCCAGTTCACCCAAGCAGGGGCAACACAAGGGCTCCTGCCTCTGCCAGACCCTGCAGTACCTGGAAGGCCAGCTGGCAGAGCTGGGCAATCCACTCATCCCGCTGCTCAGCCGCCAGCACATAGCTCTTCTCCGTGGTGGTGAGGTAGAAGGCAGAGGTGGCTTTGGGGCAGCTCTCTGTGCCCGCTGGGCCCACGGAGACACAGTCTGAGAGGCGGATTACCCGGCGGGCACAGCGCTGCAGAGGCATCTTCTCCGGGGCTGTGCCATCATCCCGCACATCGAACTTCTCCATGCGGGCCACACCGGAGGGGCTGGCAGCAAACAGCTGGGCTCGCATCTTCCTCCAGGACCTCTAAGGCACAGGAGGGGCACAGGCAAGTTAAAAACGGGTCAGCAAGGAGCTGCCTGCTGCATCCTGGCAGTGCTGCACTCCATGTGGGGCCAGCACTGCTTGGAAGGAGCCGTATGGGGCAGGAGGGGTCCCAGCCTGCACCCGCCAGGTGCTGTTGGAAGTCTTGGAGAGCTGGGGACAGTGCGGACCCCCAAACTGTGAGGCAGGGCAGTCCTAAAGCTGGGTCGAAGGAGGCCTTGCCCCAGGCAGGCTTGGCATAGCTCGCTGGGTGAGTCATGCTCACTCCTGTCTCCCTGAGCACCAGGTCCTGCTCTTTGTTCCCTGCTGCAAGTGCCGGCCTGCCACTGCTGCAGCTGAGCTCGAGCTGTTCTCAGGACAGACCTTGATGCAAATTAAAGCCATTTTGAGCTACTGGGGCTCCTGCTGGCAGCCTCACATCTGCTGAGCAGCCCGCTTCCTCCCAGGGGAGCCTCTGCAGCACCAGCACCTTCCCAGCCTGTCATGGGATAGCGGGGGCGCGTGTCCCCATGTGCTTCAAAAGTGCAGCAGAGCCTCCACCCTGAAGGAACCAGATGCAGCCAAACACCCAAAATACCCACCGCCCCCAGCCCGCCTGTCTCCTACACGGCAAGGCACTGGCCCCACGCACACAGAGCCAGCTACCTGCTGCGCTTCCAGGGCTTGGCTCTCACACAGTAGGGAGGTCAGACAGTGACTGCAGCCCCATACATCAACTGAGACCCCCGTGGGCCGCTGCCATGGCACGGCCAGTGTGACAGCAGGACCTTCTTTGCCAACACACAACAGTTCTCTGGAGTTGGCCCAACCCCAGGGACTCCCATCATGTCACCTGTACCCTGCCCCAAGGGCTACAGCTCTCAGTGCCCAACCCAAGGGTTCAGGGGAGCAGCTCAAGCCATGAGGGTGTCCCAGGGATGCTGCTGGCCCCCGGGCCAGGCGGATGGAGAGCTGGGCGCAGGATCACATCCCACATGCTGCCCTGGGGCTCCCACACACACACTGGAACTGTGCTGCAGTAACACGTTTATTGTTCCAACTGCAACTCGCGCGGTGACCAAGCGAGAAGAGGGACCCTGTGCAGGGGTGAGCCCAAGTGTGTGCCCGCATGGATGAGTCCCCTCAGCTGCAGGAAGAGGCCCACTCCTGAGCCTGCAGGGCCCAGGGCTCCCCCCCTGGAAGCGGAAGTTCTCCCCAGGGCAGTTCTGAGGGGTCTGACTCTAGTCCCCCCTTCCCAGGCTGCTGAGGGTCTGGCCTCAGGGCTGGCATCACCAGATCAAGGCAAACCCTCTACAAGCCCCAAATTCACCCTTTACCTTTCCAAATTTGCAGTGCTGCACATAGAGGATCCCATCCTTCACTGGTCTCTCCATGGCCCCAGTACACCCTGGCCAGTGCAAGGACCAGGGACTTGGGCTACCCGCGACAGAGAAAATGTGACTGCTGCAGCCGAAGGAAGGGCATGGGGCAGACTTCCTTCTCACAGCGACTTCCCCTTTTTGGGGTGTGGAATGGGGGGCAGAGGCTGGGCCACAGGAGGTGTCCGTGTGCCCGCCCTCCCCCTTGCAGGGCAGTGGGGCAGAACGCGGGGGCAGAGCACAGGAAGCAGCTCTGGGAGCGCCCAACACGAGTGCAGCACGCGCCGCCTCACCCCGGCTGCATTCCAGCAAGTCTGGGGATACAGGAACAGCCACCCACTGAGGATGGACAAACCCAGGTAAAGGGGGCAGACACGGAGAAATTGAGGAGCTCTGAAGAGGAGCAATGTAAGACCCTGGTGCTGCCACTGCAGGGGGCTGGCAGGGGCAGCAGGCAGCTGGCCACAGACAAGTTGCCCCACCTGGGGTTCCTCTTGCCCTCAGGCACCGCTACCTGCTTGCCCAACAAGCCGCTGCTGATGTAATGGGCTGTTGCAGCACCGCTCCACACATTTCCTCCTGGGGCAGGAGCTTCATCAGGCTGAGCTGGCAACAGTTCCAGTGGCCAAAAGCATGGAAAAGGGGCCACAGGAGTCCAAGAGACACCGCTGGGCTGAAAAGACACCCAGGTCTGTGGCAGAGGGGGAATGGGGGACAGCACACTCCCCAGGCTAGAAGTCCATGGAGCTGTGGGCCAGGTAGTCCTTGCGGCCGATGTTGCTGACTTGCTTGGTCTGCATGGCCTCCAGCTTGGGGCAGTCAGTGATGCGATGGCCCAGGCCACCACAGAAGGCACAGCCTCGCTCACCTGCAATGGGAGGGAGGAGGTTAAGAGGAGCTGTGCCATGCCAGGACAGCAGCTCCCCACCCCAGAGCAGAGGGGCTACACCAGTGTCTCCCCAGTGCTGTGGCATCAGGCTGCCTGCATGGCTAGGCAGGAACTGCCTCGGGAGCTTGGGGTCCTGTCTGCAGACCAAGGGGGTCACTGTGCCAGCCTGGAGTCTCTCACCATTGATGTCCAGCATGGTCTCATCACCACAGTGCAGCACCTGGAGCACAGGGGGCACCTTCTGCTTTGCCTCCAGGAGCAGGGCCTTCAGGTCCATCAGTACTGATTCATCTGAAGGCAGAGACACAAGTCAGGCACAGCCCAAGCAGAGGTGGGAGCACTGCCTAGTGCCGCCATCTCTCCCTCCTCCAGCCATCCTGCTTGCTCAGAACACTCCCCTTGCCACTGCCCAGGTGTCTCCTACAGCCACAGCCCCCATCCCCTGGCTGTTCCTCACCGCAGGCCTTGTTGATGAAGGTGGTGGCAATGCCAGTGTTGCCTGAACGGCCTGTACGCCCAATCCGGTGAACTGTGGGGACAGAGGCAGGATCAGGACCAGGTGAGTGCAGTGAGACCATCCCTGCCCCAGACCTTGCAGAGACAAGCACAGAGCCTTGCTGGCTTCTGCAACCCCTCATGGTCTCTGTGGGGCCCAGTGCCCACCATAGTTCTCAATCTCCTCTGGCATGTCGTAGTTGATCACATGCTGGATGGCTGGGAAGTCCAGACCCTTAGAAGCAACATCAGTTGCAACCAGGACATCCTTCTTCCCATCCCGGAAAGCTTCGATGGCTTTTGTCCGTTCTTCCTGATCTGCAAAGGCCCAGCACAGAAAATCAGCAAGGGCAGCACTCCCAGCCCTACCTACTGCAGCAACTACTATGGCCTCAGAGCTCAACTGGGGCTCCCCCAGGCAGCCTTTCCCCAAATAAAGGAGTAGAGGGACCTCTGTGTCCCATAGAGACCTGCACTGGGTTTACACCTGCTATGTGCAACAAGGAGTTCATTCCTGATACTGCCACAGCCCTCTCACACCATCACCAACACTGGGACCTCCCATGACCACATGCATCCCTGGAGGAGGGGGGTCACACCACAGCCCAGGCCTCCCTAGGACCCTCACTGACCTTTCCCTCCATGGATGGCCACAGCTTCCACGCCCTTAAGCAGCAGGTACTCGTGGATCGCATCAACATCTGCCTTCTTCTCTGCGAAGATCAGCACCTGCAGCAGCACAGACATCACAAATAGCCACCTTTCTGTGGGCTAGCACTGCTGGCACCAGCACAGACCCCTGGAAAGCTCTGCTGAGCAGAGCACAGAGCAGGGCTGGTCCCTGCTCATACGTGGAGCGTGGTTCACTCACATGCCCACCCCTCACATGGGGTCCCCCCCTGCCAGCTTGCCCTGTGCCCCAGGGCTGTGGTGTGACCACTGCCCCCAGTTCACTACTCACAGGTGGAGGGGTCTTCTGCAGGCACTCCAGCAGGTACACCATCTTGGCCTCCTCTTTCACATACTCTACCTCCTAGGTACAACCACAGGGATGCATCAGGCAGCAGAGGAACTGCCACTGTTTGGTATCCCTTAGCAGACTGGGAAAAAGGGCCATGGAACCCCAGCTCCCTGGCAGAGGGAGGTATCAAGCACCCTCATGAATGGTGCTGGTCTCCCACACAGGCAAGGGGCAGAACTCAAAGACCTCACTTGCACAACGTCCAGGCTGGCAGCACCCGCTCGCCCAACGTTGATAGTGATGGGCTTCACCAGGGCACTCTTGGCAAAGTTCTGGATCTTCTTGGGCATTGTGGCACTGAAGAGGAGGGTTTGCCGCTGGCCCTGTACAGGGAGGAAGGATTTAGCACTCTCCCAACCTGGCGGGTGAAGGGATTGAGCTTCAAGGTGCAGTTCAGCACCTTGAAGTAGGAGAAGATGGTCCGGATGTCCCCCTCAAAGCCCATGTCAATCATCCTGTCAGCCTCATCCAGGGCCAGGTACCGGCAGATGTCCAGGCTCACCATCTTCTTCTGCAGCAGGTCCATCAGGCGCCCAGGGGTTGCCACCATCATGTGCACCCCACTGAGGGATGAGAGGAGGCCACAGTCAGGCAAGAATTCCTGCCCCCATGCAGGACGCAGAGGGAAGGCAACACCTTCCTGGTACATCACCTCTCCCCCACGCATGTCCTGAAGCCAGGGGTGCCACCCCTCAGGCCCCTGACAGAACTCTGGCCCCATATACTCCCCCAGAAAGTCTTACTGCTTGATGGTCTCCATCTGCTCCTTGACAGACATGCCCCCGATGCAGAGGGCGCAGCGCAGGGGGGGCAGCCCATCCTCCTGCAGCAGGCGGCAGTAGTACTCCAGGATGCCGTGGGTCTGCCGGGCCAGCTCCCGCTGCAGACACAAAACCAACTCATTCCTACACCTCTGTGCAGGCAGGACTGCCACTGCATGACAATCACAGCTTCCTCCTGGCACCCACCGAGGGACAGATGATGAGTCCGTAGGGCCCCTCCCGCTTGGAGAACGGCAGCCTCTTTTCCTGCTCCAGGCAGAACATGATCACCGGGAGGGTGAACACCAAAGTCTTCCCAGAGCCAGTGAATGCAATGCCAATCATGTCCCTTCCCGAGAGGCTGCCAGGGAAAACCAGGACTTTGAGCATCACAGAACAGCCCAAACTTCCAGGGCTGAGCAAGGTGATGGGGTGCATCTGTCACCAACAAGAGCCCTCAGTCCACAACACTGGGTGGGCTGTAGGCAGCAAGTGCTCCGCACTCCAGGACGGGGACAGAGCACTCACATCGTGGGGATGCCTTGGATCTGTATGGGTGTTGGCTGCTGGATCCCTTTTTTCTTCAGGCCTCTCAGGATAGCTGTCAGAGAACAAGGGACACCCACACTCATGACCTGAACTCTTCCTCTTCTTCCCCTCCCACCCGTGTCCCAGCAGCAGCTCTTCCATCAGTGACAAACACCCCTCAGAGGAAAGGTGGGATCACTGCTAGGCTCCTCTCCCAGCCCACCTGCTGGGAACTTCATCTCCTTGAAGCTCTTGATGGGGGGTGGGATGCCCTCCCCCTCCACCAGGATGTGGTACTTTTTGCGCACGCGGTCGTGCCGCGCCTCCGACATGCCCAGGATGTAGCGAGGAGCTCTCCAGCTACGAAGGGAACAGAGACAGGTCATGGTGCAGAATGAGGCCAGGACTCCAGGGCCAGCAGGAGGAATCCAGGGGAACTGCCTGTCAGGCTCCAATATCGCCCCAGGAATAACAGGGGCTCTGTGATGTGAGTGTGGGAGCAGATTCAAGTTCTGTGTGTTAAACATTCCCCTAAAGTCTCAGTGAGGAGGCCCAAGCTGACAGCTAAGAACAGGCTATGGATAAGGGACGGAACATGCCACAGACACACCTCAATCATCTCTGACACTACTTTAGAAACACTGAGGTTGGAAAAGACCTCTGAGATTCCCAAGTCCAACCTTTGACTGACCACTGTCTTGACAACACTGTCTTGAGCAGCTCTGGCTCCCCAGCCTCTTCCTCTGCCTTAACAATCTCTCAGACCTGAAAATCCACCCTCAGACCTTTAAGTTTAACAGAAATGTGCTTTATCAAGGCTTACTGGACATAAAACAACATCCCAGGTGACTCAACAGCCTTTGATCTTACAGGAGAAAAGTCAGCAGCTGAAGAGCAGCACTGAGACTGTGCAGCTTCTGGTTCTCCACAGTCACAAGGAAGTGATGTTTTGGGAGGAGACAAACCCCTGTCCTGTGAGACTTACCTGGTTTGATGGGGTCGTCATAGGTGATGCCCTGGCCATCTCCTTCACTGACATCAGAGCTGCAGGAACAGAGGTAAGGAGTCAGTGCAAACTCTCCAGATCAACAGTAACCTCACAGAGAGCTGCATGGACAAACAGCCTGGCAGATCATGTTTGGAGACAGAGCAGGGCAGCAGCAGACCCTGACAGCCCCCCAGGGTACAGAACACCAAGTGCTGATGTGCCCAGGCTCCTCCCACAGCCACATCTGTGCCAGGAAAGGGGGCCTGTTGTGACCTCCAGTCGCATCGGTGGGTATGAACATTCCCAAGGCAGGGAACAGCCCTGCAGCTCTGGAGGCAGGTGTGACACACAGAGGTCCCACTCACCTCGGCCCTCAGCCACGCTCTCCAGGATCTTCTCTTCCTCCTTCAGCTGGCTTCTCCTTGGCCGACTCCTTCCGAGCTGGTGGGAGTCAGGGAACAGTGAGGAGCTTTCATTGCCCCCTGAAGTTCTCCAGTGCCCCCTGCCAGCTCCTCCCTTACCTTCCGCCTTCTCTTTGAGGTGCTGGTGCTGGTCCAGCAGGCTGATGTTGGACTGTGGCCCAGCGGATGTCATCCTCGTCCCCGCGCTGCTCGCTGCCGCTGTCCCGTTGCTCCTCCTCCGACACCACTTTCCGCCGCATCTGCAGCAGCTTCTGCAACTGGAAGGACGCAGGTCGATGCGGAGTGAGCGGCCCCACGCCGGGAGGGGCTCTCAGAGCCCTCCCCGCGCAGCCCCGTTACCCCGTTACCATCTGCTGCTTGCGCTGCTTGACGGGCACGTAGGGCACGTAGTCCTCGTCATCCTCCCGGACAGGTCAGACGTGTCCGCCGGCTCCTCGCGCTGCCTCTGTGGGGAGAAGCGCGGTGAGGGGGGCCCGGAACGGCCCCGGGAGCGCGGGGCAGGCGGTACCAGGGGCCAGGCCCTCTCCCACCTTCCGCTCCGCCGCAGCCTCCATGGCGCCTTCCCGGAACCGATCGCGGAAGGTGACGTCAACACGCGCAGCGCCGTCGCCTAGCAACGCGGGGACGCGCCACAGCGCGGGAGACGCGACCCGGCCCGACGGAGCCCCGCGGCGGCCAAACTTGTGCAGCACGCGCTCTACATCCCTCCCCGCCCCCGGCGCGACAGAAAGCAGCAGACAGCGGTATTTAAATAAAATAAAAAATTAAAAAGTTCTTATTGGGTCCAGCACGGTCCTTCCCGCGGCACGGGGTAGCCGCGTGCCCGCAGAGAGGGGGACGGGACGGCCGGGGTCACCCCGCGGGGATGGGGCAGGATGGAGGGAGCCCCGGGGGCCCCCGCGGGACAGGAGAGCACCGGGGCCCCCCGCGGAGGAGGGGACTCCACCGAGGTGAGGCGGGGGGCACAGTGAGGAGAGGCGAGTGGCCGTGGGTGGGAGGGTCGGCCCCCCCGCACCTCACTGGGCTGCACTGGAAGTGGTTTTCTTCAGGGTGAAGTTGGTCCAGTTCACGGCCACCTTCTGCCGCGTCTGCTTGGCCGAGTCCAGGCAGAACCTGGCAGGGAGAGGACAACCCCGGTCACCTGCCAGCCCCTCTGTGCCACCAGCCCCTGTGTGACCCCAACCCCTCAGGACCCCCAGCCTTGGTCACCCACCAGCCACTCCAGCACCCCCAGCCCTGCCAGTAGAGCTCATCCCCCCCCGGGCTCCCCCCTCACCTCTTGAAATACTCCACTTCTCTGTCAGTCTCGTCCATCTCTGCCCCATCCAGGTCCTTGGGCAGGAATACATCATCTGGGGAAGCAGAGCAGAGGGTCAGTGCTGCCAGCTGGGCAAAGGGCCCCCGTGAGGATGGCGGTGCAGGGCAGCACTCCCTGCACTTACCGATCGAGGTACTGGGTTTCTCCACCTTGTTCCGGCTCTTCCTGCTCTTGCCCTTGGGCTGAGGGGAGCCCCCCAGGGTGGGAGGGGCAGCCGGGGTAGGCGGTTGAGGCTGTGCCAGCTCCGGCAGCTCCGCTTTGCCCTCTCCCCTCCGGCCCTTCCACTCGCTGGGTCTCTCTTTCTCAGCCCTGGTGCTGCCGCAGCCCCATGCCTGCCCCTTGCTGCCCTCCCCGGGCTCAGCACAGCCACCTGCCCGCTGTGGCTCCGGGGCGCTGCCCTTGGAAGGGGGCTTGGTTCCCAGCACCTGCCCCTTCACCCCAGGGCTCTCCAGCCGGGCCTGGCCGCTGCTGCCCTCCCCTTTCTTTGTCTGCCCATTCTGCCGCTTGTTCTTGCGCTGCCGGCTCCCTGCGGGCACCGGCTCTGGTGGTTCCGGCCCCTTGGGCTGTGGTCCCTCCCTGGGCTCTGGGCTCAGCCCACTGCCGTCCGTGGCAGAGTCCGCAGCCTTGGACTGCACCCAGATCATGCGGGACAGGCTGGGCACGGCGCTGAGCCGCTTCACCACACCGTTCTCGGACGGTGGTGCCGGCGGGGGCTCCCCAGGCCCCTCGCCCCATCGGGGGCCCAGCTCGCCCCGCAGGAGCCCGTGGCTCTTGGCAGGGCCCAGGCTGAGTGGGGCCAGCGCCAGGTCTATGTCCTGCAGGTCAGAGGAGCCATTGAGGTTGGAGAGCAGGTTTTTCTGCTCCAGGACAGCTGCCTTCTTGGGGAAGTCATTGACATCCAGGTTGAGGTCGTAGACACTGAAACTGGCCCGGATGGAGTCCTTGATGGTGTTCTTGATTTCCTGCAGCCGGCTGCTGAGGAAGCTGTTCACCCGCTCCAGCTCCAGCTCCGGCCACTCCAGCAGCTTCTCCTCAGCCTGCTCTCTGGCCTGGCTGGCTGCAGGGGCACGCTCTGCCCGCTTCTGGGCCTCTGCCTCCAGCTGGGCTTTCTCCTTCTCCTGCAACACAGGTGCCATGAGGATTGGCTGGGCTGGGCCACAGAACCACAGGCACAGGCCACGGAACTTTGCTCCAGCTCTGACAGCAATCCCAAGGGCTGCTGCTCAGCACAGCCACCTCACAACTTACACAGCCCCAAACTGTCATGTGTCCCCCATGGGCACAGCAACAGCTGGACACTGCACACCAGACACAGCTCTGGGCATGAGGCACCAGCAAAAGCCACCAGGGCACTGCCTCTCCCCACCACAGATACATGGTGTCAGAGATGTGGCACGGAGCAGGTAGGACACTGCAGTCCAAAGCGCCAGGAGGGCTGGGCCACCCTCTGCAGGAACAGAGGCAGGGGAAACCCTGCACAGGGCCAGGCACCGCTGTCACCTTAGGGGAGAGGGACATGGAATTCAAGAAACCAAATGGATGAGAGGGAAAGAAGGTAAAGGCCAGCAAGGGGCGCAGCCCAGCACCCACCCAGCCTCACCTTCTTCTTCTGCTTGTGCCGTGCCCGCTTGGCCGCCTTGGCACTGTTCAAGGGCTTAGGCTCCGTGCTGTTGATGTAGTCCAGCAGCTCATCCACATTGCGGTGGTCCACAGCGGGCTCCCCCGAGCTGCTGTTGTGCCCCAGTTTCTGTGGCAGCTCCTCTTTCCTCTTGGTGAGGCGCGAGCGCAGCTTCTCCCGGATCTCGGCGTAGTTGCGGCTCGTGGGAGCGGCCGGGGGCTGCAGGAGGGGAGTGCTGTCAGCCGGGACAGGCACAGGAGGTGCAGCCAGCCCCAGCTCCCCCACCTGCCCCCACGACCTCCCCAGCCACTCCCTTCCCCACAGTCTCAGTGAGACAAGTCAGCACAGCCCCAGTGAGCTCTTCCAGCATGAAGCCACAGGGTTTGGCTGGCCGCTCTGAGCCCCGGGGCTGGGCAGGCAGCTGCGAGTCAGGAGCAAGCGACCAGCAGGCTGATGAGGCAGCATGGAAACAAAGTAGGGGACGCACACGCCCGCAGGAAAACAGCCACGGCCAGACCTGCCCACCTCTGTACTCTGGGCACACGGACTGTGTGATGTCTCACCACGAGGCGCAGCGCGAGGACCGGGGGTGGCTGCAGACCAGCCCCTCACTCACCGCGTTGTGGCCGAAGAACTCACAGTAGCAGCAGTCGCAGAACTTCCCATCTTTCTGGTTGGTGGAGGAGGAGGTGCAGGAACTGCGCTCCGAGCTGCTGTCCTCATCCTCCCCAAGCCCCTCATCTGCCTCGCAGGGCTGTGGCAGGTGGCAGCTGGTACCATTTGGGAATTTGTGCCCTTTGCAAGAGGGGTCCCTGAGAAGAAGGGGAGAAGGGTGAGAGGTGAGCAGGAGCCAAGGGAGGGGTCTCAAAAATTGCCCCACACTACACGTGTAGGAACACCCCGCCCAGGGCAGCCTGTGCCCAGGCACAAGGATTTGTAGGGCAGACAAACCCCCTTCCCCACATCCTTCTCCTCCACGGGAGATGCCAGAGGAGCCTGTGTCAGCAGACATCTGTAGCTCCCTGGTCTCTGGCAGGCAGGAGGCTGGCACAGCAGAGCCCCAGCGAGCAGCATCCTGCTAGGCCCCAGGCTGGAAGCAGGGCAGGGACTGGTACTCACTGGGGGCAGGTAGCACAGGTGAGGAACACTGGGATTGCGTGCAGCTGCCAGACATCCCCACATGCAGGCAGGCCCGGCTCCCACAGGCACAGGCTGCCCAGCTCAGAGACAGGGAGGCCAGGGCACGTCCCACAGTGCCATTCCTCGAGCTCCAGCTCAGGACATGGCTGGCTCTCCACAGGGAGAGCTAATCAGTGGAGAAGAACCAGCATGCTCTCTTCAGGGGCATGGGCAGCCCAGAGAGGGCCAGGGGAGCAGGTGAGCAGAACAAGTCCACAGGCTTCATCTTCTCGAGGACCTTTGCTCAGTGCCACGGCTGCCCGACGGGTCTCACTGACAAAGGTCCTGTTGGCCAACAGTAGGTTGACCAGGCGGTTCCTTTGGGTCTTTTAGCTGGAGGAGGAGCAAGCACAGCCTCTTCTGCACCACGGAACCAAAGGACAACAGCAGACAGAACACACGTGGGGAGAGAAACAGCTTGACCCTCAGAGACGGGGTCTGCAGCAGCGCAACTGGCCCACAAAGACAGTGGCTCCCTGCACCACCACGCCAGGGCAGCCGGTCCCTCCACAGGGAAAAGTGCATCCACGGGCAACAGAGGGGAGAAAAGGGCGCACGGCCCAGTGAGCAGAAGCTGGGATCAGGCAGGGCTCCTCTACTCACCTGTTGGTGCTGGGTAGCTGGTGGGAGGCGGGAGGAGGGATGAGTGAAGTGCTGCAGTGCCCGTTGCAGGGATGGGTGCAGCCCGACAGCGGGGGCGGCATCTTCAGCAGTGGCACGTTGGCAGGGGGCAGGTGGAGGCTCTTGCATGGCCCTGGGCTGTGAGAGGCTGCGCCGGCCGGAGGGGACTCGGACACCGGCTTTGGGGCTGCAGCCTGGGCGCTTGGAGCAGGGAAGAGCGTGGCCTGCGAGGAGGAGCCCAGCGGGACATGCGGCGGGGAGCCGAAGGGCCCCGGGTGCGGAGGTGTCTGCTTGGAGGGGATCAGCACCGGTGGCTGGGAGGGGAGGCCGGTGGGACTGTTGGGAGGAGCAGTGAGGTCGGAGTGCTGATGATGCTCTGAGGAGTGGAAGGCCTCACCTGCAGAGGGGCAGGAACAGAGACAGTCAGACACTGGTTGTGCTGTGTGGGCCAAGGCCCTGCTCAGAGCCACCCATCGCCTCTCCACAGGCCGCTTCTCCGTGGGATAAACCCTGCCTCCCCCACAGGCAGCGCAGTGCTCGGACAGAAGCCATCCCTGCTCGCACGAGGCCTCAAGGTCACTGTGCCTCCCCTGTAGGATTCAGCCCTGCCCCACAAGGAGCAGGGCAAGGGGAAATGCTCTGGAGCAGCGGGCTAGGAGGTTGTGGCTGGCCCTCTCCCTGGACACGCACCTGGTGGGGTGGCCCTCCGGCACAAGCTTTTGAACTGCTTCGGCAGCGTCTTGCAGAAGTCAAGTGAGGTAGGCAGAGGCGAGCCCGGGGCGGCACTGCTGGAGGTGGTGGAGGTCGCGTGGCTGTAGGGACAGGCCTTGAGCCCCGGCGCCACAGCCGGCACCTGGCTGGCACACTCTGCAGACAGAGCGAGGCCGGGGTGCTTGTCACCTGGAAGGAAAGAGGAGCTGGGCCCAAATCCCTCTACCACTGCAAAGGGGCTCAGGCACGCTGCTGGCACTGGGAGTCAGAGGCCCAGCCTGTCCACCCTTTCCTACAAAGAAACCATCTAAGCCAAGAACTGGGCAGTAAGCTCTGCTCAACCCCACGGTGGGCTTCAACTCACCTAGTGTAGCTGGTGGGGCCCCGAGGGGGCTGCCCTGAGTGGCCCCATTGGTGTGCTGCGAGTTCCAGAGGCCCGAGAGCTTGTGAGCAGACAAGAACGAGCTGGGGTCCCAGTCCCCTGAGTTCCCATGGCACGAGGAAGAAGAAGAGGAGGAGGAGGAGGAAGAGGAGTGTGACCCACCCCCACAAGACTGTGACTTGCAGGATGTGTGGGATAACGAGACCTGCCAAGGAAAACACAGAGTGAATCAGCTGTGCAAGGAGGCTGTGGGCCCCAGAGTGTCAGCACCAAGACCCTCCACTGCAGCAGGGGTTCAGCTCATGGGAACCACTTCTGTCACTGTCTTGGGGGTGACAAACAGCCTGTCCATCAAACACCAACACAGCCTGGCTCCCAGGACATTCCAAGGGTCACATGCCTGCTCTGGTCCCACTCACACCAGGCCAGGATTAAATGAAGCCAGGCAGGAGGGAGCTCCTCTAACCTGAGCTCCACACACAGGCAGGCACTTGCCCCAGCAGTCTCTGGGCAGACCTACACCACACAGGGAGCAGCCCTGGGGCCAGGGGACGCAGCATGACATGCAGTGGAGCGGGGCTGGCAGGAAAGCAGCGGCGCTGTCAGTCTCTCCAGCCTGGCAGCTCCAAGCCAAGCCTGCCTGCTGGACGAGCCTCTGCGGCACCATGCGCTGCCCCACCACAGCCTCTGCCTGCTGAGCCAGCGGCAACCCTGGGCAGGGCAGTGGAGGCTGGGATGTCTGGGGCACTCAGCTCAGAGCAAGAAGGGGATCCGCACGCCCTGCTAGTGCCACAGCAAGGGTAGCGCCACTCTCCCACAACTGCAGCCCCAGCACTCCAACCCCAGCTCCGTGACCACGTACCGCCAGGGCCTGCTCCTGCACCGCCCGTCGCTCTTCCTCCTCCACACTCTTCCGGCAGCTCTGGCAGATCCACAGTGGCATTTCTCCCAGGAGGTTCTGCACGAGCGTTGGCACGAAGTCCGGTGGCAGCCTCTCGCCCGGGGAAACCAGCCCATTGTGGGATGGCCCTCCCCAGTCCTTGCGCTCCCGGTGGCAGAGCAGGCAGCACGTCTGCACGGACTGGTTAGTGGTGGGCAGCACCTGAGGAAGGACGCACAGACTGTGAGTCACCCACGTGTTGTGCGGTGCAGATGTGGGACAGATGAAGCAGCGAACGAGACCTTGGGACGCTGACACCAAACCAGGGAAATTCTTGTAGGCTACATGTGGCATTGCACCTTCTCCCACTGGAGCAGAGCAGCCTCAGGCTGCCCAGCTGCTGCCAGCCTGCCACGTGCCAGATGGGAGCGTTCTGGACCTCTGGGAAGATCACAGTGTGCCAAAGAGCCAGCCCTGCCACCAAGCATGGCTGATAAGCCAGCAGCAGCTCCCACCACCACCTCTGGTACAGCGGGACCAAGAGAACTTGCACAGCAGAGCAAGACCCACAGAAATCCAACACGGGGATATGAAGGGTGGCTCTGGTAGCCTCAACTCTCAATCCTCGCCCAGCACAGACCCCCCTCCCACGGTGTCACCCGAGAGCCTCAAGCCCTCCCTCCCGCCTCTTTGTTCTGCACAGCCAGCGGTGCCGATGCGCCAGGGTGGGGTGCAGCCCCCCGTGCCACTTTGCTCTCTCCCCGCACGGGCACAGCCAGGCTGGGACTTCCCTGCAGGAGCTGGGCTGCATCCTGCGGGCTCGCTGGAGCCCTGACAGCCGTGACGAGCCCGGCGTGGCGCGGACGAGGGGGCCCCCATTGTCTGCCGGCGCGGCGGGGCCCCGCCACAATGAGCCGCGCATTGAACCGCTACTGCCAAACAGATGGCGTCTGCAGGCTCAAGGTGAAGCAAAGGTCAGAGGCCAAGGAGAGCAGAGCGGAGGCACAGCCCCCTGCCCACCCACAGCGAGGAAGGGGGCTGCCAGCCCACCCCGTGTCCCAGCTGACACGGCCACCGCAGCGGGCGACACCACGGCTGCCCCCAACCCACCCAGTGCATCCATCCCCGGCGCCCACCCCCGGGTCCCTGCCCACCGCCCGGGACAGGTGGCGGCGGCCAGGTGTGTTCAGCGATCTCAGGCAGCGACAGGCGCGCTGGATGGAGATGCTGCAGCCACCTGCCATCGCCCAGTGGCGGAACCGGGCCCTCCTGCGGGGCGCTGTGGGAGCGCTCCGAGCCCCATCCGCAGGGATGCTCCGGGGCGGGGGTCGGGGCGGGGATGGGGCCCTGCCCCTGCCCCCCCCCTCCGCCCCGGGCCCTGCCCCATCCCCGCCCCGAACGGAACCCCCTCAGCGCCAGCGCCGTCCCAGCCGCGGCACTCCCCCGGTACCTGCGCGCTGCCTCTGCCCGGCTCCCCGCCGCTGCCCGCCGCCGCCGTCACCTCAGGCGGGGCGGGCGGTTCCGGTGGCGGTGGCGGCGGGGGAGGCCCGACGTCGGGACCTGCCACCCTGTCGCGGCGAGGCCCGGAGCCACCTGCCGCTGCTGCCGCCGTTGCCGCCGTTGCCGCCTTGTTCCGCCGGCGAGTCATGGCGAGCCCGCCGCAGCCAGGACAACAGCCAATATGGCGGCGCGGCCCGTCCGGCCCCTGCCCGCGGGAAGGAGGGAGGGGGGAAGCGCTCGGTGAGGTGAAGCCGCCGCCGCCATCTTGCGAGAGGGCAGCGCTGCGCCCCCTGGCGGACGGGGGGAGCGGCGGCAGCGGGTCCCCCGGGTCCTAAAGGGTGCCGGTGAATGTGGAGCGGGATCGCATCCCGGGCTGGATCATCGGAGTGCAACTCCTTGGGTCCACGCGGAAAGCGAGGGGGCTTAGATCAGGTATTGCGAAAAAATTGTTCCCTGTGAGGGTGGTGAGGCACTGGCACAGGTTGCCCAGAGAAGCTGTGGCTGCCCCATCCCTGGAAGTTTCCAAGGCCAGGGTGGACCGGGCTTGGAACAACCTGGGCTAGTGAAGGGTGTCCCTGCCCTAAACAGGGGGATGGAACAAGATGATCTTTAAGGTCTCTTCCAACTCAAACCATTCTATGATTCTATGATTCCTGACCCTGCACAGAACCCCCCCAAAAATCCCACCATGTGTCTGAGAGCATTGTGTCTGAGAGCTCCTTGAACTCTGGCAGGTTTGCTGCTGTTACCATTTTGCTGGGGAGCCTATTCCAGTGCCCAAACATCCTTGGGTTGAAGAACCTTTTCCTAAT
This sequence comes from Chiroxiphia lanceolata, assembly GCF_009829145.1. NCBI lineage: Eukaryota > Metazoa > Chordata > Aves > Passeriformes > Pipridae > Chiroxiphia > Chiroxiphia lanceolata. The sequence continues at coordinate 10,714,597 of NC_045651.1, forward strand.
ATCCAACTTAAACCTCCCCTGACACAGCTCCAGTTGTTCCCTTGGGTCCTCTCACTGGCCACAGAGAGCAGAGATTGCAGCTGCCCCTCCACTGCCCCTTGTGAGGAAGTTGCAGACCCCTATGAGGTCTGACCTCAGTCTCCTCTTCTCCAGGCTGAACAGACCTCAGTTGCTCCTTATATGGCTTCCCCTCTAGACCCTTCACCATCCCTGCAGCCTCCTTTGGACACTCTCTAATAGCTTCATGTCCTTCTTATATTGTGCTGCCCAAATCTGCTGGCAGCTGAGGGACAGGCAGGGCTCCAGGCTCGCTGAGCACACAGGGACACAGGACACAGCCACAGTCACAGGAGCCAGGATACACTGCCCGGTCGAAATTAGACCTGGAGCCTATGAGGAACACTGGCCCCTCAACACTAGGGCTAGTCCTACACATGCACTTATCCAGCATAGCCTGGGCACCGCGGGGCTACCGTGACTCAGGGACTTCCTCAAGCCGAGGAGGTGCTGCCGTGTTTATCCAACCGTCCTCCGCGAATTTTTTACCCATGAATCCACCCCATTAGGCTTTCAGCCACCTGAATTATCGGCGCCCACATCCTGTGGCCAGCAGTGCCAGGTCTGGAGCAGACACCTCCTCTGGCACAGCCGGGGTGGGGCTGCTGTTCCCAGCACCCCGAGCACCCCCTGGAACCCTTCCTTGGCCACTCGGTGCTTTCTTCTCCCGCCGAGGGGCTGCTTTATTCACTTCCCACTGCATCCCCCCGCTCCACACTCCATGTCCTGCACAGTAAAGGTGTCTGCGAGTGCCTCCCCTGGTGCCCCATCATTCAGGGGGTCTCTGGGGTATCTCTGTCTCCTGAAGGTTGGGCTGCGGGAAAAAGGGAACCGGGACGGGATAACCGGGGATGCAGCCGGGGATTGGAGCCAGGAACCGTGACCAGGAAGTGGAGCCGGCGGTGAAACCCATCCCGCCCCACGGGAGACGCACCCTCACCCTTCCCATCACAGAGAACCGGTCCGTCGAGGCACGGACGGGCTCGTCCCGGTGCCGGCACTGGGCGGACACCGCTCCGATCCTCCCCCACGGGCGGTGCCCGGTACCGACCCGCCCCGTCGGCGAGCGGCGGGCGCGGGGAGCCGGGCGGCGGCAGAGCCACGGGACGCGCCATGCTGCCCGCTGCCCTCCGCCGGTGGCTCCGCCGACCCAAGGTGAGACCGGGGAGGGTGGCACCGGGGCCGGCCACCCTCCCCTGCGCCCGGGACCGGCGGAGCCCCCATCCGGGGGCTCCGCCGGTCCCGGGCGCAGGGGAGGGCGGCGAGGGTCCCCCGGGGTGGAGCGGGAGGAGGAAGCTGGGGGACTCCCGCGGACCTTTCCCCGTGTTTACAGCCATGCACGGATCCGTGCCCGCGCTGCCAGGATGCGGCTGAACTTGTTCGTCCTGCTCTGCCCCCCGGGGAAACTGAGGCACGGGTGGGTGGGGAGGGCGGCTCTCCCCGGGAGGAGTCAGAGCTGCTGTGGGAGGGTTCGACGTACCTGCCCTAGTGGGCGTTTGTGGATCCATGGGCCCCAAACCTCCATGCTTCGTTTGTGGGATTTGGGATCCTTCTGGCCCAGCACACAGGGTGCTCCTGCCATCTGCCATCACCCCTCTGTGCTCTTCTCGCAGCGCTCCGACCCTCGCCTGCTCTCCCAGTTCTTCTTTGCCGACGAGAGGGTGACAGGGGTGGTGGCCGAGATCAATGGGCTGGATGCCGAACTGGACCCGCAGCAGTACCTGGTGCTCCTCAACCAGCTCCACCTCAGTCAGGTACAGGGACAGCCAGGACCCTGGTGTGACTTGGTCCCCTGGGACACCAGGGGTGACATCCATGCCCTCCCCAGGCTCACCTACTGGCCATCCTGGAGCAGATCATGGAGGAGTGCATCCCCACGCAGCGGCACAGCCGGGACTACCTGGTCAAGTTCCCTGAGGAGCTCTTGGTGGACAACTTGGGGAACCACATGCTGTTTGCTGCTGAGGTGAGCCCAGGGATGCTATCTGGGAGGTCTGGTTCTCCGAGTCTGGGGGGCAATGGGCCCTCCCACCCCAGCTGACCCTGGGGTTATGGGCTGCACTGCCCCGGGTGCTGGCTCCTGATGGTCCCTGTCCTAGCAGTGTCTCCTGGCTGGGACCTTCCCGGAGGTGGAGGAGGCGGACAGGGCACAGCTGCGGCCCCAGGCCAGGAACCTGCTGTGCAGCCTGGAGCTGGTGCGGACAGTACTGCGGGAGCAGAGCCTGAGCCAGCCCAGTTCCTACCCGGAGCCTGTCCAGGCTGTGCTTATCCAGTTCGACCGGCTCTTTGCAGAGTTCGAGCTGAGGTGGGGGCCAGGGCTGGGGTGGTGGGGGCCTGTGCCAGGACTGGAGGGGCCTCACACTCCCTGCATCTCTCCAGCTATGTGTCCTCGCTGGTGGCAGTGAAGTCTCCCGAGGAGATCTACAGGCAGCAGGAGATCATTGTGCTGTTCTGCGAGACAGTGGAGAGGTGAGTGAAGGGCACTGCACATCATGTCAGGGTAGCAGGGACCCCAGCCCCAAGGATGGGCAGTGTCCTGAGGCTCAGCCCTACTGTAAGGGGGTGTGTGTGTCCCCAGAGCCCTGCGCCTGGGCTACCTGACCCAGGAGATGATCGATGGCTATGAACCGCTGCTGATGTTCACCATCCCTCGCTTGGCCATTATCAGGTGGGTGCAGCCCCTGGAGAAGGGGGGATGTTCCCTGCCCTGTACCAGCCCCTTCTCCCCATGGGGAACTGGGGTCCTGGGCAATCCCCCATGTAAGTTGAGCTCTGTCCCCTCACAGCGGCCTCCTCATCTACCCCGAGGGTCCCCTCAGCCTGGAGCGGAGCCCCGAGGAGATGTCCCGGATCTTCAGCCCCTTCTACAATCTCCTGAAGAAGATCAGGTATGCAGTGGGGGGCAATGGGTGGGGCCATGGGGCAGCAGGGGGGCCGTGACATGAGGTTGATGCCGTCCCCTTGCCTCAGGGAGCTGCTGCGGGTGCTGTCAGTGGAGGAGCTCTACCTGCTGGAGAGGAGCCTGTGCACAGCTGAACCAGAGAATCCCTGTGGTCCAGACATCACCCCAGTGTGGGAAGCAGCTGTGCCCAGAGAGGACCCCCCTGCTCCCTCTGGTCTCCTGGAGGTCCCTTGTGCCACACCACCAGCCCTCACCTGCACGACGCTATTGGGACCCTCTGGTGCTGTCGACAACCCAGGCACCGACTGGCAGTGGGGGTGTGTGGTGGGCAGGAAGCGGGGCCGAGATGGCAGATCCCTGTCCACTGGGACAGGACATCTCACACCACCCCTAGGGTAACTGTCACCTCCCCTCCGTGCAGCCCCCAGATCCCCGGGAGCAGCCCAGGGATAGGTGCCACCCTGGGTGCCCACTGCTCAGAGCTGCGCTGCCGGTACAGCAGCACCAAGGACATGCTGCACACCCTCTTTGTCTGCATCTCTGGTGAGTGACCCCCGAGACCCCCCCAGCACCCTGATCTCCCCAGCACCCTGACCCCCCACTCTTCTGGTGCAGGGGTTGCCGATCAGCTCCAGACCAACTTTGCCAGTGACATGCGCAGCATCTTGAAAACGGTCTTCAAGATCGTGGCTTCGCAGGCGGAGCCCTTGGAGGAGCCCAGTGCCAGCCGTGAGTAATCCCCAGAGAGTGAGAGATTGCTCCTCTGCCCTGCCCAGTGCCCATCCCTGGTGAGACAAGGCCACAGCCCCAGGCATGGGGAGGACGTGGCCATACTGCCTGTCCCTGGTTTGGCTGTTCCACCATAGCCCTTGTCCCTGCAGGAAAGAAGGATGATGACTCCTGTGTGGCAAATGCTCCTCGTGTGGTCAACTGCCCACTGTGCTCCAGCCCCACAGAGGCTGCCGGGCTCCGGAGGGCAGGTAAGGGGCTGCCCAGGTGCCATGGCTCTGGGGCAGGTGTGAGGCTGGGACTGATCCTACCCCCATCCTGCCAGAGGGGGTCTGGCTTTGAGGGGGGCTGGCACAGGGGGGTTTTACTAATATGTTTTGCCCAGCAGGCACTCACCGCCTGCCCGAGTGGGTGCCTGACAGCACGTGCAGCCAGTGCTCTGCCTGCCGCTCGCCCTTCACCCTGCTGCGCCGCCGGCACCACTGCCGCAGCTGTGGGAAGGTAGGATGGGGCTGAGCTGGGGCGTGTGGGGTCCTTGAGGGACCCGGCTCTGCTCAGCCCCCCTCTGGCCCTCTCCTGCAGATCTTCTGTGCCCGCTGCTCACCGCACACCGCGGCACTGCCGCACTACAGCCACACCAAACCCGTGCGTGTCTGCACCCACTGCTACACCACACACCTCTCACCCACGTCCCAGTGTGCCCGGAGCCAATGAGAGCCCCTCTGCCAGAGCTGCATCTGCAGGAAGCCATGCACTGGGGGCAAGGGGCTGTTCTGGGGCTGCTGGGCAGCTCTTCAGCCCTATAACTGCTGTCAGAGCTGGGTGGGCATGATGGCAGGACCCCCTTACATGGCAGTAGGACTCCCCCTCACACAGGGGCAGGACCCCACAGACGGCTGCAGCCCACGCCTGGTGCTGGCAGGCCGGGGTCACAGGGGGCACAGGACCCCCCCTCCCGATGCACCGTGGCCGTGCCCTGCTTTCAGTGAACTGCGTGCACCTGCCCCCCGGCTGGAAATGTGCTTCGTGGTGGTTTTTTTTAAGGTGAACTTTGACTGTTGTTGGGCCCGGGGCAGAGTCTCCCCCCCACCCCATGGCCTGGCCTGAGAAGGTGCAAACAGCCCTCACATGACGGCGGGTGCCCCAGGGCCGCCCGTGCCACACCCGCCCTTGCCGTGCAGCGCCGTGCCCGGAGGCCCGGCGCTCCCCTGCCCTCCCTTCCCCACCGCCTGCACCCGACGGATTTTAATAAAGAGATAAGCCCGCATGGCTGGGCCGCGTTGCGCTGGGTTCCCGGGGTGAAGGGGGGAGCGAGGCGGGCTAGTGGTCGCAGCCGGTGTGGGAACACCTGTGGGCGCGGTGGGGGTGTTCCGAGCGGTCTGGGGATGGCGGGGGTGTGAGCGCTCCTCGCCCGGCTCCCATGGGCGGGCAGGGGCGACCTGCGCCCCGGGTGTCTCCAGATGCGCACATGGGCAGACATGAGAGCACTTCTCATGGGGCGCAGCCACGGCGTGGTAATTAATTAACCCCCGGGGGGCGTGGCTTTTCCAATGGAGGCGTGTCCCGCCCCGGCCCCGCCCCCCGATTCAAATTTGAAGCACGCGCTTTCCCGCCCAAAGTTGTTTGCCCGCCGTGGTGACGTCAGCGGCGCGCGGTGTCCCGCAGCCAATCAGCGCGCGGCCTTCGCCCCCCTCCCGCCATGGAGCCCGCGGCCACCACCAGCATCCAGGTGCTGCTCCAGGCGGCCGAGTTCCTGGAGCACCGGGACCACTGCGACCCGCCCGGCCTGGCCGAGGCCGAGCACGGCTACGCCTCGCTCTACCCCGCCCGGTCGCGCCGGGCCGTGAGCAGCGTCAGGTGAGCGGCGGGAGAGTGGGTGGGTGGCGGTGGCCGGCAGCGCCGGTGCTGATCGCCGGCGGCTCTTCCTCTCGCAGGTCGGTGCACAACGCGCTGGAGAAACACAGGTACCGGGGCGTGTGGGGGGAGCGGCGGGGCAGGGGGTGGCTCTGCCCGTGCGCCCACCCTCGGGCTGACCGCCGTGTGGTCCCCCTCCCGCCCGGCCGTAGGAGAGCCCAGCTCCGGTGCTGCTTGGAGCGGCTGAAGCAGCAGGTGCCGGTGGCCGCGGGGCCGGCCCGTCCCACCACGCTGAGCCTCCTGCACCGTGCCCGGCTTCACATCCAGGTGAGGGGGGATGACCCCGGTACCACTCGGGGGACCCCGTGTGGCAACCGACCCGCCCAGCTCTGCCCCGCTCATGGCTCGCTGGGTCCCCGCAGAGGCTGGAGGAGCAGGAGCTGAGGGCACGGAGGGCCAAGGACCGGCTGCGAGACCGGCAGCGGAGCCTGCGGCGGCGGCTGGAATGGCTGCTCCTACCCACCGACGGGGAACGGGCACGGGCTGACAGCCTAGACTCATCCCAGCTCTCGGAACCCTCCGAGGGAGGTAAGGGAGGGGAAGGATGGAGGGTGGGTAGGAAAGGAAAAGCAGCCGGGGTCCTGACTTGGGCTCCCCCCCCCACGGTGCCCAGAGGATGCCGAGGTAGAGGTGGACGGTGTGGTGTTCGGTGGGGACCTGCTGCATTCCTTCGGCACCGGGAGGGACCACAGCTACTCCAGCCTCCACAGCCCGGAATCCTGACAGTGCCCACTGCCTTCCCTGCACTGCCTGCCCGCCTCCTTCCTGCTGGAAATGCAGCCTCTCTGGCCTCATCACAGCCAGGATAAGGGGCCACAGGTGGGAGTGAGCACCCAGCTTGGCCCCCAGCAGCTGGGCTGCTGGGCAGCACTGGCTGTGGCACTGGGTGCACGGGGCTGGCACTGCACTGTGGCACCCACTGTGAGTGCACTGCAAAGCACTAGGAGAGGCACTGGAAGAGGGCCCAGCTGTCATGGGGAAACCCTCACACCTCCCCCTGTGCACCACCAGGCATGTGGCAGTGCTGCTCACTGCAGACATGGCTACAGGAGGGCTGTCCCGCCCCTGGAGAGACAGAAAGGGGAAACAAGTGCATTAAGCAACCTGCCTTCATGCTCCCACAGGCACCCCGCTCTTTTGTACAGACCCCACACTTTTATAGTAAAGGCACTTGATAAAACTCTGGCCTGTGTCTTCCCTGTGATCCCGGCAGCAGGCTGGACCCCCAGAGTGGAGGGCAGCACTGGGCTCTGCTCTAGCCAGGCCAGTCTCAGTCAAATCAGAGGTGGGAGTAGATTCTTTAATGATAATTACATCTCAGAAAGGGTCTAACAGCAGCTGATTGTCAGACTTGTACAGTTTCTTTAAAAATATAAAATCTAAGGAGATTTCTATCTGTCCTGGTGCAGCTGGCCCCTCACACGTACTGCTTCTTCTTGGTGGCTGCCTTGCTCGCCAGATCCTTGGCTTTCTCTGTAGCAGCCAGAGCTGTCTCCTTGGCTTTCTCGGTCGCTTCCTTGGCAGTCTCCACCAGTGTTTTGGATGGAGCTTCTCCTATAACATGGAAGCTGTTAACCCAGCCCTGCCCCGGCACTGGAGTGCCAGCCAGACCTGCCCGGCCACCTCGGCACCAAGGCGCTTCCCCACGCAGATGAGCCTGGTGCTCCTGACCTCGGCACGTCAGGGCACGTTGCAAAGGGGAACCGCAGGCACGTGACTGCTGCCCTGTCACATCCCGTCCTGCCTGCACTGCACTCCACCCCTGCCCGGCCTTGCAATCACTGGCCGGCTGCTCCGCTCAGGAAGGGCAGGCTGTGCCAAGGCAGGGGGCAAAGGTAAGGGAGGAGGATTTCACAGTCAGATCAGTTCAAGCTGCGACCTGCCCATGGACTGGAGTGTTCCCAGTGTGACCTCTAACTCCAAGAGACCCGTCCCGGTCAGCCCCAGCCTGCCCTTGGTGCCCACCTTGCATTCTTGCTAGCACGTATTCAAATCCCTTAGTGCTCTTGGTCACGTTGCTTTTGAACCTGGCCAGACCAAACTCCTGCAAGGGGAAAAGTCAATGAAGGTGCAAGCCTGGCTCTCTGTCACACACAGCCCCTGGGGCTTTTGTCCCAGCTTGAGAAGTCACAAGCAGTGACTTTGACAGTGATGGTTCTGGGTGCCCGAAGAGCTCATGAGGGCTGGGGGAACAAGGGGAAAGGGTGTGAAAACCATCACAAGAAATGGGTAGAGAAAGGGGGAGCAGGAGCTTTAGGGGGGCACACAGTGCTGCTCGAGCAGTGCTCACCTGGATGGCCCGCGAGACGCCAAACAGGCTGGAGGATACCCAGGCCTCTCGCTTGACCTCGGTCCAGTTGCTGTTCTCCGGGTTCACCCGGTACACGCAGCGCTCCTCCACCACCTGCAGGAGGCACAGCCCGGCTGTAGGAACTGCTGGGCCCCCTCCTCCCCCCCGTGCCTTCCCGCCTGCGGCACCTACCATGAGACGGGCGTGGTTGATGTTCCAGGTGAACGTGGTCATGGTCCGGTTCTTGGGGTCCACGATAGAGTCCTCCAGGATGTAGACGGAGTGGGCGACGTTAGCTGGGAAGAAGCGCTCTGCCCAGCGCGGCATCCGGTTGGTCTTGGTCAGGAGCCGCCGCGACAGCAGCTTGTGGTCCGGTGTCACCTCCCGGTGCACGATGTCTTCGGTCAGGACATGTTTGCTAAAACGGCGGAAGAAAACATCAAGCCCTGCTCCTTCCCGGCCAGCCCCACCAGGGGCTGGGAACCATCAGGCACCGTGGGACTAAGGGAGGGGGAAACCAGCTCGCCGCTGTGTGCACCCATCCCAGAAGGCTGGAGGGGGACAAGCAGAGCCCCCGCGGGACCCCCGGGGAAAGGGCTGGGCCGAGGAGGAGGGGCAGCATTCCCAGATGGCACCGGGATGGGGGGGGGGGGGTCGAAGAGGGCCCCGGGCGCACCTGTAGGGGTTGGGGTAGCGCTGCCAGAAGGCGGCGAACACCTGGTCCCAGGGCCCCTTGAGGACGCTCAGGCTGGCGCAGTACTTCCCCATGGGCCCGGCGCTCAGGCCCGCGCCTGCTGGGCGGCCGCCATGCGGCCCGCGCGCCCCGCCCGGCCCTGCGCACGTCCGGCCCCGCCCCGCCCGGTTCCGGCCCCGCCCCGCCCGGGGCGGCCCCGCCCGCGGCGGCGGCGGCGCGAGGATGAGCGGGCGGCGGGTGGACGCCAAGGTGGTGCTGCTGGGGCAGGAGGGCGTGGGTAAGAGCAGCCTGGTGGAGCGCTGCGCCCACGGCCGCTTCCGCGCCGGGCCTTACCAGAACGTGAGTGACACACGGGCACCGGCAGCGCCGCCGCGGTGCTGCTGCGGCGCCTCCGCGGCATCGCGTCACCCGCGTCTGCCCGGGATGAGCCCCTTGTGTGGCCCGTCCGCGCGTCGGTGCCCTCGCTCCCCCACCGTGTCCCTCCACATCCCCGGGACGGTGTCCCCTCGTGTTGTCCCCCGCCATCCCCGGGATAGGACCCCTCCACCCCTCCTGCACTCGCGGGTCGGTCCCCTCGTTTCCCCACCGTGTCACCGGCGCGGTGCCTCCCACGTACCCACGACGGTGTCCCCCGCGTCGCTCTCATGTCCCCAGGGTGGTCCCTTCGTGTTCACCCCTCTCGGTCTCCGGGCTGGTGCCTTCCGTATCCTGCCCGTGCTCTCACCGTGTCTCTGGCAATGTGAGACCACATCCCTGGCACGATGTCCCCTCATATTGTCTCCCGTCATGCCCGGGCTGGAGCCCCTCCACATCCCTCCCATGCCCGTGGGTTGGTCCCCTTGTTTCCATACCCACTCCTCCTACGTTCCCGGGTGTGTTTCCCCGTGTTCCCGGGCCGGTTCCCAGCATGTTCCAAGGCCAGATGCTCCCGGCATCCCTGGGCCAGTCTCCACTGCTCCTCCTGCTTCACTTCCAGACGATTGGAGCTGCCTTCGTGGCCAAGGTGATGTCCGTGGGGGAGCAGACAGTGACCCTGGGCATCTGGGTAAGTGCAGAGAGGGCTGTGCTGACATCCCCTGGCTCATGGATCTCCAAGGGTCACCTGCCAAGCACTTCCTTGTGTCCCACAGGACACGGCCGGCTCGGAGCGCTACGAGGCCATGAGCCGCATCTACTACCGGGGGGCCCGGGCTGCCATTGTCTGCTATGGTAAGGGCATGGAGGATGGGGAGGTCCCAAGATCCTGGGACAGAGTGGTGGCAGCACTGGTGGGTTAGGCACTGAGGAAAGCGTTGGACAGACCCTGACCCCTCTCTCTCCCCAGATCTCACCGACAGTGGCAGTTTCCAGCGAGCCAAGTTCTGGGTGAACGAGCTGCAGAACTGCGAGGAGGTACAGGGGTGCTGGGGGGCTGCACAGCCTCACTGTGGGGCAGGGGGGCTGCTGGTAAAGACATGGGCACATCCCTCCCATCCCTCTCCCTGCCCCAGGGCTGCCGGATCTACCTGTGCGGCACCAAGTGTGACCTGCTGGAGGAGGACAGGAGGAAGCGGGGGATTGACTTCCATGATGTGCAGGACTACGCCGATGGTACAGCCACTGCTGGCCCGTCCTGGGGCTCCCGCAGCACAGGGGGTGGGGGGCATGGGGGGATGGATCTGTGTGCAAGGGGCTCTGCCCTTGCCCTGGGTCTGCAGCAGATCCGGTGGCACCAGGGCTCCGTGTGTGGTGAGGTGCCAGCTCTACCAGGGACCTCCCTGGACACAGCATGTCCTGACATGGGCAGGCACGTGGCCAGCTGGGCCAAGGGGCCAGGAACCCTGTCCTGGGTCCCTGCCAGCCCCCTGTCAGCAGCTGTGCCCGAGGGGTGACTCTGGGGGCAGCTGAGCCCTTGGGCCATATCCTGCACCTACAGCAAGTGCCAACCTGGACCCTTGTTTCAGAGATCAAAGCAGACCACTTTGAGACCTCCAGTAAGACGGGCCAGAGTGTGGGTGAGTAGCCCCTCGCTGGGGCCATGCCCTGGGCAGAGCAGGGCCAGGGGGCTCTGCCTGGTGGGGACACCCACACCCACTGTGCCACCTCTCCCCCCAGATGAGCTGTTCCAGAAGGTGGCCGAGGACTACGTCAACTTCTCCGCCTTCCAGGTGATGACAGGTGAGTAGGTAGGAGCTGTCCCTCCCCAGGCACCGTCTCCTGTGCCTCTGCTGAGTGTGGAGTATGAGCGATGGGGGGTCTGGCAGGGCCCTTCCTCACCTCTGCCCTGCTTGGGGCTGCTGCAGTTCTGTGGAGGTTGGGTCCCATCACAGCATCCTCGTCCCTGCTTAGGCCAGGCTTAGCATGTCCACCCAGCTGGGCCACGATGGCCTTTGGTGGCCAGGAGCCTCACTAGGTGGCAGGACTGGCTCAGCTCTTCACCAGGCCTGCCCCAGCGTGCTCAGCCTGGCTGCACCTCCCACCCTGGGCTGTGCCATTGCCTTGGGCTGTGCTGTGGCCCTGGGCCTTGCTGCTTCTCCACGGGGCACCAAACCCTCCTCATGGGACCTGCTGGGGCCCATGCCTGGGACCAGCAGCTTTGGGGCTGCCACACAACATTTTGTGACATGGATGTGCCAGCAGCCTGCCGCTCCTGCTCTCTTCCAGAGGACAAGAGTGTCAACCTGGGCCAGAGGAGCAGTCCCTACTTCTACAGCTGCTGCCACCACTGAGCCCTTGTGCCAAAAGGGAACTGCTGCTGCCAGCTGGGCAGCTGGCGCGCGCCGGATGCCTCCGGTGTTTTACCTGCTGTGTTTTAGCTGTTGGGGCCTGTCTGTGCCAGGGCACAAGGCCTGCGGACTGCTCTCCTCCTGGCATGTGGAGTGGCACAGGGCTGCCGTGCAGTGCCAGGATCTATGGACTGTCACCCCCAGGGACCCCCTCCCTGCCACCTGTGGCATTGGTGGGAGCTGCTGTGGCCGGTAACTTATTCTCTCGGAGATGCTCAATTCTTTGCAGATTTATTTAAGCGTCTTCTCTCAAGGTGTACAATGTAAATAAAATGCAATGTGGTCTGAGCCACCCCCTGTGCACGAGGCTTTTGGGGGTTTCCCATCCCTCCCCCGCCCCCCTTGGCAAGACAAACCACAAGAGGACATCGAGAGTAAAGTTAAACTTTACTTTACAGTAATTTTTCTTCTATATACAAAGAATTACAGTACATGTTCTGGGAGCACCTGGGCAGGGCAACCCTCTTTTCATTATAAGTTTCACATACACAGCCAACAGTCTAAGGGGAGCAAAATGAAAGTAATCAATGGTCCAAGACTCTCCCCTCTCCCTCTTCTAAAAATAATATACATGCTGGAAATATGTAGTTTTCTCTCACCTGCTCTGGCATTCCTGCTTAGAACTGACAGACGAGTCCCAGCCAGGGCTGAGCACCCCCATGTCCTCCCCTGCAGTGCTCTGGCTGGCCCCTGCCTTGGCTGGGCTCCTCAACTCCCAGTGCTTTTCCCTCTGGCTGAGCCTGTGGAACAGGACCCTGCAGGGAACCCCCATCCACTGCCACCCTGTGGGTAGCAGACCCTGGGGTGAAGGCAGCGAGGGGCTGCTCACACCAAGGTTCCCCCCACGAGCAAACCTCCTGCTCACAACTCCAGTGCAACTTAACGCTGCTGCTCTGAGTGCCCCACCCCTGTCTCTGGGCAGTGAGGAAGGGGCAGTGGGCAGCCACCCTCCCCAGGACCCCTGGCTAGTTGGCAGCCAGGACCCCAGCTGAGAGCATGTAGCACTGGAGGGCGGCAGGGGACATTCAAAGCCAGGCATGGGGACACGTTAAGTGTCTGGCAGAGCAGTGACCTCGGCACCACAGATATGTAGGGCTGGGAGTGCTGCTGCTGAAAGGCTTCCACCGTCCAGTTGCTCCCTGCCTGTGCCAGCCACTGCCAGCACATCCCACCTCCCACCCATGCCAGCCTGGGCCTTCAGCTCCAGCCACGCTCCACCTTGAGTCTCCCAGTGCTGCTGCTTTTCCATTTAACAAGTTCCCAGTGTCTAAAAAAATACACAAAACCCAGTTCCTTGAAGTCAACAACTTGGAAACATCAGAAAAAGAAACAAAGACTGAAACCAGCTCAGTACCAAACGGACACGAAGAACATGCAGTAGCGGATGCCTGCTTTGCTTCACATGGCTCCACTGGCTCCCCACGAGGCCCACTGGCACACTGGTTTGAGTCTCAAAACCCTCACAAATTGAAGGAACTGAGTCACACCTCATCCTGTTTCAGTCACACAGACCCAGCTCTATGGGGATGGGATTCAGCTGGCCAAGAAGTCTCAGCCTATGGGCCAGGAGCCGTGAGTCCAGCCCTACTGTGCTAAGCTGCCAACGGTTTACAATAGCACCACAATAGCCCAAGGGTTTTGCCAAGGGCAAACTGATTAAAACTTTACCTTGAAATAGGCCATAGCTACACCCATTTCTCAGATTTCCCTAGGAGGTAGATTCAGTGCTGTAGGGACTGTCCATCATCGCCACTCCTCCAGCCCAAGCTCATACAAGCTGTCCCCTGCACTGAGCTTTGCTTACATTGCTTTTGGAGGACCTGGAGCAGGAATCTTGCCTTTTCCCACCTCCTGCTAAGCAAGGGCACTGCCACCCCGCAGGTGAGACTCTTGCTGAAGCCAGGCACGTGGTGGAGCAGTCCCCAGGCTCCAGTGTCCCATGTCCCAGGCCCTGGGAGCCCCGAGCACCCATCAGGCCAGCCCGTGCTGCTGCAAGAGGTGCAGCCGTTGCTGCGAATGATACCAGTGTTATCACTCTCACAGGGGGGTAATTAGCACGGACAAAGCCTGGGAGATCGAACACAGCATCCCCCCTCCAGACTTTCAGAGTAGCTGCATGATTTGCCACTTTGCTTTAACACACACTGGCTGGCAAAGGCCAAAAGCCTCATCAGTAATTTAGGGCAAAGCACATTACAAGCAGGTTACAATTATGGTTATTCCAAACATCAAGCAAAATCAGAAGTTAAGGCTGAAATTAAAAATAAACGGAAGGTATTGAAGGTCTGAGGTTTCTCAAACAAACTCCCCCTGCCCTGTCAGAATGCTGCCTGTGGTGTCCAGGTAGAAGCAGGGTACCACCACAGTGTGCTCAGGCTAAATCACTGCCAAGGGCATCAGGGTTAGGGCTGCTTTTTCTTAATTTTTCTTCCTTTTTTTATTCACTGAAAGTGAGCTGAAGCTTTTCTAGCAACACATTATCCCACCTTAATTTGTTAAGGTCCTTTGGATTCAACCATCTCTCTTCTAAATTTTAACACCAGCCACACCTTCAGAGCCTCTGCCTACAGGGGTTTAACCCTGAATTAACACGTACTCCCATGGTACCACCCGGATACTTTGTGTATTGAAGTGAATCTGGTTCTTGGGGTTTTTTTTTGTTAAATAGGAAAAGTTTAACTTGAGAACAGCAATAAAGCAAGTTACCATCAGCTAGTCAGCATCTGGAAATGTGCAGTAGGTGATGATCCCTTACAGTGGTAGCTTTTCTGCTAGATTCACCAGAGCCCTGGCTGACAGTGGGCCCCAGCCCAGCACTGGGGAAGATAGGACAAGCCTGCTCCCCTCCTGCCCACAACATCCCACAGGTCCTGCAGTGGCTCCTCCTCTGCAACCCTCCTTGCCTGCCCGGGCACTTGAGTCCCTGACCACACTGCTACCGCTCACCAGAACTCCTCCATCACCAAAGGTCAACTAGGACTCTCTTGCCCACTGTGGAAATCCAACACTAAAGTTGGTCCTACTGTGGGATGGAAGCCAGGGCCACTGACCACAGCCCATTGCTCTGAGCAGGGGAAGTCAGGCTGTCCTGACAGCAAAGATGTTGACCAGCGAAGCGTTTGTATAGGAGCAAAGCCTTCATCCCCTTCAGAACCAAGGAGTCATTCCTACAAGCAGGAATGGGCTCAGGAACCTGGGAAGTTCCTGTGAGCCTCCCTGGGACTGCAGAGCTCTGAGCAGAAATAATTACACCCCTGACTCTGCTTCTACAGCACTCCTCAACAGTGAATCAACACAAGAGTCACCTCTCATCCACCTTGGGTGCAATTAGGGCTGACCTGAGATTTAGTGACCAGGTGATTGGATCCCTCCAATGCAACAAAAGAGCACCACAGCCTTGGCAGAAGCTGCAGCAAAGCTCCGAGCCCAGCAGGTTACTCTGTCACTGTTACTGTCCTCTACCTTGAAACTCCCCGTGATTCAAACTGACTGGACTCTGAAGGCAGCAATGAACTGCCGCAAACGAATCCAACTGCTTCGGCACAGACATCTCCCTCCTCCTCCAAGGCAGTGCTGCCACCACAGCAAGAGTCACGTCAAGTGCACAAGCCCACATTTCCTTCACCAGAGTTTTGCTGCCTAAAGTTCTTCCCCAGCTCCTGCTCCATGCCAGTGAGAGCAGCCTGGGTAGGGCAAGGCTGTTGGGACCTCTCTCCACACCTGGTCAGGCCTTGTCCATCTTGCTAAGGTGACCCAGCACTGCTGGACACTCCCATAAGCACCAGTACTCCATCTGAAAAGCCCCCCTGATCTGACAGAGCACCACCCAGGGCCCCAGTGAGGGTAAGGAGGGAAGAGGAGCTTCCTGACTTCCTCCTTCTGTGATGTTCCCCAACACCAACTTTACCAAGCAGCCTCCCAGCTATGCTGAAGTCAACCTTCCAACAGCAGCTGGAAGGTAGCAAGCTGGAAACCTGGATCCTCGTGGAAAAGGGAGACAAGAGGAGAGATGGGGTACAGTCAGCTGCAATGAAGAAGGCTGTGGGAAATGCCATGCAACAGTTTAATCCACATTCACTGTTCCAAACAAGCTTTTGGGTAAGCGCCTGCTGCGTGAAAGGCGGCTGCTGCCGTGAGCCTCACCCTGCTACATGAGCACACGATTTATAGAAGTGATCTTTTCAAACCTGCTCTCATGAGAATTCATTGAGAACTTCTCCATTTTACAGATTTAAAAAAGCCTGCACCAAAAATATTCACAGTTTATTTTTTCATGAAACAAGTAGCGAGTTAACACGTGACAATGCAAAGCGGAGGTGGACAGAGCAGTGCAGAGACCTCTCTGGTTACAGCGGGAGCTGGCTGGGCACCGGCACTGAGGGAACCCTACTTACACAATCTACATGACTAAGTCCAGCTCATGGGAAGGCTTATAAATGTAAATTCAAGATTTATTTTCCTTCTCACACATGATAAATACTTAATATACTGAACGTCATTACCTTTTTTTTTCTTTATTTTATAATTTTGTTTAAAAAAGTTAACGAATGCCCTTAAGATAATCTTCTCTCTCAATGGATCTGAGTTGTCCTGATTCCCTTTGTGGAGGAGTCACGCAGAAACATAAGCTGCTTGTATTTCCCCAGTTTCAGCAGCAAGCAGGAACTGACCTGCTAGTCTTCCCGGAAAAAAACAACATTTAACAAGTAAGTTTCCATAAGCCATAAAGCTTTTCCAAGCCGTGAGCTATTCTACAAAGGATCTGAAATGATTTGGACTAGAGAAGAGATGCACCATAGCACTGGTAATGTCCCCTCGTGCCCAGCACACCTGGCCTTTTCAGGAGGACGTTGTCTCAGGGTGCACAAATCAGGAAAGCAGAATAGATTGGGATTTGTCTCGGCACAGGTGTCTGCCTCCCTTCATAGAAAACTGCAAAGCTCATGACTGTCTGCTCTGGGAGCAGCAGGCACTTGCAAGCCAGGTGGGAACAAGGAAGCAAAGGGTCGGGTCCCTCCCATGTCGGAGGGAGAGGGTTGGCCTGGAGCTGAACACCTGGACCTGTGGATCAGCCTGGAAGGCTGATCCACCTGGAAGGAGAAGGATACACACACTGGAGCTGCGTGAGGGTCTGGTGGCAGCACAGAGATCCGAGGCTGCGGCCCCAGATCGGTGGAGCTCAGGCAAACCACAGAGGTAATGTGTTGTGAGAGTGGGAAAATGCTGGTCAGCAGTGGTTCCTTGGCAGGACACCGACCCCATCCAGCCCAGGCACTGCCACCAGGGAGGCCCATCCTCCTCCTCCTGCCTGCGAGGGTGCCGGTGGTCACAAGATGCTGCAGGCCCCTGGGACTCTACCACCTGCCCCACAAGCACCACGGCCAAGCCAACTTCTGCCTCCATGCTTGAATGAATGGCTTTCAGCAGGCCTAGTCTGGACACCAGCCTGATGACTACCAGGTACTAAAGATCTATTTTCACTGGAAAAGGGAGAAGAGGAAAAAAGAAAGCCAGCCAGCTGCTGGAGCCCACCATGTTCCAGTGTGAGAACTACAATTCAGTTGGAAGGACACACACGCGCGCACACACACACACACACTCACCCCAACACAGTCCAGTTAATTCAAGTCTCCTTTGGTTGTAGAAGAGTTAAGCCAGAAGCTGCCCAAGGGAAAGGTGTTGAGATGGGTCCCGATACAGCTACGGAACCCTTGCCTCTGCACGGTGCAGTGAGCGAGTCAGGTTTTGCTTGCTGCTGGCAATGCCAGCTGTGATGGGAACAGGTCCTGAACACGCCTGAGGCAAGGGGGGAAAGGACTGCTCAGTCCGCTGGCTCACGTTGAGACAGAAGTCAAGAAGAGACTGGATGGAAATTTGAAAGGGAGCACCACTCCCTTGCCAGGGCAGAGCTCAGCACCTCGGGGAACCCACTCTGCCCTGCTCCACTATTGCTGCTTTATGGATCACTACGTTTTCAAGGGCAGGAAAGCACTCCACATGTCCTGTGCTGAAGGATTAAGACACAAGAATGAAAACACTGCCAGACGGCTACTTCCAAGATCTCTTTTCCCTGACTTCCTCCAGATTTCCTCTTTCTCGGGCCTGGCCAGATGCAGCTCTGTACAAAGGAGCCTGAATGGACACTGCCTATTAATGGAGAAAACTGCACTGAGCGAGTGCAGGGGCTCCTCTCCCAGCTCACTGGAGATGATCCTTGTCCTTCAGCAAACCACACACACAGCACATCCCAGTGAACATACGGATAAACTTCACAAAGCAACGCCCTGCAGGGACAGAGACCTGGGCAGACAACACAAATCCCTTCCCTGCTTCTAGAGTCTGGCAAGGACATGCACCTGACTGCTCACCACCTGATCCTGAAACTTCTTCAGTCCCAGGGCAGCCTGACTGATCTCCTTCCTTTAAATGCAGTAACGAAAGCAAGGCCCCTGGCTGTACCCGGGAACCCACCTATGAATCAGACCTGGAGCTTGAACACGCTGGATCAGTAATGTGACCATTTCAATGGAATTGGAGATTTTCACCCAGAGTGGACTCTTTATTTCAGCTTTACCATTTGTTAAAGGAAGAGGAAAAGGTCACGGATGCTCTCTCCCTTTTGCCTGGGCCAGACTCAGGTTTAAGAGAATGTCCTTGCTCATGTCACGAGAGAATATGGATGGGATGTGCATGGGTTAGGGGCTGGGCTCAGGGAAGTGAATAAAAAAAAACAAAAGAAAGATTCCCCCTCCCTAAACATTAAACAACTGAAACCTGCCTCCCATATTTACCAACCTCACTTTGGCTCTGAGTCGGCCAACTCACGACAGACAGAATCCTGGTTACGGGCTAACGCTGTGTTTTGTTCAGGCAAAGGGTCCTGCCCCCGAGGAGTCTGTGCTTTTCCACCCAGCCAAGAAATCTGGTCAATTGTCTGAATGTTCGTGACAAGCCACTGCATCTGCTCTGGGGGCACCGGCGCTTCCCTGGCTGGCCGAGGGGTCTGCTCGAATGCACACAATCTCTCTGATGTCCACGGGGTCTGCTCTGCGGGGGCTGAGGCCACTTCCCAGCTGGGCTGAATGGTTGGCTCTGGTGGTTTCTCTGCTGTCCGGGAAGGCTGCTCAGCAGGCATCAGGGCTTTTGCAGTGGGCCAGTGGGTCTGCTCGTGCGTCTGTAGTTTCTCCGTAGGCCACGGTACTTGTCCAACGTGCGTCACTACCTTCCCAGCAGACCAAGAGATTTGCTCCCCAGCTAACATGGTCCTCTCTTTCTGCTGGGGATTCAGCTCCATGGCCGGAGGAGCTCCTCTCTCCTTCGGCTGAGCATTCTGGTCGACAGGTCGCAGCGCCTTCTCCGACAGCAACAGCCTTGGAGCTGATGCAGCCAGAGGCTTGTCCAAGGCTTGAGGCCGAGGAGCCACGGCAGCAGCCAGCTTGTCTGATGCCTGAGGCCACGGGGCTGTAAGAGCAAGAGGCCTCTCCAAGAGCTGAGGCCGAGACACCCCAGAGCTGAGAGCCTTTTCCAGAGGCAGGACCCGCAGGGCCCCGGAGTCAGCAGCCTTCTCTGGAGGCAGGGGTCGCAGCACCCCAGGGGAGAGAGCCTTTTGTGTGAGTGGGATCCGCAGGGCCCCAGAGCTCAGAGCCTTGTCCACAGGCAGGACGTGAGGCGACCGGGAGCCAGGGGCCTTCTCCGGCGTTAGGGGCCACGACACCCCTAAGCTGGGAGCCTTCTCTGTGGGCAGGATCCGTGGCATACCCAAGGCAGGAGCCTTCTCCGGAGTCAGGGGATGGGGTGACCCAGAGCTAGGAGCCTTCTCTGCGGCTGGGACCCGCATTGCAGTGGAGAAGGAGGCATTTTCTGGAGGCAGGGGTCGTGGCACTGCCGATCCAGGAGCCTTCTCTGCGGGCAGGATCCGTGAGACAGGGAAGTCGGGGACTTCTGCAATGGGCAGAGGCCACAGCACCTCAGGGCTGGAAGCCACCTCCAATACTGGGACCTGTGGCACCACAGAGCTGGGATCCTCTTCCACAGACTGTGGCTGTGGGCTCTGGGCAGAAGTGTCATCCAGCGGTTGGAGCTGATCGGCCTCGGGAGGCTCATCTGCTGGCTGGGACTGCAGCGTCCCCACCGTGGCGAGGAGTCTGTCAGACAGTGGAGGATGCAGGCATTTTGTGGGGAACTCATCCAGCAGCTCAGGCTGCTGGGTCCCGGTGTCAATGAGGGACTTGTCCGATAACTCCAAAACCCCGGGGGTGTCTGGAGGCTCGTCTGATAGCTGGAGCTGCAGGGCACCAGCAGTAACAAGCGACTCATCCAACGACTGTGGTGATCCCGGAGGAGATTTGCTCGGCAGCTGAGGCTGCGAGGCGTCACTGGAGGACTCATCCAGGGGCCAGAGCACCGCGTTGGTGGGAGGTTTGTCGGGCTGCTGAGGCCGCAGCGCTACGATGATGGGCTGCTTCTCTGACTGCAGCCTTAGGGACAGGGCGGCCTGGGGCTTGTCTGACGGCTGCAGGCGGAGTGACAGGGTGGTGGGAGGTTTGTCCGAAGGCTGCAGCCGGAGCGAGAGGGTGGTGGAGGGTTTGTTGGATGGCTTCAGCCTCAGTGACAAAGTGGCGGGGGGTTTATTTGATGGTGGCAGTCTCAGAGCCAGGGTGGCGGGTGGCTTGTCTGGTGAAGGCAGCCTGAGGGCCAGGGTAGTGGGGGGCTTGTTTGACGGCTGCAGCCTCAGGGCAAGGGTGGTGGGGGGCTTGTCTGATGACGGCAGCCTCAGCGCCAGGGTAGCAGGGGGCTTTTCTGGTGACTGCAGTCTGAGGGCCACAGACTGAGGTAGGCTGTCCAGGGTCTGAACGCTCAGGTCTGTGTCTGCCTCTGTTTCTACCTCTGCAGGCAGCTGCTCCGGTGGCTGGGTGTCCTCGCCATTAGTCAGGGTTTCTATGGGAGGCACATACTCACGAATTTCTCCTGGCTCTAGAGGGTGAGGCCCACAGGGATCGTGCTCCGTACAGCATAATCGTCCATCCAGCTTGGAGATGAAGAGCATTCCTTCCCGGTGCTGCTTGCAGAAGGACCTGGGGCACATCTCACAGAATGAAGCTGCTTCCTTACCGCACATATCACACTGATGCCATGGGCACTCCCATTTTCCTGCAGCACAGACATGGGAGAAAAGACACACCTTAGGAGTAGTACAAGGGGAAGAGACAAAGGCCTGCTGCAAAGTGAGCTCAGAGGAAAGTGGGAACACCTGTGTAATACTCTCATACAATTCTACATGTCCTCCTCAGTTTCCACCAGAACTCCAGGCTTGACGGGCAGGTAACAGGAACCTGCACTCTCAGAAGTGACAAGGGCAATGATAATCATGACAAACACAAGCCACGTCAGGTCAGACCAAAAGCCCATCTGGTTCCTGCACAACACAAACTAATAGGAGTGCCTAGAGAAGAGAAGACACCCCCAGCTTGCAAATCTCTGTGGCTCTGAATTCCAGACAACATCAGTGGTGTCTGTGCACAAAACCCAGTGGACCTTTTAAGTAGATGTGTCAGATTCATCTTTTAATTCTGTGTCAACAACCTCCCTTCCTGTTTATGAGAAAGAAGAAGCGAGAGAGCAGTGATCACAAGGGGTAAGTTCCTATTGTCTCTATACCCAAAGGCACCTTCCTTAACCTCTGTCCATGAAAAAACTACAGCTTAACACAAAGCTGCTCCCTTAGGAGCTCCACGTTCACAGTGAATCTATTGACCATCAGTATCAACGTCATCAAGAGATAAAAACCAACACTACTTCAGAGATTGCTGGCAGACACCACTTGGGCCAGAGCATTTCCCAGCCTCCCTGAACCAAACCCACGCAGCTGTGGCTACCAGCTCTTTTCCAGAGAGGCTGGTGTGTGGCCATTGGTCCCTGCACTTGTGCAACAGCAGCTCTCCACGCTGCTTTTCCCCTGGGGTTGAAGACTACACGTAGCATGTTTTTCCCCTCCTTTGAAGCCAGTCCAAGGCTTCTATTTCAGTCTCAAAATATGCACACTGCTTTTCTATGTCTTTTCCAGTTTTTCACCATTTTTTTCCAAGTGGGGATGTTTAACACTTCACATGGTTTCCCCCTTTCCTGGCTCACAATGCTGCAGTACAGGCTGCCACTGCTCCCCCTGCACCAGAAGCATCCCAGAGAGCCACACTCAACTCAGCTGGGCCACTGAAAAGACTTAGGACCGTCCTTATAGAGGTCATTTGTACAGATGGAAAATAAAAGGTCAAAACCTGCTAGTTTGTTGCAGGAAGGATCAATCCTATCATACCACTCTAATGATCTTTGACAGAATAAAAGGCCTAATGAATAAGCACTCTCTCCAGAGACAGCCCTGAGCTCTTGGAAGTAAGATCACACAATTAGCAACATGCAAACAAGCAGGAAATTCCAATTACTTGACAGCAATGCCCATGGCAGAGGAAACATTTCAAGTAGAAAGTGCTGAACCTTTCATATCTTGCCTGATACTCTGAGCAGCAGGCTATGGAAATCACAGCCTATGTGTAAAAAAAGTAAAATTGCTACAACTGACTGAAAACCATTCTCAAAAAACAGCTATCAATGGTCTTGTGGTAAACTGAGGAGGCATTTCAAACGACATCCTTCAGGATTATATTTTAATCTGTATTGTAATTTAAATTTCTAGAAGCAGAACAGCAAAATACTCTTACATAAACAGGTAGGTAACAACAAGGTACTGCAATAATCCAGTTGGACAGGCTCAGAATTTAACTGGACAGATGCTTTTGCATGAACAAGGTGTAATTATATGAAGACCAGTGTAGGATTGCAGGAGGAAGAAATAAAATAAATATGTGAAAAGGATCAAGTAAAAAACTCAAGAATGATAAAATAACAAACATCACATAAATATAAAAACTATTTTTGCAAAACAAGTCAAACATAATTTCCCAAGAAACTTTACGTAAAACACAAAATATAATTATTTTCTTCTGTCAGAGTTAGCAAGGCCTTGGGTGCAATGCTGATAAAATACTTTCACTCAGTTTTTAAAAATGTGTAGGCAAGTGGGATGCAGTCCAGAACAGACCAAGAATAAAAACTTTAAAATATAAGAGCTGCAATGAGAAGCTGTGTTGTATAAGCTGGAAAAGGAGCGAGACAATAATTTGTCTCAGTATGCAAAAAACCCGTATAATAGAGCTGGCAATCCTTTGTTTTTTCAAGTCAGGCTGTTAGGAGAAGCTTTTCAAGTGGAAAGCAGGAGAACAGGCTAAAGGCTGGATTCTCCTCTATTGGAGACTTTAAAGCACAGGAAAACTTGCCAGGATGTTACAGCACACGAAAATGTACAGAAAGGTATATTCAGGTGTATTCTCTCACCCTGCATGACAACATTCCATAGGGATATGACCTGCCCTCCCACTGGCTTTCACACTGCTTTGCTACAACTTGTTCAATGAGCCATCCAAGCTCTTCTGGAAAAACGCCCCATTCCCTCTAAAACTTAACACATGCACACATCTGATTTCCATCCTCTACAAAACACGGTCACCAGCCCTGGTACACCTCCTGCCAGATTACAACTGGAGGTGCTGGCTGCCCAGTTCTGGTTCTCATGGCACAGACAAACACTCTGCTGAGTGATTCTCCTGGCTGATACTTTCAGAGGCCACTTGGTTCCATGTTTCCCAGCCTCCAATCCGTTCAGCCTACAGAGCCGCACAGAGAATTTCTAACTGTGACAATGTTATCAGTATTAGATCAAAAGATCTGTAACCCCTCAAACAAATTACTTCTATGCAATTGCTGTTATTAACCAAATTTATTATCTTAGCAATAAAACTACATTAGGTTTGATGAGTTATTTTAGCTAAAAATGTACCATCTAGTATTATTTATACCCTTATAATTTAATTGTTGAGGCACTTAATCCCATATCAGCTTTTCCATCCTCCTGGCCTGGCAGACATTGGGCCAATTGGCCTACCAAGACTCAGGTCAGACTTTTCCCCTTTCTGAGCATTGGTTAAACCTGAACACTCAAAGTTTGCAGGAACTTCACACTGAAACACTGCCCTCAGCTCCCTTACAACTTTTAAATGCAACTTAAGTCTTTCCGTCTAAGAGATGTTATTTTACACCTCCTGAGCTACTAATGAACTCAAATCTGTTTTATTGCTCATATAGGGAGCCTGTTTCTTTCTCTGCACCCAAATAGAAGTACTTTTTATTTCAAATTTCTGCCCTCACTTCACCACAAACTAGGATATGCTTTGATACTGTTCTCTCAACTACAAACTCATGGCTACTGAGACACCTAACAGACTCATTTTTAACCCCTATTTTCCACCAGTGCTTCTCCTCACCTTTCAACTCACTCAACTGACTTCAACTTTGGGAAAATGGCCAATATGAGGATCAATACCTCAACTATTGTTGGGGCTGTGCTCTGCCAGGCCCATGGATGGGGTCAACTCACAAACACCATTTTTTAGGCAAGGACCAGCTCCCCCTTCAGCAATTAGTCCACCTTTTTCTGGTCACAGTGGGGTGCAAACCAGGGTTGTGTCATTTGAGCCACGAGGTCTGTTCAAGTGAGAAAGATTTTTCCAAATTTTAAGATGCTGTGACTCAAGTGCAAGATGATGAGCAGCGCCTGGGCCACCTCGAGCCAACAGTGTGACCCAAGCAGAGCCCAGCCATGCAGAGCACTGACCTGCAGGTCTCTTGGTCAGGTTGAGGCAGTCTGCATGGTACACCTTGGGGCAGCCTGACTTCTTACAAGAAACCAGCTGCCCTCCGTCCCCACAGCTGAAACACTCGTCCTCTCGCTCCTTCATCACCTCCGCCTGCGACCTGCGCTTCATCTGCGGCCGCCTCTTCAGCTTCTTGGACTTCTCCTCGGTGAGGCTGGGCTGGCTCTGTGGGCAAAACAACCTTGGTTACTGCAGGACTCTGCCCCTTCCACCTGCTCCCTTCCTGCTGCAGGAGAAAACTGCAAACCCTGTCAACAGAAACCCCACTGCCATACATGAAACCTGTGCAGAACCTCTAGTGCTGCTTGATATTTGGCAACCAATTCACTACAGCAAACAGCTCTCAGCTATTTTGAAAAGCACCAAAGCCTGGTTCACAACATGGGATATACACAATTAGCAACAGCAGAATGACAAGTTGGGGCTGCCTGGTGTCACTGAGCTCGTGCCACCTCTCACAGACTCTTCAGGTCCTCAGTCAAAGCAGTCAGATCTCCTTGTACCCACGACTCACGAGGAGTCTCATGAGGACCTTCCTGCACTTTCTGATGTTCATCATTTCTCTATTTTCAGTCTGAATTTATCTGTGATCAGTTTATTCTTGTGTCAACACTGCTCTTTTCCACCAGAATCACGGAATCGTTTAGGTTGGAAAAGACCTCCAAGATCATTGAGTCCAACCTTTGTAGTTTTTCTGTCTCCCTGAAGTAACCTCTGGGACACACTCCCCTTTTCACAAAGTGAAACTTTCAATCTCCATGCTCAGTCTTCCCAATGGCTTTTCTCTGCCAATATTGAGTTTATTTATCCCAAACGAAAGTTACAGAATTACACATGCTACTTCAGATGGCACCTCACAGGCTGTGTACAATGACATCAACACTTCCCCAAAGCACTGCTCACATTTGCCTTTTCCATAGCTGCGTCACACCACAGCTCAGTCCTGCAGCAGCTGAGCTGCAGAATGGCTCCTTCTCGGCCATGAGTGCTCAGCCATGACCTTCTCATGGCAGAGTTATTTCTGCTGTTACTCTCCAGGTGTGTACTATGGCATATCCAATCTCTGAACTCCATTTCTTTGCAACTGCCCCATCCTCTCACTCTCCCACATCGATGACAACCGACACATTCACGTCATCAGTACAGTTAAATTATAGACATATAAGGAAATAACTACAACTGGTCTCAAGACAGGCAACTAAATGGCTTAAGTGTTCTTCTCTGGCCTAAGGCTTCCTCCAACACTGCTCCCCCACTCCCCCTTCAAGCCTGGTCCTCAGACCGCTCCTAACCTCCTCTCCAGGACAAGCCTCCCCTTGTGCCAAACACTCAGCTCCACAAAGACGATCCAGTCTTGACTTTATCAAAGCACTATCAGTTTAGTTTATCTAAGCAGACATGAGCTAAATTTTGTGCCGTTTTCTACATCTCTTCGTGTTCAAATATGCATTCTCCATGCAGGACATCTCTGTGTGCTGAAACAATGACTACAAGGCTACTTTTGCATCCTTTCTTCTGCATAAATATTGGGCACTATTTGCATCACCAGAACCACCAAAAGATTTAAAAGCCTTGGTCTCTAGACCTATAACTTCAGAACTCTGCAGAGTTGGCTATCTAGCTTTCCTGCCACCAAGGATTTACATCTCTAAATTGTTTCCTTCCTCCTCACATGTGGATCTTACTGTTTTTATACCACCATTCCCCCTGACAATGGGGACAAGCCAGTCCTTTCTTATCACTAAAAATGCAGGCACTGAAATGCCTCCACCTAAACTATTCCCACCTATTCTCAGGGTCTAGTTCCTTGGCCATCTAATTACAAAGAGAACAAGAAAATCCCTTCACAGCTAATTTGAATGTCTAAGAGAGGTCTAACAGCTGGACTAAGCAATTCCACTTGCTCCCTGCAGTACAATAGACTCCTAAGCATTCTTCCACGCTCCCAGTTAGAAAGGGCACTTTCAAGAGTGAACTTGAGTATAATCAGTTTTGTCTTGCTATGTCTTCGGGAAGCTTAAAAATGCGTCTATTGTGGTAGGAATTAAAAAAAACACCACCAACAAAAAACCCCAAGGTCCTGTTTTCTAGGTATTGTTTCTTAGCCCATCTCATCAAGATGGAATGAGTCGCCTCAGACACCACAATGGAACATTAATGCCAACTAAAGGGCACCTTCCTCTGATTTCCATCATGCAACCTGCAATTTCAAGGCAAAAATGACAGTCAAACCATGTATAACACAGGAGCAGCACAAAATCAATTGAACTTTAAATCGCAACCTGAAAAAGAACTAAAATACATCAGATGTGTATTTCACCTCATCTGTCAACTTCTGAAGACATCCATTTTTTATTTTTATAAGTTAATTTTTCTGCAGAACTAATCTCCCTGGAGAATTCACAAAACCTTCCCTAGATATTGACAGGGCTGAACAACTGTGCTGCTCGAGTTTTAACCCTTAACTGTCGGCACGCCAGAATCCACATGCCAGAGCAGAAGGATTACAGACTGATTTGGTCTTGCACTTGAAACAAACCAACAGCTGAGACATAGATTTAGCGGGTGACAGCTGGGAACTTGGCCAACTGCTCCTGTTATTTCCTTTTCCCAGTGAGAACCAGCTCACACAAGGAGGTAATTGAAATCAATTCCTGTTACTGCAACATTACAAAGTTGCAAATCGAAGCTCTCAAAAAGTCGGTGTGTTCTAAAAACTGGTGATTTTTCTACTACAGGTATGGCAAATTTCTTATTTCTGTCTGATGTGTAAACTTTGGTTACTAAATTAAAAGCAGGATAAACCCAGGAACTTTACTGCAACAAAGACAGTGAGGTAGGAGCCTTCTGGCTCTAAAGCAACTCCAGCCTGAAGGAATGTGCATTTGCTGGCCTTTCATGCATGTTCACAATTTACTCAGCACTTTACTTTGGGAAATGAACTGAGTTGTATTTTCTTAGTTATCTGATGAAGTCTATCCCATGCCTGTCCTTTGCTCCTCTAGTGCAATGGAAACTGCCATGACAAGAAGCAGAAAATTCTGAAAAAAATCTTCCAGATACTTTTTTGCTGTAAAATAAAATTTCCCGTCGTTATTTATAGCAACTCTGATAATTGAAGTATAAGATCTGCTATCTCAAAATGAAAGCTTGAATATTTAACTCATTTCAAGCAGCGCTCTCATAGCCACACTGAAACAGGATTAACTCTGGGATCTGAAATCTCTGCAACAAACATACAGGTCTATGCAAAGAGGTGATGTGGGAGAACAAAAGCTTAAAGGATGCACCATACCTTTGGCCTTACTCCTAGGAAGCCACTGCAATTTGGGGCACCACATTTACAAACGGTCTTTCCATTTCCCAGACACTCCAGATTGTAGTTGAAAGTCAGCTCAGTCCCTGGCACAAAAGCAGATCAAAACCAAGCAAGTTGGAATGAACTACATTTTAATGCTGAAGTAAAAGCACTTAACGTAATATAAATGTCACAGAAGGCTGTCACCACTATACAAGGACACCAAACTCTTAATCATCCCAGAGATCTTTGTGGATAGAAAATTCAGTGAAACTCCACACTTGTAGCACATATTACAGCTAAAAAGGATCCACCCTGTAGCAGGGCCATTTCTTGTCCTTGTAAATCAGAACCACAAACCTCCATTGATACCATGGCTCTTTGTGTTTCATTATGTCAGTGCTGGTGTTAAGTCTCATGAATGCCTACATGGAACCAAAAATTAAATCTCTTCCCAGGGAGCTACAAACCCTCCCTTTTTCATTACAGAACCCCCCCAGGGTTAACTGCAGGCACTGACAGAGTGCAGCTCCTTACCAGCTTTGATATTTACAAGTGCGAAGAGCCCCACTCGTGTGTCGCCGTTCACACACCATTTCTGAGTCTCACAGTTGGGCTGGCAGCAATGGTTCATGAACCGAGCGTAGTTGCCCTTTGGCCCAGCATCAATGATTCGATCCTGGAATTGAAAAAAAGCCCAGAAAACCACATTTTAATCAACTGTCATTTCCTGCACTGACATTTCTGGTCAGCGCTGGCAGATCATATGGAACTACAGTCTCCTGCACATTATCTTCCTCTTAAAAGACACACAGGTTCCAGAACAGCCAAGACAGTGTTACTGCTGCTTTCTGGGAAGCAAGCTCTCCCTGTAGTGTCAATACTGGATAAACACCACCCCAACATTTCCAAGGCAGTGCCTGTGGTTCCAGGCCCCAACTTCTGCTTAAAAACAAAATACCAGTTCCTATTTCTTGCACGTCATTGTATAGAAGGAAAACAGGAACAGTATGTAAAACAAGGTACACTTGTGTACAGCACACTGCCATGTGTTAGACTGTGCTGGACAGGGAAGCTGCAACTGAGATTTGCTTTTGTAATAATGAGGGACATTAACACTTGAGTTTGCCCCTGATCTCACCCATCAGCCAGACAAGGAGAACAAGATAGGGTGAGTGCGAACTTCCAGCAAGACAGAGAGGAGAGACAGAAAACAATCACAGTTATCCTGTCCCTCACTTGACAGCTCTTTTCCATGCTTGCTTTCATGGTTTCCTTCTCATCTTTCCAAGGCTGAGTGACAAAGTGTGGGAAGCAGCTGACAAAATAACTTACCTCTGAAAGCCAGGAGTGCATACCAACAACCTGGTTATTGTCCAGGACCCACTGAGGCATCTATGGGTGTAACTAACTCTGTTGGCTCTACTTAGCACAGCAAGACCTGGGATCTGAACTTAAATGAAGGTCTCACTGCACCTGAAACTTGTATATGTGAGGGTCAATGCCTTCTCTGGCACACATCAGTCCAGTTCTGGGCTCTCCAGGGTTCAGCTGCTGGGAAGGATCCCAAGGTTACCAAATTCTCCCTGTTATGTTGAAGCAGGATCTATGATCCTCAGACAACCGTCCTCAGAAAACTGCCTCACCTCTTCTGAACAAACTCCAAAGTCATCAGTTCAGACTTTCCTCCTAATCCTAATATCCAACCTGAGGCTTCTCTACTGCATGTTAAGTCCATTCATTTGGTCATCTCTTCAGTGGAAATGTAGACCAGCTCATCACTGACTCTTAGCACCTTTTTACAAGATGGAGAAGACCACTGTCATGCCTTCTTTGCAATCATATTACTTCTGTCTAGGATCCTGGCAAATGATTCCTTTCACATACCTTATCCAGTGTCAACATGTAGAAATTGGTAATGTCATGCTCCTGAGCATAGCGGATTCGGGCTCGGCACTCCTCTTCATCAATTAGCTCCCCAACATACTCATTAACAAATTCACCCTGCCAGAGAGAAAACAATAAGCTGATAAGACAAGACAAATTCCTTGCAGGAGGGAGGGACATCCATCTTTGTGCTAAAACTTAGTTCCTGTTTCCTTCCTAAAAATCTCTCTCTGTGCTTTGCAGCCAGTTTGACGTACCTTCCTGATGTCTGTTTTGGCTTGCAAGCCCCAGCCTCGTGCCAGCGTGCGGAAGATCTGTACCTCGGGATACTGGCGCTTGGAGAAGCACTGGTTCTGGCAGCGCTCCCCAGCAGGACACACCATGGGGTGGCACTCGTAGAGCAACATGCGGTTGATGCACTCGGAGTCCAGGCCGCAGGGGTTTTCATCGGTGGGTTTGCAGTTGCAGCGTGGGATCTCGGACAGGTCTGCAGTGAAGATCTGCACCTTCCCCACCGGCCGGTTCACCTTCAATGCACACGAAGGACATGAGCTCTTGGGAACAATGAGTTATCCTGACAGGCACTTCTACACTCAACCCCTGCCTACGAGCTGATGTGCTGCAGTGAGTTAGTTACAGCGAGGGCAGAAGGACACGAGTATAGGCACAGCTGTACTTCTGGGAAGATTATTTCAAGAGGTACAGGGTTAAAGGGAAGAGCTCAGGAAGATGTGGGTCCCCCATTAGCATCACCTGGTGCAGTGTGTAATATGTGACCCTGGAAAGTGCCCCCCTCCCATCACCACTGTGACCACATCCAGCACAAGTGGCCCAGCACTCCCTCTTGGGCGCACACTATACCTGTGATCAACACCAAACCATTTTCTGCATCAAACTGCACCTTCTACAGTCTGAGTGCCAGGTGCTTTTCTTTAGCTTTTCCTTACTGCCCTGTTTTTTTAATGTTACCATCAGGTTGGTTTGTGGCCTCAGATGTCATTACGAGAACCAGGCTGGCAGACCTGTGACAGATGGCCTACCACACAGTTACCTCCCTACCCAACTGTCCTGCAGATGTTAATGGAAGCCAAACCAGACAAGGCTGGGGTTGGAAGGCCCAGAGATGAGCTCAGAGATAAGCCAAGGAGCTCTTTAAAAACCGCTCCAGAAGGAAGCAGAGTGCAGCACCAGGTGGAGAAGCGACTGGCGTGTCTGTGGCATGAGCTGGGTCCCTTGGGTTTGGTTAAAGGCAGCGAACGCTGAAAGGCAGGCAACAGAGAGTCAGGACTTTGGAGAGAGACACTGAAGAAAAGCTCCTTGCTGTTCTTTCCCCGGGTGAGCCACTGGCTCACTTTCCTCTCCCAGAACACAAAAGGAAGGAATCATTTAGCAAAACTATTCCAGCCCCCCATATAATTTATCTAGTCCCACCCACAGGGCAGAGTTTCCGCGCTGACAGCCTGCCTGAGACTGGCCCAGTCCTGATCCTCCTCCTTTGTTTAAAAGCAAACCCTGCAGAAATCCCTCATTAATCTCTTCAACACTCTCTCCCCCTTTCCTCCTAGTACTGCCTCCCACCTCTGACCTTCCTTGTCACTCATGTTCCCCTCTGCTGCTTTCCATCTCTTACCCAGACTCATCATGTCATTAAGAGTGGCAAGACTCACAGATTAGGTCAGTCCACCACTGGCACTGCTCTGGCATTGCCATTCCACACATGCCCAGCACACCTGCCCTACTCTCCAGAACAAAACCAGCTCCAAAACAGGGTGATGCTTGGACTAGTCACAACTCTGACAGGATGAAGGATCCCAAATGTATTTTGCAGCAGCTTCTTGTGTTGGTGATCCTTGGTATGGATCCCGACGTGCTGAACTTAAAAAACCAGGACAGGAATGGACACAACCAGCTTCAGCCATTCCACTCTGAAGCCTTCTTCAGTTCACCATCTGCTCCTGCAAATTGCTTTGCTTTCACAGAGACAAACAGCTTGCACCCAGATCTCAGAAGAGTTGCCATGACTAATGACCACAACGGTTATTATTTATATAAAAGGGTATTTCAAAGGCTCCAAACTGCTTCCAAAGTTCCTTCATGTTGCGGCCAGAGACAGGCCTAAAAATAGCTATAATGAGAAACTACTTCCTCCACTGAAACTGCCTGGCCCATACTGCTGCCACAGCATTCAGTTGTGCTCTCTACAGTGCACAGTAACTCATGCACAATATACCTGCCCGCCTAGAAATTCTAACTAGACACAAAAAGTGCCAGCAAACAGTTATGTTCCCACAGTTTGCCATATAAAATAGGGAAGGAGCAGACAGAGGCAATGAAAAAAAAAAAACAGAGTCCCTGAGTCAACGGGTTTCTGGTCAGTTGGGACCCACATCTCGTGCACAGGTACACCATGGCCCCAGCTCTCCTGTCAAGTCACCTCCACCCTGTAGCATTTCTATTGCTGTTCCAACTCTAACTCCAAATACAGCCCTTAACATGAACAGTTACCCAAAACTGAGGAAAAGGGTTGGCATTTCAGCATGTACACCCCCTTTAGTATTTCTGTTCAGTCACTGATAGAGAAAGAGATAAAAAAAATAGCAGAGATGATACAAGATACTGTGGGTTACCACCCTCCACAGAGCTCTGTTGAACTGTACCCAGACCACCTCCTGTCCTGCACCACCTGATTTGCCCACCTTGCAGTCAGCAACATGAAGCATTTGAGCATATTGAGCATTACCAGCATTCTCCCAAGTTCTCAAGGTAGACACTTCCTTCAGATCACATAACTGACATGGACAACACAGACATGTCCAGATCTGTTCCAGGAAATGAGAGCACCTCTGTTACTGGTGCCAAGCTTGCTGCAGCCCTGCACATACATGAACTGGAATTGGAGAACAACTGAGGATGCCAAGAGGACCAAAGTAACCTTCAAACACAGCCAGACACCCAAACAGTAGAAATGTTTCTGTATACCTGTAAATCACCTGCACCGACAGCTCAAGGTTTCTCTTCCGCACCTGCCCCCCCACCACCTCCCCTCACCTTGATATGTTTGTAGGGAGGAGGTTTCTTGTCGTTCTTTTTGTCTTCCTGAAGCTGTCTCAGTTCTTTCTGTGCTTTCAACTCTTCAAATCTCACAGCAGCTTCTTGAAGAGCTAAGTGAGAGAGAAGGCTGTGTTATGAGGAACTCCCTCTGCTCACACAGAGCTGGGCAGCCATTGCCCACCCAGTGCTCACAGTTCCACAAGCAAACCAGCCCGGCTCTGCACTCCGGAGGCAAAGGCTCACTGGAGGGGGGTGAAGAAAAGGCCAAAGCAACAGGGCAGTGCAGAAATTACAGTCAGAGACCTACCCATGGGTAGCCAACTGGTGGCTATCTTTGCCTGCCCTCTTGGGCAGAGGTGCCAGCAGCTGCATCACAGCTCTCTAATGCATTTTTGTATAGAGATAATGATTGTATTAGACAAAGGGAAGCTGATAAAGCAGCAGCTCACTCGGATTTCAAGAGATTACATCAGAGAAGCATTCAAGATCTGCACGCCCTTCTGCCTCTCTGGGAGTCAAACAAACATCCTGAGTGTCCTGGATGATACACAAGCAGCAGCTCATTCTACAAATTTCATTTCACTTTAGTTACAAGAAGACATCTTCCTCTGTTACAGGAATGCCACTTCTCCAAATAGGAATGAAGAGGAAAACACCATGCACACTTCTCTGGATAAAGAAAAGTTACCTTTCTTATATATGCCATCCACGCCCTTCCCCATCTTGTCTTTGCTGCTGACATCACCTTCCATGTAAGGGAACACACGAGCCTGGTGGGTCCACAGGTAATCCTTGGAGCCGAAGAACAGCACAGGGAACTCACCGATGTCATGCTTCATTTTCTGGATATTGACAGGAATTGTCCTAGGATGGCAAATCTCAGCTGGCCACCACCTGCAACACAGGGAAGGGCAGATGAAACCCTTGGCTTCCCCACTTCCAGCCACCTCAGAAGTATACTACTGCATGGGGACATGGGAAAGTCTGTGTGAGGGCTATCAGCAAGGCTGGTGGGGAGACAGGAAGCTACTGGAGGAGGAAAGCTCACATTTTACCAGCTATGTGCATGCAAAAAAAGTCAGAGGCTGCTGCACTGAACCCTCTAGAGAGAAGCAGCTTCTCACCTCCATCACCATGAGCACTGGATGAAGAAGAGATGGGGAGAAGTCTGTTCTACCTTCACCTACCTGTAGCGCCCAACTTTCACCCAGACTACTTCTTTGTAGTGTGGCTTTTTGCCTGCCTTGCAATCATTACAATACCAGCTTCCCTCTGGCATCTCAATGTTTAGACACTCACGATGAAATGCAGCCGGGCACGACTCGCAGCATAAAAGGCTGCCCCCTGCAAAGAGAAGGAGGAGGAATTTATCAGTTACTGTGCAGAAGCCCTGGATTCAACACTTCCAGACAGACACAGCTGGGAAAAAGGAACCATGCTCTCCTGCAAGCTCTTTTAAAAAGTTAGGCCCTACTCACGCTACAAAAAGAACCCTCCTAAGGATCTAGAAAAGGTCCTAGCCTGAAGTTAGGCTTAAGTATGGATGGATAGGAAGGCAGGCTGTTTCTCTGCAGTTCTCACTGGCACACTCTGGGTGGGAAAAGCTTCTGCCCCCTCTAATGAATCCCTGTCAGGGCATTCCTTGGTGACAGGGGACCCTGCGCAGACCATCTCACCTTCCGAGCAGACAAAGCACCAGCTGACGTTGACGTGCTCGTGGTTGCGGCAGCCCCTCCGTGCGGTGAAGTGGTTGGGGCAGATGATGCTGTTGGAGGCGAGGACCACGGAGCCAGCAGCGAGGCAGAAATCGTTGGAGTGATAGGCGACCGGACACCGCACACAGCGCATCAGACGACCTAGCACCAGAACACGCCAGAACACAGTGAACCTCTAAAGGAGGATGACTCTTTCCTTCTAAAACTAGACTCTATTCATACCTAAGCTCAGAATGAGCTTTGGAAAAGGAAGGTGACCTTTAATTTTCATAGACCATCACTGACATATTCATTAGATTCCTATTAAATTATTTAACATATTGTATATAAATCTTTAATACATATTTGTATATAACATAGATAAAATAGTATTATTTACAAGTGAAAAACCTCCTGCATGCTGTGCAGAAACAGTTCAGGAGTTCACAGACTGGGACTGCTTCCTATCATACACATATAATTACTAAATCAGCTCAGACAGTAATTACAGAGGGGGTGTTCCAAGTGCTTAGCTGCACATAGTGAAATCAATCCACGTAGCTTCTGAAAACAAAGCACTTGCCTCTTTATCAGATTTTACCCTGAAATTCCAGAACTTCCAGGCAATGCACTTGCCTACAGGCCTAATTTATGCAAGGTTTTTGAGAGCCTGTTTTCGGTTCCTCACAGCAGACTACAAACAGGAAGAAGAGGTGGGAGAAAAGGGGTAAATGTGATCACCAAGAAGCTGCAGCCAGTCAACAAATGTTCAGTGGGGACGTGGCTGGCTGTGGGCTGCAGGCTTTAGGCATTGGTGTTGTTTTCTACAGCAAGATATGTGGGGGGAAAAAAGGCAACTTTAACACAGACCCTGAGGACAAAAACAGAGTTGGTCTTATTGACACTTGCCTTAAGATACCAAGGATTTAAAGAAAGGCAGCTTTAGAAGCAAACATACACAGCAATCACATAAAAGTTTTAAGTTTAATCCTGTGAGATAAAGGTCAAGGTATTGCTGCAAACAGCTCCAACAAATGTTTGCCTGGGAAGCTTAGCCCAAGGGTGTTACTACTACAAGACAAGAGTTTACATTAAAAAAAAAGGAGAACTAGAACAAAATCATAGTTTGCCTTCCACTGCGTTGACAGCCAGCGCCGCTAAGAAAGGCACTATCTGCAGCACTGGCACAGGGAGAAGCAGGTTGGAGAAACATGAGTGTGTCTGTACAGCTCCAAGGATTTGCTGAAAAAACCAGCAAGGCACGTGGTGTGGCTGGACATGAAGGAATTCGAGCCTCTGGAAAGCCTGAGAACATTCCAGCTGCCAGGTACGATCAGGAGCAGTGCTGCCGAGCAGCTGCCTCGCACCACCCCTTCTACTCCTCTGGATGAAGCTATTCCTCAGCAAACAACATGTGGCAAGGACAGAAAGGCAACATAAAGGCCAGGTAGCTGCACAGTGGATGTGAAACAAAGAAAAAGCATGTAACTGCACCACCTAGACCACCCTGAAAGACTCAGTACCTTTAGAGGCAGAGATGTTTGCTGGGTTAGCGGCATGGCAGGTCATGCAGATGTGCAGGGAGCAGCGGAAGCCCTTGTTCTGCATGACCGTGGGCGGATATTTCTGTATGCAGGCTTCGTGGTAATACTTCCCACAGAGGGGCAGCAGGCACCGCTTCACATCCTCCCCACAGCTCTTGCACACAAAGCAGGTGTGGACCCCTGGAGAAAGAGAACATACCGGTCGCATAGGAAGGCTAAATGAGGACCTGATGCGTCCACCAGGCTGCGTGATAGCACAGCACAACTTCCCAGCCTGGCTGCACCCATCCCAGAGTACAGCTCTCTGCACCAGGCTAGTTTTGCCTGCAGCTGCAACAAAACTCCAGATTGAAAAACATATTATTATAGTTGGGACTTCAGGCCAGGGAAAAAAAAGAAGAAAATCATAAAATTAACAACCCTACTCTGACATTTCCAGCCCACATCAGACTCACCCTCCCCACCAGCCGTCTCTCCCTACTCTCAGATAAGAATTTCCCTCTCTCTTTCCCACCAGATGCTGGACATTCACTTCTTTGCACCCTACATGTCTGAATCAACAGTAAGACTAGTTAATATTTGAAGCCATTGTTAGTGACCTCAAACTGAAAGAGTGTAGGTTTAGATTAGATATTTGGAACAAATTCTTGGTTGTAAGGGTGGTGGGGCACTCACCAGGGAATGGGTTGCCCAGAGAAGCTGTGGCTGCCCCATCCCCGGAAGTGTTCAAGGTTGGATTGGACAGGCCTTGGAGCAACCTGGTCTAGTGGAAGGTGTGTCTGCCCATGGTACAGAGTGGAACTGGATGATCTTTAAGGTCCCTTCCAACCCAAACCATTCTATGATTTTAATTAGAAAGTCATTATCAGACAGCAAACAATAATCTGAGGACTGAGAGCTAGTTAACAGCTCTACTGTTGGAACAGCCCTCCAGCCAAAGAATAACCAGGTAAGCCTGCAGGAAGCACCCTGAAACTGCACACACAGAAGCTGCCATACCTGTGGAACACTCATTGCAGATGAATTTGCCCTTTGGCATCTCGGAGAGCCCAAGGCACTGCAGGTGGAAAGCACCACAGCACTGTGCCTCACACAGTAACAACTCCCCTGGCTTCTCGCAGATCTGTGGGGAAAGAAACACAGTTCTGAGCAATCTCCTTCCCAGACAACAACCATCCGCGTGCTGGCCAGAGCTGTGGACTCCTGCGGAAAAATGCCACATTTTCTTTGTGTCAGTAAAGTCAGGTGATTTGTGTATCCCCACTGCCATTTGCCATCCAGTCCCTGATACCGCCCATCAGCTAAAATGAATCCTGTGCTGGTCACGTCTCATTAACGCCTGTGAAGCTTAGTAGAAGGAAAGGCTATTGCAGAGGAAAGGCTCAAAACAGCACAAAAACTTGATTCATTCTACAATAAGCACCTTGAGGCTCCCTGGGCTTACCTGGGGCACCAGTGTGTCTCAGAACTTACACAAAAACACTTTACAGTGGCAAAGTGATTTCTTCAAGAACACTACCTGACACACGTTCTCCTTGAGAGCTGCTCCTCCTCCACGCTCCCCCTGTATCTTTTTGGATGAAGGCACTCCATGGTCATTCTCTGACCCCTCTTCATTACCCTCTTTTGGGCTCGCAGCTGTCCCATGAATCGACGTCTCCCCCTTTAACCAGAAAACCAGAGTCAGGGCTGTCAGTAGCTGACCTGGAAACTACAAATTCAGCCATAGGTACGTAATAGGTTTGGTAATTGGTCTCTGTGTGTTACCCGCCCTGGAGAGAACATGCCCTGTACAGTTCCACCAAAAGACTTATAAAAAAGGAAAGGGATCTGAGTTTATTAGGTGATTAAAAAATACACACTCAATTATCTTCCTGTGCATAACCCCTCTCTTAGCAAGCAGTCATTCATGCCCTGAATGGAAACAAAACAGGTAAGCTGAAATAGTGAGAAGCATTCCAGTTTCTACTTGTACTGGAAACACAAATGAAAAACCTCAATCTTCATAGCAGCTGTCACTCACTAAATGAACTATACTTTTCCCCACATTCATCTCAGCATGTCCTAACCCATGTAAAATACAGGCATGAAGCTACTGAAAGCATGGTATGAACTCAATGATCCTTGTGGGTCCCTTCCAACTCAACACATTCTGTGAATCCAAAAGTGAGCAGCACAGCAGGGCACCTACACCCCACCCTGCCTGGGGTGCAGAGTCTCCCACAAGCATCTGTCCTGCGCAAGTGTCACAGCACTGCCGGTAACATCTACTGGTGGAAGAGCATCCTGTGGGACAATGGATTTTAAATTATAAAGGCCCAATTGCACCCTTATGGGCCAAGTCAGGGACCCTGCCACAAGGCTTCCCAAGGTATCTGACATGTCCATGGGACCTGCCCTAAGCACTTTGGAGTTAGAGGGAAGGAGAGCAGCAGGTATCCTAGTGACACTTGTTTCTACCACAAGATACTGTTGTCCTGGAGCTACACATGGCAGCATTGGCACAGATTTTGTCAGGACAGGCAACTAAGACCTAGGAAACACCATCTTGCCAACTTTGAGCCCTCTCGGGTATAGTCTAGGGAAAAACACTTCAGTGGTCTCACCAGCCCCAGCTGCCACTCCAGAGTGGGTACAACTTAAGAGCCATTAATTCTCCACCAAAGTGATGCCTTCAGCTAAGTGCTTTGAGCAAAAACATTTTAAGGACTCTGCCACTTTTTAACATCCTGGCTCACTGCAATTAGCTGAGTGAGACCAGTGCACAGATCTCAGTTCCTTCTTGGGTCACTAAGCTATACCCAGTGTACACACAGACACAAACTGTACACTTGAGAGACCTTGTAAGGAATTCAAGCTGCTGGCAGAGGCAGCAGACATCACTCCCACACCTCCAGGCCTGCTTGGTGCAGGGTGTCCAGCAAACGATCACAAGAGGGAGCTTTGCACCACTTTCTGTATAGGAAAGTCTGAGTTGTGGTGCTACTGAAGCTTGTAAGCTGAACTGAATGCCTTTTGAAAACATTTTAAGTCGGAGCAAAGCAAGGACATAAAGATCTTCTAAAGTTTAAAGCTGGAAAAACCTGGAGCTGGTATTTTGTTCTAACGATGCTTCCTTTGCCTGGTATTGTTGTCTTTCTTCCCCGTTCCCTGAATGGAGCAGTATGATTTTATTTGGGGACATTTTAAAGCCATGTGAGTTCTGTGAAGTAATGAGGGTATATTAAAGCACACAGTACAAAGATGAATGGTATAAATTGCCTTTATTGAGCACAAAAAAAAAAAAAAAGCAGCAAAGTCCCAGCTACAAACTACTGCCAGTCCAACACACCTTACAGAGTACAGCCTCACTGACTATCAGCACAGTCTTGTTGGAAGGCTGGCAGCGATGCAGCCTGTGGGAATACTGATAAGGAGCACATAAGCTGCTGCCACCCTACCACACAGCCCTGGTAGAGGGAGAGGAAAGGTCTCTACACCATTGGCAAAAAGACCATCTAAGAACGTAACAACCATCTTTGCCTCTATACGCATCTTCTCCAGGTTAAGTGCTACAATACTTCTCCTCCCGCAGCTGTATTTCTGCTAGGAATTATGTAGTCTGCTGCAGGACAGCTCTCTGGCCCAAACACTTGCTTTGGCTCCTGGAATGCTTCAGGAGCAGCACTGGTGACCAGTGCTCCAAGGACAGCTTACAGCACAGGTCCTCCTATCCCTACATCGGTGCTCTCTCTTCTGCTCAGCCCAGCAGTGATCTCAGGCTTTCATAGGTCACAGAATCTCATAATATACTGAGTTGGAAGGGACCCACAAGGATCATCGAGTCCAACTCTTAGCCCTGCACAGGACCATCCCCAAGAGTCACACCCTGGGTCACTGTAATGGAGAACAAGTGCAGGGTTAATCAGCTACTGGTATGGGCAAACAATGTCAGCTTATAGCTTCTGCTTGTGCTGGGGCCCTAGAGTTACAGACACAGTGAGCTCATCTGCTCTCATGGTCACTGAGGTCCCTGTCAGGAGGGGCAGGGTGCTGGTAAACAAGAACCACATATCACACGGTCAGTGGCATCAGCTTCCTGTTGTAGCTAAGGCTTCAAGGTAGTGTTTTGGAAGCAGGGGGACATATTCAGATTGGCTACAGGCAGAGGTATGTGAGATTTAGAGCTGGTTTGTCTTTCTATCCTTCTGGTCACTTTCTCCCCTGGCTAAAGGACCATGGAGTTCCATGGCTGCAGGACTCCTTGGTTTGAACCCTGATGAATGTGTTTCATGTGTTAATGAAATGGGACACTAAAATGGATCGAGGAGTCCTAGAACATTAATCAGCAGCTCCCTCTCTGGATTTGAAAGCATTTGCTAGTAGCAATGTTACTTAACAAGTAGGTTCACACTGCCCAGGGTGGCACAGCACGTTCTAGCCCTGCTCTGTCAGCCTAAACACATCCAATTCAGTTCTGAAAACAGCTGGTCAATCGGCACATTCCACATGCCATGATCTCAGCCTTATTCTAACAGTGCTCCCAGAACTGCATAGGGAAGGGAACATCAGAGCTAGGCAGGATGGGCAAAGCCCATCCTTTGTGAACAGGGAGAAGGGGATCTCCACTCACGGTCATCCCTCAAAAGACCTGTCACTGTTCCCCCTCCTTCCCCTGCCCAGCATAAGTACTGCAACACTACAAATCTACATACCTCCTGCAGAAAGAAGGGCTAATCCCTGGTCTTATTCCAGAGCTATCCCTGCTGCTGTGTCTGGCACATCCCCAAAAGCATGGCCTGTTCTTTGGCACAGCCTGACCTTGGCTTAGAACCTTGACAACCATTTCAGCAGCATTTTCCATCCCCTTTTCTCAGTCTCTTACTGCCCTGATGTTGTAAATTTGCACTCCTGGCTCCACAGACAGGCAAGGACAGAGAAACCTGCTTAGCTCAGCCTAGGCTGACAAGCTTTCCTCTGCCCTCTTTTCCCTGGCAGGCAGCTGGGTCCCAGGCTTCACTGCTGTATCATCAGATCATCTATTTCTTCTAGCACCATTGAGCTCAAAGTGGAGTTCCTTGCCTGGTGTGTGCAAAGTCACCGAGGGACCAGCACGGTCCCAATTCTGCCTGGAAGCACAACTGCATGTCCACAGCACCCCAGTACTCACCAGAACCCATGTACTCACCTAAGCCAAGGGATGAACACTCTCACCACAGCAGCTCAAGAGACACAATCACACAGAAACAGATGCTGGCAAAGGTGCCAAGCACTGACATTTCTGTTTGGCATGGTTCGCACCATAATTAACTTCAAGTACTCAACACAGTTGTCTAAGGCTGGAGGCAGTTAAAACAGGGCTTCCTCTGCAGTGAGTGGTGGGTGCAGGATTCTGACCCATGGCCTAGATCTTTGCTGCTCTGAACAGCTCCTCTTTTCACAGAGAATTTGCTGCCTCAGAGCCAGGCCAGTCTCTTAGTGGGGACTTAACTGCAGACAGTGTTAACCGTTCTCCCCAGCATTGGCAAAGATATTTGTACAGGCTGCTTTGAAACACGATGTCAGATGAGCACACTTCAGAAAGAACACTAACACCAGCACAGGAAGGCTTCAATGGTCCAGGGGTATAAGCCCAAATTACCAACCTCATCAGAAATGCCCTTTCCAGAAAGCAGTACAGTGGCTGGAACTGTTAAAAGTGGTGTGAGGTTTGTGCTCTCCTGGATGCTGTGTAACAACAACAAATAAAACAATATATATCTATAACTGACTCCTAAAATACATACTGACTATCCTGCCTGCTGCTGAACCTGGGCCACTGGAAGTGGGAGGCGACAGCGAGAGGCCCAGAGGTGTCCTGCCTGTCCCAGGAAGTCTTGCTTTCCCTACATTTGGTGATACCTGGCTCATTCCTAAAAGGCAAAATGTGTTTGTCAGAGAGATTTGTAGGTTGACCCTGCTGGGATACAGTAGGAGGTTGCCCCCATTATCTCTTTCTGCTGGATGGCAGAACACAATCAGAGGCTCTTGTGAGCAGTCAACAGTTCCCCCCCAGCCCTCTCAAGGAGGTTCTTGGCTCACCCTGGTTTGCAGGTGCAAGCAGAAGGAGCTGAAAACCAGTCTAGTGCTTGTGCTTCATACTGGTGCAAGGGCAAGATTCCCACCATCAC
The DNA here is from genome assembly GCF_009829145.1 of Chiroxiphia lanceolata. Classification (NCBI taxonomy): domain Eukaryota; kingdom Metazoa; phylum Chordata; class Aves; order Passeriformes; family Pipridae; genus Chiroxiphia; species Chiroxiphia lanceolata. The sequence goes on from NC_045651.1 coordinate 10,756,335, forward strand.
CACCAGAGAAGACCTTTCACAGCAGTTTGATTTTCTGAGGTGCAAAGCAAGATGCCAGGCAAAACCTGGTTCCATCCATTCAGAACGACACCTCCCCCGGAGAATTAGCTGAGTAGCAGTTTAAAAACAGAGCCCAAGTTAAGCACTGATCACAAAATAGCTACTAAATCAAGGTGGTATCTTCAGCCATAAAACTGCATCAGCGGGACAAACTTCCAGTTTGGCCAGACAGCCAAGGATGCCCTGGTCTAGGCTCTGCCAAGTGCCCTGGGAAGTATAGACAGGACATAGGGACAACAGTATGTAGGAAGACCTTATAAGTACCTCAGAGTGTGGGGTCTCCCCCAGCCCCTCCTCATTTTTCTCCTTCTTGGAATGGACTGCAGCGGTGGTATGGCGCTGTCTCTTCCGCTTCCGCTGTTTCTCCAAGAGCTTTTCAGAAGCTGGGATGAACCAGAAAGACCATTCAAAGAAAATGCAGAAATAACTTCCTTGCTACAGGTGACACCAGCAAGTTCTACCCCCTTTCTGAGAGCTCCAGGGGACTGGGGCAATACCAGCCTCTAGGTACTCTGTCTTCTGCCCTACAGCTTTCAGAGGAAACCCAGTTTATACTGGTTTAAGATCATTTTGCTGGGCTGCAGAACGGCATCACTGTGCTGAGACAGCCCACCCAGCAGAAAATAAGAAATGGTACCAACACAAAGCTTACGCTGCTAATCAAATGTTCATTACTACCTCCTCCTACACTGCAACAGAAACCTTCTCATGCTGATACTGATGGGATTCAAAGGCAGGAGGGAAAGGAGTAGCTGTCCACAGGACAGGGAGCCACTGCTGGGCCTGGTCACAGTATGTCATCAGGTAAAAGACAGTATGTTGCTACGGGACCTGTGCTGACAAGCTCCCTTCAAGCACACAGACTATCAATGAGAAGTGAACAGTTTCTCACAGAAACATGAATACACTTCTCCACTTTCCAGAGGGAAATCAAAAGCATAACTATACTGGAGATAAACAGTATCAGTACTTCTTACCTGCTAATGACCAAGTCCTTACACACACACACACACACAGGTAGTGCCACAGGCACTGATCCAAATGTCACCAACAGCCTGTCCCACCATCCCTGCCTTCACTTACCTTCTCCCAGGTCCTGAAAGTGGGCTGGTGAGTAGAGCTCAGAGCTGTCGCTCTCTGAAGGGCCAGTACCCTACAAACACACAGGAGAGTCAAGTCACTAGATGCAGAACAGAGGTGTGCACTCCTCAGCCACGCAGCCTTCACGAACGACTGCAACATGTAACTTACAGTTCAGGTCATGAATTCATTCATCAGTCATTAGGGATTTTACAAGAAAACATTTGTTTTATGTGTGTGATAGATCCCACACGTAAAGGTCAGTCTCTGGGCTCGGAGAAATGCTGAGTCAGCTGCTCTGCCTTGTGCTCACCAGCATCATCCACTGTTTTCAGAGCTCTCCCAAAAAGGCTGCAAACCCCTGTAAGGTGCTGGGAAGAGAGACTCTCTGGCTTTACACTTTTACAGTCTAAGACTGGAATATACCAACCTCTGCATTACTGCAATTGTGATAACTGTACTAAAACTGTGCCGCTCAAAAAAAAAAAAAAGAAAGAAAGAAATGTTATTACTTAACCTTAGAACTGTGGTAACAGGTCTTGTGTGTGTACACCACATGAAATAAAGACAAGTTGCTTTTTTTCAAACTCTACCACTGAACATTGAGTATTTAGTGAAGAAAGAGCAGCATTTTCTTTAAAAATCTGAACCAAGCACTGCATCCTACACATGATTCAACTCAAGGTTCCATCCTGCTACAAGCTTTGCACTTATGCTCGTTCATCAGCTCACTTGGGAAGGAAACACTGCTCAGAGGGAATCTGATGGAAAAGGACAAAGCCTTAGGTTCAAGCTCAAGCCACGCTGCAACATGACAGAAAGCCTCTGCACAAGAACACTTCTGCTCATACATTCCCAGCCAGCAACCAGATGACTCCTTTTCCATAAAAATCAATAAAGAAAGGAGATTTTACAGCCAAAACTATCCTGGTGGGGAGGGGTGGGGAACAGTAGATTTCCTCATCATAACACAGCAAGTAGCACCTTTGGGAAGGGTGGACCTTTGCTCCTGGACCTCAGCCAAGAGAAAACCACATCCCATTGCACTGTGGCTCACTCAAGCTGTCTAGGTTTGTTTTCTATCCAGTTTTCAAAAGAGCTGGAAGGAAAGTACCTTCTTTTGGGGAGTCCACTCCTCCTTCTTTGGCATAAAGGCAGTGTCCAAATCATTGGATTCCAAGAGCTTTTTAGTAGGCTTCCTTTGACGTTTGCCTTCAAAGTTTCCTGCAATGAAATCCTTCACATCAGATAAACGAGGGTTTTCTCCTCTTCAATCAGATTAAGATCATTAAGTAAATATCAGCCAACAATTTGCTTCACCCTGTCTTTGGGATCATAAGCTTCTTGGGCAGAGATGCCAATTACCAGTTTCTGTACAACTTCAACAAAAATGGACCTCAGTCTGACATGACCTTCAGGCTCACCTCAATATGTAATACAAAAATCCACCCACAGAAGAGAGACTGTGAACTCACTGCCAGAAGGTAACACACCCTGGCAGCTCAATTCAGATAGTAATTTCCCAAACCCTTTGATCTGACATAAGCCAGTCCTACCACTAACACAGCCCTGCCTCCACTCCCAAGCCCCTCAGGCCAACATTCATGCTACTGTAATAGACAGGCTGAAGATCACAATCCTGGTTAAAACTACTTAAAAAGAGACACCCAAAAAAACCCTAGGTGTAACCTATACCATTTCATACTCAAACTTGACATTTCTGTATGACATCCACAAGACCCCAAAGGCAATCCCTCTTCTCTCACACAAGACAGGCTAAGTGACCTCCCAGCGACCATAACCCCTGTTTGTTTGATTTAATTTTTTTTGACTGCAGGCCCTTTAGGACAGAACAGTGTTCCTTCCAATTAAGCACAGACAGAATACCAGGGCTGTAACCCTGGGCATGTGTTCGGATGCACATACTGCAGAGTAGACCCCGAGACTGACAGTGTTGGAAGGGTTAAAGGCCTGTTAGACCACACTCGCTGTGTGTACGTTGTGCCTTACTGGAAACCAAGGCCCTGACTTGCTGCTCACACAAGTCTCTGACAATTTCTACAGATGTTTAAAGCCTGTAAGGAAGAAGTTTCTCCAGGGGGAATTTTTTGCGACTACTCCTTGAGCTTACTAGGAGAGCAAAAGGTCACCCCACGTGCAAAGCAGATTAGACTTTGCGTATCAACCTCAGCACAGCAACGTTCATCCAAAGGGTTTTAACAGCAGCAAGAGACCTTCATGCTAAAGGAATGCCACTGTTTGGAAGCACAGATGGCAAGGACTCAGTGAAGGAGTTGTGGCTCTATCCATTTGGACAAAGGCACATTCTGTGCCAGGACCTACAGACGACTACCACATACCACAGAAAGCCAACAGTACCAACTCACTGAGTAACCCCCGCACCTGCCCTCTCTCCCTTCTCAGCACCAGAAAGTCAGAGAATGCAGCAAAGCAAGAACAAACAGACTGACAGCCACTGACCTTTTCACACTGACCCAAGCATCATTTTCCACTGAACTTGTGATGCTTTCATTTACGAAAGCAGAATCACACAACCTTCCACTCACCTGATTTCAGGAATCCCTCTTCGGCATCTGGAGAAGCAGAAACTTCAGAAGCATCTGAGGCAGACAGCACCACCAGGTCTGGAATATCTGAAGGTCCTTCTGGAACTTGATTATTGTGATCAGTGGAGTGGGATCCTAGTTCTGAGAAGGAACACTCTGCTTCAAGGATGGGAGGGGATTCTTTGGTTGAAGATGGAGTTGAAACCAAAGAACTCGGCCCCCGCTGGGTATCTCTGTCAGGACTGCACTGTGCAGGAAGACCTCCTTCAAATTCAGACCTCACCACAGAATTCACCTGGTGTGGTGAAACATGTTGGTGAAAACATTCATCCTGCATGGCACTGCACACAGCAAGAACACTCAGCCACCAAGAACATAAACACACACAGACCAGAGCCCCAAAGCAATAACCACAAAGAGTACGTTGGCCTTCACCCACCTTTTGCAATTGCTCCTGGTTTTTCTTTGATTTTTTCTTGGGTGCAAACAAGTGATCATATTCTTCTGCATATTCCAGAAGCCGTTTACTTGGCTTTCTAAGGCGCTTCCTCTCTGAATGTGCTAAGAAAAAGGAAAGCAGCTTCAAGACTGTGTTTCTGAGACTATCACAAGGCAAAACTCTCCTCATGATCTGTGGATAATAGTTGTTCCTGCCTTCTCTTCCAGAGGATCCATGTGGGAAGAGCCAATACTTTTTTCTCTTTGAAACAGCCTTAAAATTTTTGAACTTTCTATTTTCCACAATCCTGACATGGCAGGTAGGGTTTTTAAGGACCCAAGAGACTTCAAGCAGTTCAGGTTAAGAAATCAAAAAACAGACTGAGGGGCTCCTGAAATTTCACCCAACATCTCCCTACAAACTACATCTAACATTTTGCAGTACTTCTACCAAAACCAAAGACGATCAGCAACTCAAACGCTTTCGCTGTTTATCCAAAATCCTTTGGTTTCAGTGCAGGAGCACAGGAAAACCCTGTTTTCCCTTAATGCAGTTCAGTCACTGGTATCACTAGTAACACTTAAGCTTAACTCCTTCCCTTCCTCTCCTCCCTAGCATTTTTTCATATACTACAAATTCCCCATCTGCCCATTTGTTGCTTTATTTATTCCCCAATGAGATCAGGGAGCCAGTGACTGTGAGCTCTTCAGGGCTCACATCTTTTCTGTTTGCACAACATGGCACCACCACAGAGGAACAGGTATTTCCTCAACACCCCAATGCATGGCAAGCTCCTAAAAAAAGAGCCCTGACACTCTACACCATCTCTACTCAACAAGCTGCAAAAGCAAGATTTATGTTTTCTTCCTTTCCAGAATTGCTCAGACTTTTCTCCTTTTTTTTTTAGCTTTCAAAATCACTAAGTAATTCTGCCTGAAGATTTCTCCTATTCATGAAAACATCTGTGGTCTCCTCGAAATTTAGGAACAAACAGTAAATATCCTCTTTGCCTCTTTTAATTTGTAGGAGATGGCATTTTCTTCTTTAAAATGGAAGCATTTAAAACAAAGCATTCCAGTGCAACGCTTCAGAACAGGGATGTTGGACAAGACTGCTACACTTTATTGTGGCTTTGTGGTTAAACGAGCATGAAAATGTCAAACTTAGCCAAAAGAGAAGAAAGAAACAACTTTCTCAAAAGCAGCTATTTTCAGCCTCTATTAACACTGCACAGGTGTCTGGGTAAAACACACGTTTCAGCATATAACCAGTTACAGGGCAAGTATCCTCAGCACGCAACTATTTAGAGCCCCAAAGCCATGCAGCAGAGCACACAGCAGTGTGCCAGAAGGCCTGGCTTAACTGCTTTTTTTATTCCCAAAGGGAATCCCGTACAAGAATTCCAAATGCAGTCTGATTGGCAGTGGTAAATCACGTACCCGATGAAACTATAAAATTGTTTTACGTCAGCAAATTCCACTAATCTTCACTTCTGCCTTATTTGCTTTAAATCACATCACAAAGTTTGTAGCAAAAATATGCCAAGTGTTGCCATTTAACTACGATGAAGACTTTAAAGTTTGAACTTAGTGGGAACTGCACAGTTGTGACTGCAATCTGTTGCGATCTCTTACACTGAAACTTGGCCTGCTGCAGACAAGGATGGGTCAACATCTTCTCTCAAAGCACTGGCAAGCAGAGGAAACTCCTCTTCTGTAAGCTGCAGTCAATTCAGCTTCTGGCATCAGTCTCTCTATTTTCAGTGTACTTGGCCTTGCCCGACATATAGAAATGGTCTTTTCACAGCAGTAGAGGTTTACTCAGTACCACCAGCATTAGGGATGTTACAGCAACCCAGACAACAGCTCCAGTGCCTCCCCATGGCACATCTATCCACAAAGGGCAGGTGTTCTCGGGGTTCACGTGCTATTTAGGGCAGGGGAATTGGATTACACTGCGGTTGCTGTTCTGGCACTTTTGCAAACAAACTCAGGCCCTGACTGCTGCACCCCTGTGTGCAGCACCAGGACAGTGTACACGCCTCTCCACCATTGCCATCTCACCCAGGAGCCTGTTGCCTTCCTCTGCCACTACCCTCCCGCCTTTACTGCCTCTCAGCAGCTCCTCTTCTCTAGCTCCCTCTGCAGACTTGTATCTTCATCTCACACAGCAACACTGCAGGGATGCTTCAACTGCAAAACCAGCATGAAGCCATGAGCACCCGGCTGGATCTCAGTGCGGAGGAGGAACTCACTCCCTTGGCTGTGACAGGATACAATGTGTATCCTCTCAGCTGCTCTGTGGAAACTTCAGTCCTCAGAAACACACAGACCCAAACCAGAGGAGTCAGTGAATGATTGAGCTGGTCATGATTTAAAACCAGAACTTTTACCCCTTGTGTTACACCCTATGGGCTCGTTTTCAGTGCCTGCTGTGACTTGCCTTGGGCAGGTCCCACAGCCACCAAGCCAGGAGCTGCTTTTGCCACATTGAATCATAGGTGCAGGCAGTCTCCAGTAAACACTAAGAGCAAAATACACACATCAACATGTGTACTGAGGGAACACATAAGTGATAAAATAACACAGGCTCAAAATTCTGACAAGTTCTATTAACCTATGATATTGCAAGTAGATTAGAGCAATTTAGTTTGGTGAAATGTATGCAAAAATTTATTTTGATTGTTTTTATTAATGTGTGTTCCCGTGGATTCTGAGGATGGTATGTGTCAAATGTGGTTCTGTTGGCCCTATTCCTTCTGCACACACCTTTTTATTTCTTCCTTTGGCTTTAACCAAATGTTCCCACCACTGTGGGAGAGGCAGAGCTGTCTGATCCTGTGGTCCTCAGAGGCCTTCTCCTTCCTGGATCACTTCCCTTACAATGCTGCTGCCTCATTTTTTTCTGCCATCTTTCAGACCCACCTCCAGCCCAGCCTCCCTGGCAGCTTCCCTCCCTTCTGTTCTCCTCTTCACCCATCAGGTGGCCACACCAGAGCTGCAAATTAGGAAATTTGTGGGGCTCTCCAACTTGCTATTAACAGCTAGTAAAATTTCACATTGAAATGCAAAAATTCCCCAAAAAAACCCAAACACATAATCTTTATGAGATTCTACAGAACAAATCAAAAAGACAAACTATGTCAAACAGCACTACAAAAGATAAAATCAGAGCAGCCATTGAGGCTTAGTTTCAGACAACTTTCTAGTGCTGACCTACCCCACTAACACCAAGCACATGGCTCTAAGGAACACATTATAAAGATGCAAGTTTAAAAATAATCCCAAGCTTAGAGAAGGATGCTCATTTTACCTTTCATGGTGCAGAAACTTATGATTTGTAATGTATTTAAAACTTTCTGGCCAATAACCTGAGCACAAGCCAGCTTTGTTCTCCATGCTTACAGAGAACTCAAATCAAGGTACATTTTCTTCTGCTCAGATGTAGACATCTCCACATTATCAGACAGCCCCAAGTTCCATAACTTATCCTTTAAATGAAAAAGTATAAAATGTATACAAATACACACTCTGGCGCAAGTCCAGCTCCCTTACCTTGTGCAGAGAATTCAGACTGGGGAGCAAAGTTGCCAAGCTTTGTTTCTGAGTCCATCACACTGGTGTTTGGCTTACCACATACATTCAAATGTTTATCAACTAAGTCTAAACGATTCTCAAAGTCCTGAACTGCCAGGTCTCCCTCAAGCACCTTTGAATGAGGGGAATGCCTACGTCCCAAGCACTCATTTCCCTTCAGTGAAAAGCCACGAGAATTCAGGCCAAAGGCACTCTCCAAGTTTCCTTGTTCCCTAGATCTACTGATGTGCTTATTAGATCTAGCACTGCTTTGGTTAAAACGCTGCCATCGCTTTTTGGGTGCTACGTGATTTATATCATTAGACTCATCACCAAGAGAGCTCTCACTATTTGCCTCTGAATCCAAGTCTGGACTCTGCCCATTTTCAGCAGAATTGCAGCTCTCAACATTTCTACCAGCTTCAGGTCTCCTTCCAATACGACCTAAATTGTCATCAGATAAACAGGCAGAGTCTTCATCAGTTGAATGCTCTGTTAAATCAATACACTCTTTCCTCTCAGTATCTTCTGCCTCATTACCTAGAGGACTGGTAACCGAACCATGCACACGGAATGCATGTTCTCCTGAATCTCTGGATAACCGACTTAGCAACTTACTTGGCCCTCCTGGTTTTAAGTCCTTTCTGTTTGAAATTGTTTTATCTCCAAGCTTAGATGACTGCTTAGATTTTGAACAGTTGCGTTTGGACACGCAATTTGTGCCATTTGTCCCAGAAACAGCAGCACTTGCAGGCTCCCTTTTACCAGAACCAATCCCCGTCAACTTGGTTGGAGGATTGCGTGAAAATGAGGAGTTGCTTATAGCGGAGTTTGGATTTACTGTTTCCTGGACACAATCTCCATTTTTTTCTATTTTATATGGGGGACCTACAATAGACAAAGACTTCAGACCACTCGCAGAATTGCTTCCAGAACCATCAGCTGTGCTGGTATTTCGAAATGGGACTATATTTTGACCAGTCATCAGTTGCTGCTCTTTTGTCTTACTGTCATGCATATCCTTCAACATCATTAACAAGGTGCTGAATTTGTAATCTGGTTCAATAGGCAAACGACCATGACCAGAGGCAGAAGAGAAAAGTAAAGGTACTGTGGCCTTTGGGGTGCCAGAGTCACTGGCATCATCATTCATGGACCGGTAAGACAGTTCCTTCAGCTCCGACAAGACGTGCTTCACCACAGCCGTTTCGATTTCAGCAGAATCCCTGGGTTTCTCATGCATGTTGTTTAATAGTTTCTGACCATCAACTTTTCCACTTCTCTGAAGGCCAGAGAAACCTTTGGTATCCGAAGAGCAGCGATTCACACCACCCTCCTCTTCTGCAAGAGAAGGCTCCAACCCACCAACCTTTTCTTTATGTTTGCATTTTATACTCCTGATTCGGGGTAATTTCATGCTTTTCGGTTTTAAGATTGCTTGATTTGCAACAGCAGGCCAGGAGCTATCCTTGGAGACACTTTGGGGGGTAGTGTGCTTGTTTGCTGGGGAAAGATTGTCATTTCTCACATCCGAAGAGCACTCAAGAGCCATCAATGACATCTCAGCATCAGAGAAGCCAACTTCCAGCTCTTCATCTGCAAATTCAGCATCAAGTCTGCTGGTTACTGAACCTCCCAGAGGTTTGCGATCTCTGTATGACTTCTTCCTGGCCCTTCTGCTGCTCTTCTGAGAAAGATACATGGAAAGTTTAATGTTTCCACTTGACGTCATAGGAAATTCCTTCTCCACTTTATCTGAAGAATCACTAACTTCAAGAGCACTAGAGGCTCTCTCTGAACTTTGGTCCATGGTATCTACATCACTGTCCCCACCATCGGAGAGGGAAGAGGATGAATCTGATTCAGTTTGCTTTTTCTCAATACCAGCATCAGACGCAGAATAATGTATTTGTAATTTAGAACTGCACAAAATGCCCAGGGAGCTCTTCTCTCTCTCAAAAGATGGGCTGGAAAACAAATCCCCTTGGAGAGTGCTCTTGAGAGTATCGCTTTTACGATTCTCACAGTCCGGTTTCAAAGGTGTCTTTTCAAAACGTCTTTCTCCAAATGAGGAAAGCAAATGGTTTTCCCTGGTGCTGCTGGATGCTGTCAGGCTGTTGGCAATCCGGCGAAGTTCATGAGACGCGTGTTTCTCTGGTAGGTCCCCAGCAATTGTGTTTCTAACTATGCTCTCTGGTGTTTTGTCTTTGATTTCTCCCCTAGGTGCTTCCCCTCTCACGCTGCTCTTTTTTACTCTAGTCCTTTTTCTGCTTTCAGAGCTTTTTTTCACATGTGGCTTAATGTGCAATTTTCCTTTTTCACTGGCCGCGTGTCTGGAGTCAAACGCCAAGGACTTAAAGCAGCCGTTCAGCTGCCTGTCCCTTTCTGCTCCAGGGCCATTGGTATAGTATTCCGACTGCATGTCCTTCTCACTGTCCGGCTCACTGGAGTTCTGGCTGCACTTTTGATCCTCTGGCCCTCCGAGAAGAATGTCTTCTGCCTGTCCAACACTGACTTCCCATTTAGCCATAAATCTTTGAGGAACCTTAAAAAGTTGGAGACAAAAAAAAATAGACAATATTTGAGCAGGTACCCAGTGAGATAAAAGTGAAATTGAGGAGCACAAGGCACAGAACAGAGGGACATTCCTGCATTTTGCATCTTTAAGATAATCACGTGGATTCCCTGAGACTGTGTCTAGGGGACACAGGAAGCACTGCTCCTGGGTAAGCACCCTGCACTCCTGCTGAGCGTAACAGAAATCCCTGTGCATTCCCAACACAGCAAAAAGGTCCCTGTAACCACAGGTCTCCCAGGAACCAGATGTCCTGGCACCCCAACACATCCTGAACACAACAGCCTGTAAGAGGAATGCATATGGTATGGATCCCTGGCACATAAATGCAAAGCAACAGGCAACAAGGCTCTCAAGGCAAATGCAGCATTGTTTTCCACAAAATATCTGAGCAGACCTGTTTGCTTTGCTCATTCTTGATTCTTCTTGCATCCCTTGAACTCAGAGCATGAATTAATCTGCCCTCTCCATCAACTCACCTTGGGACAAACATGAGATCCACACACACCTAAGATGCACTTTATCAAATTTATGATGTTCATTGCTGAGAGGTCTCCCAGCTTTAACTCTGTACCTTTATTAAAAACAAAATCCCTCCTTATACTGGACAGGAACCTCTGCTAACACCCAAAATCAGCAAGAAAGTTGTTTCTTATGTGCTTGTGCAGTTTCTGGCTGCACAACAGCAAATCAGAGGCTTCGCAACTGCTCTTAAAATCAAAACCAATTCCAGGGCAGGAGGAACAACTCAAATTTTCTGACTTTTCCTTTAAAAAATACCCAAACCAACAAAATCTCATCTCAGCAGATTAAAGAATCATTTGATTCCCTCTACTGCAGCCTTGTTGGCACTTCATTTACATACAGAACAAGATTCCAGTCAAGCAATTCTAGAACCAGAAAAGTTACTAGTGAGAATGTCACTTGTTTTTGGGGGGCTGTGAGCACAAGGAGGGAAGTCCTTAAAAAGGATACCGAACATGGCCTTGGAAAAGGAAAACCAAATGAGAGCATTGCAACCAGGGACTCATATCTGCAAGAGCACGTTCAATCTGATGATTCTGCATTAACATAGGTTATAAAGCTCTAGAATAAGAGAAAAAGAAAAACCAGATATCGCTGCCTAGTGTGACTATGTGCTCTCTTACAGTAACACAGTAGCTGGTGTAGTTCTTCACTTCAGCAATTCTAACAAGTTAATTTCTGCAGTCACCTTCCTAAAGACATAGACCAGACCCCTGTGTCACATTTCATTAACTGGCTACAACTGCTCAGCGCTGTTATGTTTGGAAACGGAGATGGTGCGATGAGCCACAAAACTCATTCCCACAGGCTCCCTGACAAAGCGTTTTCCAAGTCAAATTATAAGTCCTAACAGGTTTCTATAAAGAGAATTACTGAAGCAGGGCTAAAAACCCCACTGCTTTATCTCAGCCAGTGATCTAGTGAAGCGTGCAACTCCAGTTCTGCTTCAGATCAGCCAAAAGGGGCTGCCAGAGAGCACAGGAAGTTTTTTAGCAGTGCTGCAATAAACATCAGGAGATAGCTGTGCTGCTGAACAGATCCCACACCAACAGAGCCCTGACTCCTCTGCTTCCCAGAGGAGTCCAGGGCAATAGAAGCAGCAGGCCACACCCCGGCACTGAAGAGAGCCTAAAAACTCCTGGCAGTTTATAAACTGTGTTTGATGTAAGGATGCAAAGAATCCCCTCCCTCGCTGCCTTGCTGCAGTCAATCTCATAGAAGAAAGCTGTCAAAGTGCAATTCCAGGCATAAAGGAATATTTTGTACCGTGCAGATTCAAAGAATCAAAAACATGTTGAAGAAAACAGATCTTTCACCTTATGTTTGTAGCCTTTTTCCTTTTGCTTCCCTCTTTTCCGGGGAACAGGCAGCTCTTCAAACTGATGTCTTCCTTCAAAGAGGACAATAGCTTTCCCAGCAACCCAGCTTTTCTCTGAAGGTTCTCCTAAGGCATCCACATAGTACTCTCGGTATGGTCTCCCACTGGAAACTACTTTGAGAAATTCAACATAATTAACCCCTTGCATATAACAGAATAAAGACACACAAAAAGAATCACAGAAAGCGGTAACAATTTGCCAGAAAATTTTCAATCACATTTTGCTTAATAACATTCCCACATGAATGCCAGTTCTGGGGATTTCTGCTCAAAACCAAGGGAGACCCCTTTGATCCCTGCCGTCTGTGTTCTATGTTGCTACCCTCTGTTTTTGTTTGGGTTTTTTTCTTATGAACAATAGATTAATGATGGGTCATCTTCCTAGAGCAGAGATTGTTTGCAAAGAAAACGGCAAAGATATCTAAATATTTTTTCCTTGAGAGGCACAACATACCAGGCAGGACATTTCTTTTCTGCTACTCCCTGATTAATGATTAAATAGTCCAGTCCACTTGACCGTTGGGAAAACACAACGGTGCCGGCAACACCCAGAACTGACATCTTTCTGGATATGATCTACTCACACAGGTTGAGCCTCCTCCACCACAATATATCCCATCTTGCTCAATGCTTTGATACCAAACAAACTCTTATTTAGGACACAAAACATATAAACAAACACACGCACACACACTACAAGGATTAGGTGCAACATGAGTTGCAATGAGTCCAATTTTGGGGCACAAAGGTGCAGAATAAGAGAAGAAATTCAATTGTAAGGATACATTCAAAGATTTTTCAAAGGTGCTTTCTGTGCAAGGATGTTGAACAGACATGGTACAAGTAAGAACTGAACCGGTACTGGGTGTGCTGGTGAAAAAAAAACAGGTCACAAGCATTAGAACAGAGCAAACAAGGCTTGAAAACAAGGGATATAAAGTTCTCCCTGCATTTTGTTGCAAAGTATGCTTAACCTTCTCCTTCTGAACATTCAGCTTAGACTTCAAGCCCATTTGGTTTGTGATGCCTCTTCCAGGAGCGCCAGTGCAGTGTGGCAGCCTGGCCTCAGGAGATGCTGACAGTGAGATTCTGACAAAGACCACTGAGAGGATAATAAATAATGACCAGAGCAACATCAAACCACGGACAAAGATGGCAGGCTTCATCCATCCCATTCACCGTACTGGGACTTGAGCCACTGAGCCTCAAAATTCCAGCTCCAAAAATCTTTGAGCAGAGAGCTTGCTGAAAAAAAGGCAAACTGCCTTGAACAAAACATCATTCCTCAAACCTAAGAGAAGAGGTTTCTGCACAAGTGATGAGTTTGAAGCGACCTGCCTTGCTCTGAAGGGCTTGTTCCCTTGGCAACAGAGAGCCAAGGCAGGAGGGCTCTGCTTCCTACAGTGCACACAGAGCCCAGCAGCTCTACCTGCCCAAAGGCACCAGAGTTCAGATCCACCTGCTCTGCCACCTTGGTATTGGGAAGAGGAGACCAGCAGACCACATACAGCCACAACTGGAAAATGCAATTTTCCCCAGAGCTCCATTGGTTTGAACACAGACAAAACAATGATGGGAGAGTCCACCATGAGGCTGGAGATCAGGCCTTGAAGGAATTTGTTAATATCATGTTTTCTCCCTGCAGAATTCCTTTATTAGAAATCCTCATACAGAGGTTGAGAGGAGAATACTGGACAGCTATATACATTAAATCCTGTCATGAGGAGGGATGTGGGGGAGAATATATGTCAGCAAATCTTCTGGAAACATCTTCAACAGAAATCTGAGAGCTGGAAAGAGACTATTTAAAACAGCACATTCAATATTCTCTAGAATCAGGATGCATGTCTCCCAAAGGATGAAGGGGAAGGTGGAGAAATAGCAAGTAAGAAGACTACAGCAACCAGGCTTGGGGATGATGTGAGTACCATGTAGGAAAAGCTACTTTGTGTCTCTAGACAAATAGCAGCAGACTCTGAGCTGACTGACGGTCACTCAAAAAAAGTCCACTTCTGCCCAGCACTTGTCCTTACGCTGGCAAGGGCCACAAATCCTGGAGAGAAATACATCAGTGAGTGGCAACCTCACAGGTCTAGAGCTGTCAGTGGCAGATGACAACAGTTCAAAGGGTTTCCAGTTGTCCACAGAACAAAAAGAATCAGAAGGGGAAACCAGGAACAACTAAGCCTTTCTGTTTGTGACAGTCTCCCCATGGCAGCTGGTATGATCCTAAAAGCAAATGATTAATCACTTCCCTTCTGTTCTCTCTATCACTCACATACCTTTGTCTTGAGCCTGTAAGACTCTCTTCGTTCCTGGCTCTCGCCTGTGTTCAAGCACATACAGCTCTGCCATATTTCCTCCGTGTCTCCTCATCGCACTCAGCTGACTCACACTACGCCTTAAACTTTCATATACATGGCTCCATTTCCAGGGTTTTCCAGTATTTCTCCATAAACAGCCCCTTGCTTTCTCACACCAAACAAGACCCAAAAAATTTCACTTCCTTGCACACATTCCCATCACACTTTCAGGCATTCAGCTGCAACCCTACACTCTGCTTCTCACCCTCTGCAGCCTCCCATTCTCCAAGACTGGCCAACTCTCTGTGTCCTCACACACTCCAGTCTTCCCAGCTCTGCTTCCTCACCTGTTGCACCTCTCTGATCCACTTCCTTTTTCTCTGCATTTCTTTTCTCAGAGGCTGCTCTTTCTTCTGTACCACCCTGAGCTCAGCCCAGCTGCTCATCCCTCCTATACTCTGTGAAGAAAAGCCTACATGTCCAACAGTTATCTGTGTCACTTCCACCAGCCCCAGCCCCCTCTTCCTCCTGCCATCTCCCTGATTTAGGACTGCTTTATGGATCTGGGTCTTCCACAGTAGGGTCTATTTCTTCACACCTTTCAAGGGCCAGAAGTACTTTTAAAATTAATTAAAAACTGCAGCACCCTGCCACACACAACACCTCCACTTTGCGGTCTGAGTAGATACAGTACCTTTCATTTTTGAGTGACAGTCCAGCACTGGGTCATGACAAATTGTGCATGGCCACCATGGGCGTCTGTTGAACTTGGCCCAAACAAGATCTCCAACTTCATACTTCACTGGAATAGGTTTCTTCTGGGCTTGGATCTTCAGGGAAAAAATAGAACACAAGAAATTACTAAAGGTTCAGATGCTTTTGAAGAGATTTGCCTCCCCCCTGTGTGCAGATTGCATCAGACAGCAGAGACATTTACATTAAAAAGCAAGTCCTTATTTTTACTTAGTGGCTCCTACCCCTTCAGAGAACACAATGGTTCTCAGCATCCTTCTGAAAAAACAAAACAATAAGAGGATTTGAGCAGGCTTTTGTTATATTTTAGTAAGGAACCTGATCTCTTGTAAATGACTGCACTCAAACCACATTTGAGCACGTAAATATTTGGAGTCACTGTTAACCCTCATTACTTCACTCACAACAATTTGTTCA
This sequence comes from Chiroxiphia lanceolata, assembly GCF_009829145.1. NCBI lineage: Eukaryota > Metazoa > Chordata > Aves > Passeriformes > Pipridae > Chiroxiphia > Chiroxiphia lanceolata. Next base: position 10,772,007 of record NC_045651.1, read on the forward strand.
TTTCAAAGGTTGAAAAGTCCAGAAAAAGTAGTAGAAGAGACAGCAAAATTTTCCTGACTGAAAGGTGATGAGAACAGCAAAGTAAGGTTTTATCAGTTGGGGGGGGGAGGTTGGGATGTACAGAGCAGAAAGAGAGCACAAAAGCAGCCACTCCCCTCTAGGAGACAGATGGACACACTGACCTTGCCTGTCTCCAAAACCCGCTCACAAGTATGAACTCTGTAGAGAGGCACCCAAACCTGCTCAGCTTCCCAGGGCTGCGCAGCGACCACGAGAATGCCAAAATCTTTCAACACACAAACCCTAAGGCTACTCAATGCCATTTCTGTATCACTGTCCAAGAGCAGAGAGCAGATCCTGTGCCGTTTGCTCTCTGGCTGGATGTGCACCACCAGCAGAAACCTCTGCCAAGGAGAGGTTTGGTGTGTTGTGACTAATTGAGCCAAGCCAAGGCACAGTAGGTTTTCACAGGAATCAGGAGTCCCTATGCCCAGCTGTGGTGTATCCTGCCTGTTTAGCAGCACCCACCAACACATTCCAGGTGGGTTCAGCATTTAAGAGCTCCAAGAAGTGCTGGAGGTATTTCTCCTGCCAATAAGCACGAGCAATATGCTCCTCATTAAAGCTGTCACAGTACAAACATACACCTTCTCGTTTCACTTCTGTCCTGCTCACCACCCTGCTTGAGGCACGTCTCTTGCCATTCCCAGTTCGACATCCCAGCAACAAAAACACAACAGACCTCTCTAATAAAGGTATAGTCTGCTTCAGGTTGAGTTTTATGGGTTTTCTTCATGTGGTTAAAGAAAATACAAAAGGATAAATCTTGTCATATGAAAAAAAAAGCAGGTAATGATGTTACAGACTACACTGTTGAAATTCTTCTCACTCATCAAAACCCACACAATAACTTACAGCTGAGCAGATCAGGAACTGGAAGGTGAAACAGCACTGGGCAGGGGCTGCAGCCCCCTGCTCTGCCAGTGCCTTGCTGCAGCGTTCACATCCCTGAGCACCTGAGACGCTGCCTTGACTGCTGCTTTTTAAATGCAGATGTACTTTCAGATGCAAAACCCCTCTTATTTTGGTCCATTTCCACCTTGTGTTCTTTCTGTAAATGTGACTTCTGCCTCAAATTCTTTACACAGATTTCCATCCTGGGCTTTAAGGGGCACATATATATCCAAACTGATTATCTCTGATGTCGTGCATACACACACAATGGATGTGCATCTTAATGACAACTGTAACCTGAGCACAGTCAGCCAGACGGAGCAGTAAAACCACCACGCCAGAGATTTGCCAGAGCCATTCACACCGATCCACCTGAGGGACACCCACAACCCCTGCCCCAAGGCAAGTCTGCATTTAAATCAACTCTTTGTCACCCTCCAACGCCCCACACTGGTGCCCGGATGAAAAGGTGGCTTTCAAGAAACTATTCAGACAATGCCTAAACCTCTCTTTCCAAGAAGTCAGCAGTTATTCTCATTCCTCTGGGGTTTGCTCTCTGCCTGCCCTGGAATTAGCAGTCAGGTGTTGAACTCATCATCACCCACCACAAAGGCCCCACAGGGATTGCAGAGGTAGATTAGGAAGCACCATGACTCCAAGGAAGAGCCTCATGACAGGATGCACTGTAGCAGGTCACTGTCTTTGCATGATTTTCCTCTCTACTCTCCCTAAATACCACCAACCTGCCAGAGATGCCTGCACATTTCCACAGGAAAAAAAATTTCGCTAGTGAGTTTTAAAACTTAAAACATTTTAAAAAACAACAGCAGAGGAGCAAAAGCAGCAGTTGGTGCCCTTTCCAGGTACATCAAGGCTCTTGCCTTAAACTGCTGTGTGATGCAAAAACTACAGCTCCAAAGTGTATATTTCTTGGGTCAGAATACAGCAAATTTCTATTACAATTACCATCTACTATGCCAAGATCAAACTGCTGATATATTCTGATGGCCAAAAATTCAGCCCTGAAGCAATGGTAATTTCTCTGTGAGGAAAAGCCCAAGTTTTTAAAACACAACAAACATCAGATGCAGTCCCTACATCTGATCATAGCACTGTTCATCTTCAGAGGATGGAAATGTTCAAGTGTTTAAATAACAAGAAAACTTGTGAGCCACTGCACATCAGGTAGGTAACTCCAGTGGAGATACAATGAAGAAATCCAAAGCAGGTAAGACACTTGGTTAGTGAGGAAGGGAAGGGCAGGGCCTTCCTCTATAGATGAGCAACATCACAGTTTTGTATTGTTAGGTGTTCTAAAGGGAGTCAGTACTGTCTACTCTGTTATCAGCTGCCTGGTATTAATGTGCTGTTCAGATATGACAAACTACAGCCTAAACTCTAGACAATACACAGCATTTCAGATCACTTTGTGCTATTTTTGGACAAAACAAGACTGTACTCTCTTCACTGATGCAAGACTCAAAGGATCACTGTGGAAGGGGTCACAAGCGGAGGTTCAGCAACAGTATGACACAAACACTACCTGCAAAGTCACCTCTTAAATTTGTACTGTGCCAAACACGGTGTGCAAATCACAGAGTGAAATATCAAATGTTGGTGCTCAGCTTCACCAGGAGGCTTTCTATCAGAAAGCCAAGTACCTTCACCCTCTTGAAATTCTCATCATACAGCAAATAATGAAACTTATCAAGGAAAGAAAGCTTACATTTTGAAGAGATTTTTTTATGGTACATAATACTGCCAGTCCTCAACTGTCTGTCACCAATATTCCTACATTTAAAATAACTACATCATTAAAAAGTAGACAAAATAACCTTTATCCAGTAACCACTCTTGGTTCTGTCATTGGAAGCTGCTGTTCAATCCATTAATCTTGCTGGAAGAAGTGGCACAAAGCAGAAAGCCCACAAACACACACACAAGGCCGACAGCCACAGGCTGCACCTTTCCTGCAGCACCGGACACCTCTGAATAACAATCAGAGCAGCACCAGCCCTCTGGCACTGCTGGAGGCACAGCTGCAGACACTTTATGTGCCCCAACAGCGTGACCAGGGATGTGACCATCTTGGCAGAGCCACAGCAAGACCAAACTGCACACTAAGGGGCAGAGATATATCTACTGTTACAGATATTTTCAACTTCATATACCCAAAGAGCCATTTGTCCAGATACCAAGCACTGATCTGCAGCCACCGTAGATCTGCACACTTCGAACTCAGACTTGCTCTGGAAAGCCATCGTGGAAATATTGGCCAAGAAAGCCCTATTACAGTTTATTCCTGACTTAATTATAAACAAGACATTATTCAATGAAGCAAAGGACAGAACATGCTTTTGGAGAAAGGCTGGGGCAGCAAAAAAGATTGTGTACAAGGACAGAGAAAAGTAAGAAGGAAGCCACTGACCCCTGAGAATAAGGGAGGAAGATCCTGCCAAGCCTGTTTCAGGAACGAACTGGACAGAATCAAAGCCAGGGAAGAAAATAAAAGGAGGCAGCCACATCCAAAGGATAATTAACCAATACAGCATAAACAATGACACTAATGGCTTTTTCCTCTGAGTGTGAGTGTGCAGCATATACCTGCCCAGGGCCCTGCAGCAGGAGCACAGGATATCTCCTGAGCAGATCTCACCACACTGGGAACTGCCGGGTAAGTCACACCCCGCATATGAGCCAGCCCAATCATCAGTGCCAGGGGCAGAAGGCAGCAACAACTCTTCCCCATAAACTTCCAGTGCTTTCTTCAAACCTCCTCATTGCCAGGGCAGCAATTTCTGTGCTTCTCCCTACAGCCCATACACCCAGGATTACAAACAAGCTGCTCACCATACTTACTTCTTATTAGTTAGAACTGAAAGCTTGGTGAGGGTCAGTCCGCTGCCTTCCCCGCACCAACTTTTATTCCTTAAAACTCAATGATCAGTACTTTTTCCTAACAGGAAAAAGAGATGACAAGGAGTTCACCTAATTCCTACAAGTTATCAACCCACTCCCAGATATGGCTGAACTGGCTGAAGATCAACAGCTTTTTGTATCAGGAAAAAAAACAAAACTAACAGAACAAACTTGAGAGAGAGATGACATTTGAAGGCACCTGGATAGCCTGGGCCAAATGGTCTGCTGGAGAGGCAATTTTTACAAGGGCATGGAGTGACAAGACAAGGGGCAATGCTCTTAAACTGGAAGAGGGTATGTTTAGATTGGATGTTAGGAAGAAATTCTTTACTGTGAGGGTGGTGAGGCCCTGGCACAGGTTGCCCAGAGAAGCTGCAGCTGCCCCATCCCTGGAAATGTTTGAGGTCTGGCTGGATGGAGCTTGGAGCAACCTGGTCTAGTAGAAAAGTGTCCTTGCCCATGGCAGGGGCATTGGAACTAGATTGTCTTTATGGTCCCTCCCAACCCAAACCATTCCATGATTCTATAAAGTTGTCTACTAACACAACCAACCACATGGTTGGTGTCACAGGTGCACAATGCCCAGGACATACCACTCCCAACTCCTGCCATTTCACCATCACACAACAGGTTATTCACCCTCTTCCCTCGCAAAGAAGGGGCACCAACTGGGGCAAATTCTCCCTATTAAAAGTACTCCCAGAACTAGCCTGGAAGGGCATTGCTAAAGCTACTCCAAAAATTTCCATGAGATGCTGCTTCCCTCCAGCTAAAGCTGAATCTCATTGAGTTAACTTACTCAAGACAAATCAGAGCAGCTTCAATCTCAGCCCTCTGAGCTCAGAATTATCCTTCTGTCCACACAGCTCCTATCACAGGGGAGTCCAGATCCTTTAACTCTGATCACACAAACAAAGCAGCAATGGCTGCAGTTCCCATACAGTGACTGCTGCTGAGAGTCAGAGACAGTTAAAAGGTCAGTTCTTACCTCTGTACTGCTCTTAATGAAGGGAGGGTAGAAAGATATCTGAGTGATTCATGGTTCATTACTTCACTCAGCTCCAACCATCGTGCACTGAGAAATGAATGGACACACACAGAAGGAAAGAAAATAGGAATTGGGAAATAACCTTCGCTTGTGAATGTTGTGTGGAAAGGTAAGAAGGAGATGAGACTAAGAACAACACCAAAGCAAAGTTCAGAAGTGAAATTACTAACTGCTTGTGATGGAAGCCAAAATTTAATCCTTATTAGGAAATACTCATGTTTTAAATATTTTTTGAAATCAAAACCGAATCAGTTGGAAAAAAAGCCAAGAAAACTGAAAGAAAATTAAATTATATCTACTTGATATCTTAAGGAATCTCTGAAGCCAAGCAAAAGGGTCACCAAAGTTTCCTCCATACAAAGTACCACTACCACGCACATGAGTAAAAGCATTTACAGAGAGAGACTGAGATGCTGACCCTGCACTTGCTGTGACAAAACTTACAGGAATCAATCCCTGCACAAAGGGGTAAGCCCAGCTGGAGTCCATATGGCCAAAAACCCCACCCAAACAAACCACAACACCTACACGGCCTATCTGCTGAAACCAGAGTAATAACCACACCGGTACTTTATGTCAAGCTTCAAGTCAAACAGAGCAGTTGGAGAAGCCTGTTGGAAATTCCCAGACAGCCTGTGCTGCTGGGGACCCATTCTTTGCCCCAACTACTCCAGTCTTCCTTCAGCTTCAGCACGGCAGTAAAAAGCAAACAAGCATCTGACCTACACTCATGCTTGAGAAAGTACACTACCTCTTATCTGGGACCACTATCATTCAGAAGTGTTAAATACTCACTAATTAAATATTCACAAACAAAAAATACAGCAAACATTATGATGCAGGCCAAACTTCTGTTATCAATAGTGCTTGTGGGTATTTGTTGTCTTTGGTCAGTTTTTGCTACCCTTTTCCAGGGTACTAAAGTTTTCCAGGGCTCATATGTACATATGAACTACCCTGAAAGGTTAAAACCAAGAGAGCACACTGCACTAGTTAGGGTAATTCCTACATCCTGAAGCATTTCTATCAAGGTCAGGAGTTACCCACACATGAATTTTAAATAAAGAACACACTGATAAGAGAACATCATGTCTCAGTCACCAAAATAACTGATTAACGGCAACCCTGCTTCACTTAAACGAGATAGTTTTCCTTATGGATTGGATGGAAGAGCAGTGCAATAGAAACCTTTGGCACTTCAGCATCCTAACAACCAGAAATGCACCTAACAGCAAGGTTTGAGGGAGGCAGAAGGAGGAAGTGGGAGAGAAGAGATACGATCTCACCCAGATCCCTGGTGCAAATTCACAGACACACAAAGACACAAATGATTAAAAACCACTGTCAGGAGCCTGAAGCAGAGGACAGACTCTTCTCCTTACTTATCTGCACACATTTTAAATGGTAAACCACATTCTCTTTAAATCTAGCTCCTTTAATCAGACCTAGTTGTTTCAGCAAGAGAGGAACTGTTGGCATCACAAGAACTTTCCAAACTCTCACAAACAAATGCCCACAAATATCTTTTTATGTCAGAGAACTAGCAAAAAAAACCTCAAACTGAAACCAGGTCATCAGATCTGTCCCTTTTTAGCCTTACTTCTGTGCTCCTCTATATGTTATCAAACAAACTGTTTGCAAGCAGAATATCTGATAAACACAGCATTCATTTTTCAGAAATGAAATTTCTAAATCCACAAAATGAAAAACAGATTCATACTATGCAAAATGCAACTTGGCTATTTTAATTTATACATGTAAACTCTATCCTGTACAGCTCAAGCTGTAACCACAATGAAGCAAGACTAGAGAACAACATGCACAAAGAGTGAATATTGTATTAGAACCTCAACAGCTAAAATTTGGGAATTTGGGTTGAATTCAATGACATTACCTAGCTTGTTGCTTGTTTTGGTTTGGTTGTTGTTGTTTGTTTTTTTTTTTAGTTCCACCAGCTTCCTTAAAAACAACAAACATTTAAGGAGGGCTTGCAAATTTCACCTTCTGCAGAAGTTTTTATTTACTCACAGGCAAGGGACAACCCCACTTTGTTGGTCCAAATGCAAAGATGTCACTTACACAAAACCATAACAACTTCCTCAGAACAAGGTGGCATTCAGTATGCAAGTCCCTCTGCCCAACTGAACCATTTTTCCAAAATAAATAAAAATTCCATTCATACAAAATTCAATTTTAATTTGCACTTAAAACCTCAACTGCTTTTACTGAATCCCTACTAAAAATGAAATCAGAATTTTTGAACACTAGCAGAGCAATAAGCTTATCTCGTGCTTATTTATTTCTTGATAACCACGCTCAGAGCCATGACCTGAGGAAGGTTCATGTTTCAGGCATCAGGTACTACAAACTTATGCTTCAGAGAGGCTTCCAAACCTTTCTGTGGTGAACCCAGCTTCCTAAACATTGTGAGCATGCTGCGAGAGGACAGCCAACGAGAATCAAGAGGAATCTGACTTGTTTTGCTGCTGTTATTTAGAAATCTGTGGGCAGTCACCCCATTAGCCAGAACAGTAGGAAGTCTGAACAGGTGCTTGGGAAAACCAAACAACAAAGTAACATCAGGGCAAGGGGAGGAACTATTAAAAGGGTGGTAACCAGCCTGCTCCTCACCCTCCTCTGTTAGGCAACAGCAGGGATCTATCTTTCCACCAACAGTGGGTGGGAAAGTCATGAACACACTCCTCCTAAACAAGAGGAACATGGAAGCTTCCAGCAGGGCTGAGGGTGAGAGCCTTGCTGCACGCTCGAGCACCGGAGGCCCTGCAGGAGCTGAAAAAAGAAACTGGAAGTTTCCAGTGTGCTGAGATACTACTGTGCAGGAAATTTGCTGTTCACTTTTTCCTAAAAGATACCAAACCAAAGGGCACCACCTTTGGCCAGGGTGCAACACTTAGATTGCTCTATCCAACTCAACATTTCTGGTGTGTCACATATAAAAGTCAAATTCTGCATGCCTGAAAATGCAAGAGGAGCCCCCACTGCATTAGTTCTGATGAACGTCTCAAAATTGAAACAAGTTATGCTGCTATTTTATGATATTACTATACGTATATTTTACTATAAAATTTTTTTTCCTGAAGAGCCCAGCAGTGGGATGTGCCACCTCCAGCAGCGCTCACAGCTGTTCGATACCACATGTAACCCACAGGAAAAGCTCCCTATTGAGAACTCACAGAAAACTTTACTTGGCAACCCTACCTACCCCAGTGCTTCACCCCCCAAGGAACAGGGAAGGATGGAGAGGCACAGGAGGAAATCTCCACAACTGGAGACGTGCCATCCCTTCCCTGTGATTCAGTCACCAATAGCGGCCCTGAACTGCTCCCTTCCCCAATGCCAGGCACGTGGTGCCCCTTCCACCTGCAGCCTTGCTGCCTCACCCAGAGTCCTGGCAGCACCTCAGCTCCAAAAAAGTAGCAGGCAGATGCTGCCAGCTGTCTGAAAAGACCTGTGGATTGTGCAGCTCTGTCACTACCGAGGCTACAGCCAGTCCAGGCAATGAGGTGGGACAACTTGGTCCAACCCTTCTGCTTGAGCTGTGCTAGAGACAAGAGTGAAGGTGATCAGCCAGGGCCAGCCTACCCTTGTGAGGGAAAGGAATGATACACAAGGTGACTTTTCTCCTAACTTCTTGTTGCCATTTTTCCAAAAACCTGTGTGAGATAAATCTTGATGCAATCTTAATGATAACCACAGAAAGTCAGCATGTCCACTTCAACGAGTGCTCTTCCATCCTTCCATAGAGGCAAAGCACACTGCTGAAATTCCTCCTGGCTTCATCAATGCTTTTGGACACACGAGAGATGGATGTACACCAAGGCCATCTTTATCTCTGTCACACATTTAATCACTGCTGCAAAGCTACTGTGAGCAACCACACTGGAACCAGATTTCTAATTTAACAAGAAGAGAGAATTTCAGCTGCCCCCTGCCAGGGGCATCAGCCTCTGCTCCAGTACACAAGCAGCATCTTCCCCTCTCCTGGGCACTGGGGTCAGTAGCACCCGCTCAGATCAGCCAAAGCAACACCTGTGCTCCTACCCAGGACTGAACCACTGGGACTCCAAACTCTTCAACTCCCAGCCTGTCTCTGCACAGCACCACAGCTCTGCACAGCTCTGCAGCAATGCCAAACTTACTCGTGCTACCATTCTGCTCCCTCGCTGCAACTACTGCTGGGAGGAATGGGACACACTCCTGAGGGGGCCCTATGCCCTGCAGCTGTCCTCGGTAACACTTCTGCTACGACCCCACTCCTGTCCCACTGGCAAACACTGCCAGCTCAGCAAGGAGACCCCTCTAATCCCCAAGCATAGCTGTGAGGACTATCCTTGAGCACCTCTACACCTAAAAAGCACTGGACACGCCATCTGCCCCTGACCCTGGCCCTCCCCGCAGAGGCCCCAAACCATGAGTAGCTCTTGGCAGCCCTACCAAGAGCAGTGGCACAGCAATGCTGGTGACCGGTGACAGCCCTGTCCCAGGGCACCAGAAAGCCCCTCACCGCCTGCATCAGGACTTTGATGTCTCCAGACCACACAGCTTCCAACACCAGCTGGATGTTAAAACAGTAACAACCCACCCAAGTGAAAGTAACATTTGAACTTCCAGTAACTATTTCAGCAAACTGCAACATTTCCCAAGCATTCCTGTACATGGGACAGCAGTCAGGCAGGGGACACACCCGCCTGCTCCAGCACAAATGCAACATTACCTTGGAATCCACACAAAATTCATGTCCGTGAGACACTGTTGCAAGGTGTTCTGTACCTCAGCAGTCCGCAAACTCTGCCACAGGAAAATAACTCTGATGCCACGAAATTATATGCAAGCAAGGCTATTACTGATAAGTAAAATTCACTAGACAAGAGTCTGTACCTGGGAAGAGTTTAAGGGTCTGAAAATCAATAAAGGTTGAAAACTGCTGCTCTAATTCAAAACAGACTCTCTTACAGACCTTTTCCACCCATTAACTTGGAAATCCTGGCAATGCCTTAGCCACTATAAAGGATTTAACTCCCATTTTACTGAGTGAAGACTGCATTGCACAGCACAGATAACTCCATACAGACAGAACAAAACACAGGTCACAGTTTTTCTGGTATTAGAAGTGGCATTCACGTGAACTTTGTTGGTTTTTTAACTCCCAGGACAAGCCTCAGCCTGCTAGGATTTCTTCCTTCAGGTGTTTCTATTCCCTCTGCCTTTCTAAACACCAGAGCAAATAACTGAAAGACAAAATTACTATATACAAGAAGCTGCCAGTCACAAGGAGGAAAAACAGATGCGTAGTCTAAGCAACTAAACTGAAAGTTAATCATCACACATAACACTGATTTTTGATTGTGAATGTCTTTTTAAGAAATACTGTCTCAATTATAACTCAAAAAATACCACTTTTCTTCTTGGGGTTCAAGTAGCTTGTTAATCACATCCAGAGTTCATGTCTCTTGAGTGAGCTCCAGATTTGTTCAGTTAACACAGGGAAATTAAAGAAAGACTTAATTGTTGTACATCACACAGTTAACCCCACTTCTGGGAAGGCAATGCAATGAGGTGCAATGAGAAGCTGCTACACTGCAAGAGGCAATCAACAAACCCACGAATACATGCAGAATATGCTGCTTTGAAGTCAAAGGTTACTGCTACAGCATCAAAATGAGCCACTACCATTGATTTTAGCAAAGCCTCAGAAGCAGCTGTAACAGCAAAACTAGAATCACTGTACCCTCAGCAACCTAATATTTGTTAGGAAAAAAAAATGAAGTTGTGGGAGATACACTTTTCTAAAAAAAAATCCCCAGCATGTAAATACAGAGACAGCAGAGGCAGCAGAACCTGAGAGGCAGCATCTAGTCTAAAAAACACCTGTAAAAGCCCATTTTGTTACTACTATTGCCATTTTTTGCCTGTAACAGTAGCAGGTGATGCACTCATACGCTACACTGTATAGAGCTGTATCAAGCCATGCCGCTGAATAGATGAGTGAGGTCTACACTCCTCTGGCAACAATTTTCAGCAGAGACTTGAAGTATTTATGACTGCAGAGAGTACATTGACCAGGACAGTGCTTGAATAAAGTCTCTCTTGCTCAAGTTTTTTAAAATAAGTTTTAAATATAGAAAGCAGAAATTACATAGAGGTTTCTGCCATTACGTTCAGCAAAACCTCACTTTCAAAACCGTCCAATCTGCAAGAAAATACCTCTGGTTTTGCTATTTGCACACAGACATGTTCAGCTGCAGAACATGAAGCACGAAGGCATTGATCACTGAAATTTCACACCGCACTCCAGGTAGCCCAAATATCCATATTTTCTAGAGAAATACACACACAAACAGATATTTTGCACCTAATCAGTAATATGAGATTAGAGAACAAATACAATGAAACAACAGGGTAAGAGCAGTCACAGCCAAATGCTACAAAAAATGCTTCCAGGATCCAACCTGCTGTGCGGGAGAGCTCTGGATCCTACAGACTGTTCAAAACCCTGCTGTCACTCAGAGCAAGCTGCTCTCACACCCTCACACACAGCGGGTCCTGCTGTGACAGCTCCTAACACCCACCCACTCACACCTCCACCACCATCAAGAGGTGATGCTGCTTTCACAATGTGATGGTGCTGCAAAGTCATTAAAGACCTCAAAAATTTACAGTCAAGCAGTAACACAGCCCAGGACAGGGCCTCCCACCGTGGAGATATCCATTCTTCTGGATACCCACCACAGCTGAAGTCCTTTATGGGTAAGTTTGGAGATATCTGAGACAAGAATGCCCCTCAGTGGGTGTCATCAGGCTGCACGGCCAGGCAAGATCCAGCTACGTGCTCTTTTCTGTAAAATAATACCATCTACTCAAACAGTGGAAATCTTAGTGGCAAAGGGGGATGTGTGCAAGACCAGAGGCACAGGCACTGTAGAACACAGAGCTCGTTCTCTCCAGGTGCACATAGCAGGAGATGATGCCTGCAGGAAGCACAAACGGCCAAACGGAATTCATCTCCCCACCAGGAATATGTCAGCTGACCAAGGAAATTTAGTTCCCTGCTCAAACAAACCACTGCTGTGTCTATTGTATCTCAGGGATATAATGTTACCAGCAGTTAGCTACACCTCGAATCAACAGCCTGTAGTAGGAGATTCTTTCAGAAATGTTTACAGGAGTAGCAAGGATCACGTGGTGTTGGTTCCTTCATTTTATTTTTAGCAGAGAGAGAAATGGCACTAGACACGTCAGTTAATAAACCAAGAACCAGAGGAACTCTCACACAGTCAAACACTTTCAACCAGAGTACTCTCCCACAGCTGCAGATTAGAACAGAACTTCATTATGGATTAATTCTAGGCTTAAAGAGAGGGCTCTGCTGGCCTTCAGTACTTTTAACATTCTGCAAATGGTGTGATTCTGGTAAAGCAAAAACATTCCAGGAGCCCTACACACATGTCCCACTCATTCCTTACACCCAACTACTGGAAGCAGCCATCCTTAGGGATGAAAGATCTGACTCTGGATTTCCCTGTACCTCACTGTCCTCACTGCCATCACCCAAACATCACACTCCTACAAGGAAACAACACAAAGAGAATGAAAAGCAACACTGAACCTCATGTGAGCTCTGCACATTCTGCAGCCTGAAACCATCAGGGTCCTCGTGGAAAAAACAGCTCATGAATGCAAAATTTGCATAACACCCATCAGGAGGGGCACAGATGTGCCCTAATCCAAGAACTCTCTGATTCTGAGTTCTCAACACTGCAAATCAAATGACTTGAACATACTTTGTGGGTAGCAACTAAAACCCAACAAGCCAGCAAAGTGAAAGTGAGGTAATAAGGCATCAAAAATTACATTAAAGGAGCAAAATTTCAGCACAAGAGTTCTGCCAAAAACAAGTCCACCTGCTCCAATTCCTCAGCATCCGAGTTCAAGCAAGACCTATGGCACTCAGACCTTCTGTGGCTGCACCCATCTTCCCCAGCACTGGAGTCCGGGCCCACTTCTCCTTCCAACTAGACATTACACAGTTCAGGATCTCTGCAACTCCGCAAAGGGCAGGAGAGCCCTACAGACAAGCTCATATCAAGATGGGAAAGAACAGATATTCAAGAACAACCACCCATTTAAATTTAAATGTTCCTAACCCAACATGAGCACAAGGCAGCAAACCAGTAGCTGCCAGCCATCACTGCTTCACCACCTCTGGAAAAAAAACAAGACCCAAGAACATTTCCTTCTCCACAATACAACATCTGTCAGGAGCTGCTGGGAACTTCAGACATACTTAAGGGAAGATTAACTTGACACTTAAAATAGCTTTGCTTCAGAATATGCACATCCCTCTTTACAACTGAATGGCACATGAGCAACCTCTGTCCCGTTTTGGGCAGTTTGGGAGCAGGAGACTGCCAGGGCTATTAACAAATCCTCATGCAAAACAATACCTGCCACCACCCCTCCTGCCCAGAGGCATTACTTTGCATCCCACTAAAGACTAAACCAAATTCTGGTCCTTGTGCTGGAAGCACTCTTGATATTTCGGAAATCAGCCTTTTCAAAGCAAGATCTAGTGAAAAATTCAAATCTTGCAAGGGGCAGACAGAGAGACTGGAGATACACACATACTTCTTCCCTCTCGGCAAAACAGGAAGTTTGAGCAGCAGTGGCACACTCAAAATCATGAGCTTCAAAAATGAAAGCTCTGAGATGGTCTCACTGTAAGGTGGAGGAGCCCCATCATCAGGCAGAATAAAGGTGATACCTGAAAGACTAGCCTAGCTATGACAAGCCTAAAAACAGCTGTGCAAAACTCCCAGGCATTTGTGGTAGTTGTTTTGGGGTGGGTTTTTGTTTCAAGTTTTAGCAGGCTCTCAAAAAAAAGTTGATTCCAGTTAACCAAACACAAATGAGACAGGAATTAAATGCCTACATGAATACACGACCTGAGGAGCAAGCCTGGTTATTTCTAGCTACTATGTCATGTTCAACAATTAAAAGATTTTAACTGTCTCACTGGTAACTTGGCACAGAGGAAAATCTCTCTCTCTTCCCATTCCACAGGCAGTGGGACTAAAATGAAGGACCACTCTGATTAAAAAGCACTTACTAAAGACAAAATGCAAAACGTGAGAAAAGAAGGACCCTGGGTTGCCTAAAAAATGCTTTTCTTCTTTGTAGAGTTTTTTTTTTCTGAATGCAGTTATGCTCTTAAGTCACCAGAACAATCCAGCAAGGCTAACTACAGCAGGTAGGCAGTTTTACTGAAAAGTCAACCCTCCTTGCATATTTAAATAACAGGCTCCATCACTAAGACAGTTTTGTCACCGTACTAGCTGCAGTTCTGTGGCTACCGATAGCTGAAGCAAGTGTTGTGAAAGTACCTCTGCGAGCTTCTGTTTACAAAGTGAGACCCTCCCACAACCGCATCACCGAGCACATGTCTGCGAGAGATCCCCGCTCTGCTCTGCAAACCAAAGCTGAGGATATGCACAAACCTCAGACCCACAGCAGCCTCTCACCACCAAAGACTACAAGACTCCGGGATTCTTCCCAAGGAACGCTCAAGAGTATCCACGAGCTAGAACTCTACCACAAACAAATGAACCTGCCAGCAGCATCCTCTTGGAATCACCACTTCCCTGGGCACTCTATGACAAGTGCTTCCCCACCTCCCAGAGCACACACCAGGAATGCCGGATGTTCCCAAAGGAATAGAGTCCTGATCCCCAAGTGCTGCACGCCACAGCAGGATGTGTCCGGCATCTGTGGCTCTACTGAAATTAAAAAGAGCAAGATGGTTTCGATATTACTGCTGTCAAATGAGTTAATCTTCAAACCTCGCACCAATATGTAAAACCCAGAGTATCCTCCATCAAGGAACCTTAAGTTTGCAGAAACATATTTTAGGAAATATGAAAAAACAACCTCTGAAAATCTGCAGGAAATATACATACCTAGCTGAAAATAATAAAAAAAAAGCACGCTGAGAAATATACCTTATGCTTGGGTTCAGAAGAAAATTACACAAAAAAAAAGAAGTTTAATGCATCTACCTCCTTTCAGAACTCTTGAAGTTCGATCAATTTCGCTTCTTATTGAATATATTATTAAAAAAACTAAAGGAATTTGTGAGTGTAGAGAGAAATTGGAAAGGAAAAAAAA
This sequence comes from Chiroxiphia lanceolata, assembly GCF_009829145.1. Classification (NCBI taxonomy): domain Eukaryota; kingdom Metazoa; phylum Chordata; class Aves; order Passeriformes; family Pipridae; genus Chiroxiphia; species Chiroxiphia lanceolata. Next base: position 10,787,110 of record NC_045651.1, read on the forward strand.
GTCAGCCTGAACAGAAGGCAACGTTTGTTACCCGTGAGGTCTGTCAGGCCATGACACGGCCTCTCCCCGGCCATCGCCAAGGTCTCACAGCTCGGGAACCTCAAGCCGGGCCAGACAAAGAGCCTCTGACAGCGTTACAGCCGGAGCGGGCAGGAGAGAGGAACGCTCTGCTCCTCATCTCCACTGCACTCAAAACCAACCCTGTAACAAGGCAAAAAACTCCACCGAACTCCGCAGCGAGTTCCCGGGCGGAGGAGATGGTGTTTCTTATTGCTGACGGGAGAAAAAGCGGCGGGGGGAGCGCGGGCGGCCGCGCCGGGACACAGGTGCGCGGCGAGCGCGGTGACAGCCCGGCAGGGTCCCCTCGCTCGGTAAGATGGCTCCTGCCCTCGGGGTGCCGGGGTGAGGGAGGGAGCGCGGCCGGCCCGGCCCCGCCGCACCGCAAAATGGCAGCGGCCGCGGCCCCCCCGCCCGCGCCCCGACGGTGCTTACGAGCTGCAGGGCCGCCGAGGACTCCGGCTTCTCCCCGGGGCCGCCGTCCGGCACCGGCTCTCCCGGCTGCAGGCGACTGTCGGAGCCCCGCTGCGGCGCGGGGCGGCCGCGGCTCCGCGAGCCGGGCTCTGCCGCCTCCTCCTCCTCGTCGTCGTCGTCCTCCTCCTCCTCTTCCTCGTAGTCGTCGTCGTCGTCGTCGTCGTCCTCCTCCTCCTCCTCCTCCTCCGGCGTCTCGGCGCCCTCCTCCTCCTCCTCCTCCGGCGCCTCCTCTCCGCCGTCCCGCAGGAGCAGGGGGAAGGCCCGGGCCCCGCGGGGCGCCTCGGCAGCCGGGTCCTGCGGTGCGGGCAGGCGGGGGGGCGGCGAGCCGGGGTCGGGCAGGGCCTCAGCGCCGTCGGCAGCGCCGCCGAGGTACTCGGCGTTGATCATGGAGGCCAAGTCCTGCAGCCGGCGCAGCGGGATGTAGCAGGACGACGGGTCCTGGCCGTAGCCGGGCTTGGCGGCCGCCAGCTGCATGGCGGGCGGCTCGGGGCCGCGGGCCTCGCCGAAGGGGCCGCCCTTGGGCTCGGCGGCCGCCAGCGAGGTGCCGAAAGGGACGAGGCAGCTGCGGCGGCTCACTTCGCAGGCCTGCTCCATGCCGGGCGGCGGGCATCCACCTGCGGGCACAGCACAATGGGGTCAGCCCGGCCCGCACCGCAAAATGGCAGCCGCGCCCGGGGGCCGCGCTCCGCTCCGCCGGCCCCGCTCCGCCACCGCCGCGCTACAGGCCCCAAGGCCGCGGCCCGGCCACCCCGGCTCGGCTCGTCACCGGGGCCGCTCGCCCTGCCGAGCGCTGACACGGGGCCGCCGCTCACCTGCGGGTGCCGCGGGCGGCTCGGCGGCTGCCCCCGGAGCGGGGCGATGGGGAGACGCGCCGACCCGGCCCGGCCAGGCCCCGCCGCCGCCGCTCCGCCGCCTCCCTCCTCCTCCCTCCCCCGCATGCGCGCGCCCGACGCCGACGCCGCCATCCCGCGCGGGCGCGCGCGCGCGCCCCCACCCTGCGCGCCCCCGGTGTTGGGGTTCGGCTGCCGCGGCCAATCAGCGCGCGCGCGCCCGCGCGGGCCCAGCTCCTCACCCCCCCCGACCCCCCCGCCCCGCGCGCGCGGCCCCCCCTCGACGGGCGCCCCCCCACCCACCACGGGGGGGAAGGTGGGGAGGGGGCGCTCAGTGCTGCCCCCCCCCGGCGCGCCCCGGCCCGGCCTGTCCCGCTCCCCGCATCACCCCGCCCGGCACCGCGGGCTCGGGCCCGCCGACCGCACCTCCGTCGCAGGCAGCGGCGGGGGGCACCGGGCGGGATGGGACGGGGCGGCCCCGCAGTGTCTCGCCTGCCGGTTCCCACCCCCCCACCCCCCGCCAGGCAGGCCGCGGGCCTGCGAGCGGCGGCGGAGCCCAGGCCAACAAAATGGAGTCGGCCAGGCCCTGCGCCCCGCCGGGGCACCCGGGCGGCGGCGGTCCCCGCGCCCCGCTCGGCCCCGCTCCCAGCCCCGGTGCCCAAGGGCGGTCAGCGGGACGCGGGGCGCGGGTCGGCGCCCGCCCCCGCCGGGCTCGGGTTACCCTCTGCCATTGTCCGCCGCGCCCCGCGGGCCGGCCTGGCGCCCCCGCCGCGCTCCCCCGCCGCCCTCCCGCGCACCAGCGGGCCGGGCCGTCGCCCTCCGCGGGGCTGCCGTGCCGAGCCGTGCGAGCCGTGCCGAGCCTCGCCCGCCGGGGAGAGGCGCCGGGTGCCCGCGGCCTGGTTTGTCCTCGCCGGGCTCCGCCGCTCCCGGACAGCCGCGCTCCCGCCCGCCCTCCCGCCGCCGAGCGGCGCGCACCGGCCCCGCGCCCGCCCGCTCCGCCGGGACGGGCCGCCACCGCCGCCCCCCGCAACCGGCCCGGCCCACGGCCTCGCGGCGGGCGGTGGCTCCGTCGCTACCCTCCGATGCGGGCCGGGGTCTCCGCCGGCAGCCGCGCGGGTCTGGGCGCCGCGCCGCGCCGCCGCCGCACCGGCACGGCTGGGCAGGCACGGGGCGGGGGGCAGCCGGGGCAGCGCGGGGATGTGGCACCGGGGCGGTGCTGCCAGGGCCGCGCGGGGGGCAGGGCCGGGCTGCCGCCCCCCGGGGTGCCGCCGCGGGGCTCGGTGCGGCGCTGCCCGGGCGGACCCGCTCCCCCCTCTGCCCTTTGTTTCCCCCCCCCCCGCCTGTCCCCGGCCCGGCCGTGCGAGAGCCCCCGGGCGTGCTGGCGCCGCACTCCCCCCGCCGGGCTGGGCCCCCGAGCAGCCGCTCTGCACACCCAGACAGGCAGCGCCCACTGCCCAGCCCTCGCTGCCCCGTGGGCGCAGCTTTCCCCTGCTGAAACGCCGTCCTCGTCCTCGATTGGCTTCAGCATGGCACCTTAGCGGGGTAGTGAGGTCTTGCCTCCTCCCTGCCTGCGCACCTTGGCAGCCCTGCCGAGGGCTCCTGGTTTCCCCAGAGCCCTTTGGCCTTGCCCAAGCACTCCCTCTGCCCTGTCTGTGCCTGGCGATACAATAACCATTTCTCCCAGCATTTACCCCTGAAGGGTCACACTGAGGTCCCTGACCCATTGTCACTTCACTGGTGTGCTGCCACTGTGGAGAGATTGCCATGTTCAGCTCACACCACTCCAGCACGCCCACAGAGGGTAGGGTAACTTGGCAGGAAGTTTTGCTTGTGACATGTTTGTACCTCTGAGGTCCCAGCCCAGTGCTTGGCTGATGGCACCTGACCCACCATGGGCCTGGTGACCACGTGCTGTGGTGACACGTGGGAGCTGGGACCATGCTGTGCCCAGTGCTACATGGACCCGGCACCGATTCCCACTGGCCACGTGGTTCTCCCTACCCACGCAGAGCTGGGGCACCACCCAGCATGGCTGGGGTCCCTCTGTTTACACCTGAACAGGGAAATATCTATGGCATAGTCCATCTTCCCCAATGGACTCCAGCAGCAGCAGCCACACCCTGGCACACCCGGGCAAGGGCCCAGCAGCCAATTTTCCTCCTTTCTCTTTGGAGCAACCTGCCATGCACGTTTCTGCCACGTTCCGTTCCCAAAATAAAGCTAGTGGTTTATTTATACACCCCTGGGGGTGGGCAGGGCCCTACGCAGGGCGGGATCACCTGCTGTCTCCCCAGAGCCTGGTGCCTGAGACCCAGTGAGAAGGCTGACCTGGGGAGAGGTTTAGGTCTGTTTCCAAGCAGGGGAACTGTATCCTGGGTCCTGAGTGTCACCAGCTGCCCTCACTCTGCTGATTTGCCACCTCTTAGTGGGGGGGCAAAGGGGTCACCTGCAGGACGTGTCCCATGCTTTCCCTCTGGGAGCCCTCTGCCCATGGGCCGTGGCACAGCACATCCCCACGGGACACTGGTGGGCAGGGGCTGTACCACTTGGACAGCGATGCCCAGGCAGCTCTGGGCACCCCAGGGCATGTCCACATTCCTCTGCCCCCATGGCACATCCCTGACAGTGGTGGCCCAGTGGGGCCCCACAGCGATCCACCTGCAGCTGTGTGGTTTCCGCTGCAGGGAGGAGGGGAGCAGCGGTGGCAGTGGGATGCGCTCAGACACACTGCCCATCTGCTGTGTCACCTCTGCCCGCGCCATGGCCAGCGCCCGCAGGAAGGGCCCTTCCCCGGCCCGTCTCTTCCGGCGGAGGAGCAGGGAAATGGCATCCCGGCCCCTGGTGCCCGCTCCCGCCCGGATGTGCGGCACAGCGGGCAGCGTGGCCGGCCCTGCCGCCGCGGGGCTTTGTCTGCGGGCTGCGGCAGGAGCGCGGGCGGCCGCGGCCTCCCCGCCACGGGGTTCGCCCTTGCCCCGCGGCCACGGCCACCCCCAGCCCAGCGCGGCTCGCCACGCACGCCGGGGCCCCGCAGCCGGTCAGGAGGGTGGCTGCGGAGCCTCCCGGCACTGCAGGCTCCCTCTGCAGGCCCCGGTGCCCGCGCACAGCCCGCAAGGTGCCCCCACGGGGACGGCCCGGCGCCCGCGCTCCCGGCGGGAACGCGCATCCCCCGCTCCGCCACGGCCGCTCCCCGCCGCTGCGACGATGCCGAAGGCAGAGTGGCCCCGCACCGGGGGCTCCCGCTCGGTCTCCCCGGAGAGTGGGGGCGTCACAGCTGGCCGGCGGGGAGGCCCTGAGCTCAGTGCAGAGGGAGCTGCGTCCCCCGCGGGAGCGGTGGGCAGGGTGGGCTGGCTGCCAGGCGCCCCCGGCAGCGGCCCTTCCGCGGGGCACTGCGGGGAGGCGATGGACGGTGGGGGGGCTCAGGGGGAACGCGGCCCCGGGGGGCAGCACCGCAGTCGCGCACAAAGGGCCGGGGGCGGTGGCTGGGAGCAGTGGCCGTGAGGCTGGAGCACGGCCGGGAGCGTGGGCGAAAGGGTTAAGGAGTCGCGGCGGGCAGGGGGAGGGCTGGCCCGGCCGAGGGAGAGGAAGGAAGCAGAGGAGGAGAGGAGAGGAGCGGAGAGCATCCTGCCCGGAGGGTTTGCCGGGGGCCCCTTTCCCCCAGGAAGCGGCTTGCGGGGCTTGAAACCGCCGGGATGGAGCGCAGGGAGCCGGGGCGGCGGGCGGGGCTCAGCCTGGCGCTGTGCCCGCAGGCACGCTGCCCCGGGCCGGGTGCCTGGCGCGGGGGCTGCTCCCCTTGCCGGGGTGACACAGAGCTTTCCGGGCCCCTCACCTCACAGTCCCCCTGCCGTGCTACTCCCATGGCTCCCCGAAACCTCGGCGGGGGGGGGGGGGGGCAGCCCAGTGTCACACAAGGGCGGCGGGTGCGGGCCACGAGCTGCAGAGGCCAGGAGCCATCACTGCCGAGCAACCCTGCCCTGCGTGGAAGAGCTGTCGCCGGGCTGGTGTCACCTGGAGGCCAGTCCCCGCGCAGCAGCCATATGCAGCATGGGGATAATCCCTGAGGGCCCGAGGCCCAGGGTGCCTGCCTGGGTGCTGCAGCTGCTCTCAGGGACCTTCCTGCTCCCCCGGCCCTCAGGCTGCCCCCGGTCCCCAGCTCAGGGGGTGTGCAGGGCCCCTGCCCTGGTCAGCGAGGCTGAGCCCACGCTGGGCTTTGCTCCACCCACCCAAGGTAGAGCCGGGTTCACCAGGCTCCCGTGCCTATGGGGTGTCCTTCCCGCACTGGTCTTATCACTCGGAGAGACACAAACGGGATTACATATCGGGACACGGCACAGTTCTGCAGCCCAAGCCCCTGCCCTGCCCCAATCCTAGCCCCACTCCCAGCCCCATCATCTGCGTGGGTGATGGAGAGCAGAGCCAGGACACATTCCCATGCTGCAGATCATTTTTCCCAGGCGCTTTTGTCACCCTTCCAACACAGTCCCGAGGCTGTCCCGCCACGAAGGCCACTGTCACCAGCCGAAAGGCGGGGGGACCGCCCGCCTGCTCCCATCTGCCCGCCCCGCGCAGCTGCTCCCGCCGGCCGGGAGATGGGGCTGAGAGCCCGCGGCTTCCCGCAGCACCGGCGGGAGGGCGGAGAGCTGCTGGCTGGGGAGACCGCAGCGCCTCGCTGGCACCCTCAGCTTGGCCTGCCCGGCTGGGGCTGGAGGTGCACAGCCTCGGCTCTGCCGCTGCGGGGAGGGAGCGGGAGGTGCATGAAGAGGCGTGCGGGGTGGGTGTGCATGTGTGTGCATTGGCCTGCATGTGTGAATGGGGACGGTGCTGTACATGTGTGTGCGTGGAAGGGGGGTGCGTGTGGGGTGTATGAGTGCGGACGGGAGTTTTGCCTGCGATGTAGTGTGTGTGCGTGGCTGGATGCGTGCATAGAGTGGGGGGTGTCTGTGCATGGGGCGTGTGCCAGAGGGGAGTGTGCGGGGTGGTGTGAGTGTGCACACATGGACATGTATGTGTGTAGGGGTTTGTGTATGGATGGGGGCTGCAGATATGGAGGTGTGGGGGGGTTTGGGCGCATGCCTACATCTGTGTGTGAGGTGTCCCTGGAAGCAGGAACTGTGGTGGGCTGCAGTGATTGGATCCCTCCATAGGAGAGGACAGGACCCTGCCTCAGCCTCTATCCCCAACTGTGGGTGCCACGGACTCCTTTTCCCTGCCTGCTGGCCCACGGGGGCCCTTCCCTCCCCTTCGCTGCCTGGGCACATGGAGCACAGGCATGGAAAAATGACACGAAGGTCGTGGAACAGCGGGTATGGCAGGCAGGAGCAGACAGAGGGGCAGTGCCAACTCCCCTCCTGCCAGTGGGGGAGACAGCAGACTGGTGCCTTTCAGCCCCCTCAGACTCATCTTTCCCTGCCCGGGGGCAGAGGCTTTTTGCATCTCACAGAAACCAGATTCTCCCCGGAGATAAAATCCTGTCGCCTTTGTTTTGGGGAAAAAAGACAACAGCAGCTCCTAGCCAAACAACAGAGTCGTTAAGCAAAGGAATCTCCGGGGAGGGACTGGGAGCCACATCCCGGAGCTGGAATGAGGAATCAGCTGGTGTCCTGGCCCCTGGGGTGCTGGTTCCACCAGGGCTCAGCATTCCTCCCAGGATCAGAACCGTACCCATCAGGATTCAGCATTCCCCCAAGGACTACAGCATCTCCCCAAGGACTCGGCATATTCCGCACTCCCCCCAGACCAGAGCCACTTTCCCTAGGGCTCAGCATCCCCCCAGGACCACAGCATCTCCCCAGAACCAGAGCATCCCCCAGGGACCACAGCATCCCATGCAGGACCAGCAGTGCAGGGGTGTGGCTGTGAAGCTTCTCAGCCCCACTGACACCCCACATTCCATAGGGACTCACAGACATGTCCCAGCACCATGCAAGAGGAACCTGCAGCTCCCAGGTGGGCAGGTTCTGGTGGGGCACAGCCGGGCAGGGAACAGTGCCAGGATCTGGGGACTGGGGGCAGGCGGCAGGGTGGGGGTGGGGGTGTGTGGGAACGCTGCCTCAGGAAACCAGCAGGATTTACTGGGCTACATGCTAAATCCCCCTCACAAAAGGGGCCTGTTCGTGCGGACAGGATGCTGGTGGCTCAGCCACACTTGTTTGGCCAGCAGAGCCTGGTGGATTAAGGACAATTGGTTCAGCCCTGACAGAAAATACCAGGAATGTTAAACAATAAAAACTGCCTCCAGTTGTCGTGGGGCTGCGGGACGCCCCAGGCTGCCTCCCTGCCCAGCCATGGCCCCAGCTGCCCCAAGCCTGGCAGAGCTGGTTCTGGCACAGACCATGTACTCACTGCTGCAGCTCTGGGGAGTTCACTGGGGGATGTGGTGGTGCCTGGGGATGGGGTATGGGCCATCCCCCTGTGCTGGGGCAGCATGTGGGCACAGTGCTGGGCACTGCCAGGCCCCTGAAAGTATCTCTGGGCTGCACTGGTGTGGATTGGACTGTGGGGAGAAGGCACTGCCTGCACCTGCAGCAAGTCCATAAGTGAGCAGGGACAGAGGCTGTGGCAGGAGGCGGCAGGTCCCTGCTCACAATGTCTCCTTGTGCCCCCTCCACCTGGCATGAAGGATTAGCAAACCCACCTACGCCTCACCCTGTGAAAGTGGCAGTGGCCCTGTTTTCCATGGAAAGAGCAGCACAGGGTGAGCAAGAACTGCCTGCCCTCTGTGCTGTCCCCTGCATGGAGATCCCAGTCTGGAGTAAGGTAGGGTCAAGCTGGGCACAGCCCCATGGGATTCAGGCCCCTGTCCATGCACCCATCCATGTTCAGTCCCGGTCCCAGTCAGGATCTGGGCAGTCCCTGTGGGCAGCCTGGGCAGTTTGCCCTCCAGTGCGTGAATGCCCCATTCAGGGCTGTGCAAAATGCATTGGTTCTGGCACATTATCGGACAGCTGGGATCCTTCCCAGGCAGGCAGGCTGCCGGGACAGGCAGGTTTCACACCTGCCAGTGGGCTGTCTGCCTCCGCCTGCCATGCGGGAAGAGGGGGCTGGTTCCAGCAGAGAGGGGAGCAGAGCTGGGGAGGGAGGCTGCAAGCATGTCAGTGGGGCTGGGATCCCTCCAGCAGCCCTGCAAGGGCCTGTGACATGGAGGGGACCCCAGGATGGCTCTGAAAGCTGCCAGGCTCCCCAGCACGTGCAATGCACAATGCCCACGGCTGAGCTGAGTCCCATAATCTGCATCCCTTGAGATCCCAGACCCCAGCACCATCATAGCAGCAGGCAGGACTCCCTTTCCAGCTACTCCAGGCCCAGGTCCTGCCCCACAGCACCTGCCAGTCCCCATCCCCTTGGGCTGGTTTGAGGCAGGCTGTGCCAGAGAGCCAGCTTCCAGGCTGAGCGAGCCAGCTTCCAAGCCGGGGGGCTGTGAGTGCAGCTGGGAGCTGGAGGAGGAAACCAGATCCTGGGGCTAACAGCCCGGCAAAGCCCAGCCCTAGATGAAACCCTAGACCCCGGGAGTGGGCTGGCAGGAGGGGGCAAGACAGCTGCAGCCCTCCCTGCCCACACTGCTGTCATTGCCAGGCACCGCGGGCCAAGGGGGAGCAAAGCAGGTATCAGAGAGCAGAGTCAGGGCTGGAGACCTCC